>NC_142013.1:62782805-63138212 GCF_049901735.1 Notechis scutatus | reverse complement strand
CAAGTTACCCAGGAGCTTGCTCTTCCTCAGACCATCATCTGTGAACTGTCCTTAAATATCACATTTCAGTTCTTACTATGTTACAGAGCCCCTGATTATGACATTGAACATGCAAACAAGCTAAATACACTACTAACATGGGCAGCATCCTGCCCACACGCTTTTATCTTTCTTGGTGACTTCAATCTACTCATATTAACTGGACCCTAAATGAATGTACAACTGAACCCACACATGCAACCTTCTACAATGCAGTAATAAATCTGGGACTAGAACAACTAGTAACCAACAACACTAGACTTAACAACTGCGTCGATCTCATCTTCTGCAATAGTTTGAATTCAATTTACGGAATACAAATTAAAGAACCCTTTTCCAACAGTCACCACAACATGATTGACTTTTGTCTCAACATACGTCCACACAAAAATCATCACAACGACGGACTCCCCAATTATAACTTCAAAAAGGGCAACTATGATCTTATAAACAATGATCTCTCATCCCTTGATTGGCAATTTCTATTCTCTGGATGCAATACTGTAAAAGACCATTACAACATATTTTTACTTGAAGTCAAAAAAGTCATCAAACTACTGTATATGTCCCATTAACAACTCCCAAAAGCAGAAAAAACAAATTACCCAAAACAATAAGGAAGCTTCAATCAAAAAAAAAATCACTTTGGTGGAAAAACAAATCTGGTCACGTTGCCAACTTCAAAAGCCGATACACAAATTTATAGCCGAACCTCTATGCATAATCTTTGAAAAATCTTTCAGGACCAGCTCCTTGCCAAAACTATGGTCACAAGCCATGGTCATCCCCATCTTCAAAAAGGGAGAACCCAGTCTAGTTGAAAATTACAGACCAATCTCTTTATGCTGCGTCATCTGTAAAGTCATGGAATCAATTATTAACCAATACATCATCCTCCACTTAGAAACAAAAAGCCTACCCTCTAATAAACAATTTGGTTTTAGGAAAAAACTATCCTGTAATCTGCAACTCTTACACTGCAAAAACATATGGACTACACAACTCGATCAGGGCAAAGCAATAGACACAATCTACACAGACTTCTGTAAAGCCTTTGATTGAGTGGTACACGACAAACTACTCCTAAAACTAAAATCTTACGGTATCTCTGGACACCTGCATTACTGGATAGAAGCATTCCTGTCAAACTGTCAGTCTGTGCTCCCTTCAAATCCCAAGAAAGAAATACTCAGACTCCATGGTTAGAGCAAAGTTATCCTTTTACTGGAAAATAAAGTGAAAGCTACAGATTCAATTCCGAAACTGAGAAATTGGCGGGCAGATCACATATACAAAGGAATGGAAATGCTCCCACCCCCCAAAGTTCAAATGACTCTTCCAATTAAAAGTTCTGAATATGATCATGTGGCCATCTCCAGGTGGTGATGAGGCTTCTGTCAGTTGACCTTGACATATTTTGATAAAAGTTCGCAGTTGCGCAAAAGGGGACAGAAGCTAGCGAAGAAATGGAAAGTTAAAGAAAGGAACCCCACCCCTTTGCTAACCCAGCAAAGGAATGCAAAACATCTCCAGCCTTCTTCCCCTCCAAATTCCCCCCTCCCTCCGTTGCTAATGACAGCTGAAAGAAATAAATTGGCATAGCAGCAGAGAAGCAATAGTTAGAATGCAGAATATAGATATTATGGAAGATATCTTGAGGCTGACATTCGGACCCCGAAGAAGGACATTAGTCCCTGTAAGAAAAAATAGCATAAACATATGCTAGCATTTGCATACATCTCTATGGTTTATCAGGGTATTTGGCATAAAAGTTCTTGAGCAGTTCAGGAGCCCTAATGTCTCTCTCATTAACCCATTCAGCATAGGATGGAGGAAAATGTTTCCAAGCTACAAGATATTGGATACGACCCCTCCATTTCCTAGAGTCTAGAATTTCTTTAATCTCGAAATGTTGTTCACCCTCAATCAACAATGGTACGGGGGGATCAGTCTGGGTCAGTCTCAAGGTACAGGTATGTTCAGGTTTTAACTAACTGACATGGAAAACCGGATGAATACGACAAAGAGTCTTTGGTAAAGTCAACTGAACAGTCACAGGATTTACAATCCGCTCAATGGGAAAAGGCCCCACATACTTAGGACCCAACTTCTTCGATTTCTGGGTAGTCTGCAAATATTTAGTCGAGAGAAATACTTTGTCGCCCACTTGATACGACATCTGCGGGGCTCGCTTTCTGTCAGCAAATTTCTTATGAGACTGGTGCGCCTCGTCCAAAGCTTTACGAGCGACCGGCCAATTAAGTTGAAGTTGAGATATCCAGTCGTCCAACGATTGGACATTGGGTTTTTCACGAGGAAGTTCAGGTATGGGCACAAAATCTTGCCCCGTTGCCACTTTGAAAGGAGTAAACCCTGTACTGCTGTGGACAGAGTTATTATATGCCACCTCCGCAAAAGGCAGTAGATACGCCCAGTTGTCTTGCTGATAGTTTATGTAACATCTGAGGTATTGCTCTAGCACCCTGTTAGTCCTCTCGCAAGCCCCATTAGTTTGGCGGTGGTGGACGGAGCTTAAGCTCTGGGTGGAGCCTATTAACTAATTCCCTCCAAAAGTTCGAGGTAAATTGGACCCCTCGATCAGAAACTACATGCTCAGGAACACCGTGCAACCTGTAGACATGTATAATGAACATTCTAGCCAACGACTTCGCCGAAGGGATCTTGGAGCAAGGGATGAAATGGGCTTGTTTGGAGAACAAATCAGTCACCACCCAGATGACTGTGTGCCCAGTGCTCTCGGGTAGGTCTACTATAAAGTCCATGGAAATTTCCCTCCAAACAGACAACAAATGGTCAAAATTGGGAGCGTCCTATCAAATTCTGTACCTGTCAACATTGGTGTCCCCCAAGGCAGTGTCCTAGGAACAACTCTCTTCATACTCTACATAAATGACCTCTGTGATCATATTAAGAGCAACTGCATTCTCTTCGCTGACGATGTAAAGCTATTCAACACCACAGACAATACTGCTACCCTTCAAAAAGACCTTGACTATGTATCAGAATGGTCAAACAAATGGCAACTTCAAATCTCAACAAATAAATGCTCTGTCTTACATATTGGCAAAAAAAATCAGAAAATAAAATGCAGGCTGAATAGTCAAGACCTTGTTGATGATCCAAACTCTGTCAAGGATGTTGGGGTACTCATCTCTAATGATCTAAGTGCTAGAGCCCATTGTAACTACATAGCCTAAAAGGCATTAAGAGTTGTTAACCTAATCTTACATAGCTTTTTCTCTGGTAATATTACACTAGTAACTACAAAACATACAAAACATTTGCTAGACTAATACTCGAATACAGCTTATCAGTCTGGAACCCACATTACGTATCTGATATTAGCACAGTTGAGGAAGTCCAGAAATATTTCACAAGAGTTCTCCACTCCTCTACTCATTGTAGAATACCTTATGCCACCAGACTTGAAAGTCTAGAGCTAGAAAATCTAGAACTACGCTGCCTTCGGTCTGATCTAAGTATAGTATATAAAATCATACATTGCAATGTCCTACCTGTCAATGAATACTTCAGCTTCAACCATAACAATACAAGAGCACACAATAGATACAAACTCAAGGTTAATCGCACCAAACGTGATTGCAGGAAATACGACTTCAGCAACAGAGTGGTCAATGTCTGGAATACTCTACCTGACTCTGTTGTTTTTTCCTCAAACCCCAAAAACTTTAAGCTCAGACTTTCTACTATTGACCTTACCCTTTCCTAAGAGGTCTGTAGGGGGCATGCATAAGCGCACCAACGTATGTTTTAAGGAGGGCAGGATGTCAGATCCGTGTATCTGTCATTTCTTAAATTGAAGAAGAAAAGGGGGGAGACTGATAAAGAAATCCTTCTTGATGTAACCTGAATATATTTAATCTTATATCAAATTTGTATAACCTACACATGATACAATGGAGGGATGAAACCCAGAAGGCCAGAACCTATCACCTCTGAGAGAGACAGCCAGGAGATGAAGAGACCATAAACATTCCACAGTGAGATGTGTCCTGGGAAACTCTGGAAAAGATCATTCTAAAAAGGGGGTGGGGGGGAATTAACATGTTGGCTCTTTGTTTTACTAAATACATATCAAGATAAGGGGAGGGGTTTAAAACTCCCTTGTCTATCTCTGCATGCCTGAGAGACCTTAGACGCTGCTTTTGACCCCTACATGAATTGAGATAATAAAGGATTCCTTTTGATACGTTTTGATACGTTTTCAGAAGTTCATTCTAGTTGATTGAATGGGAAAAGTTCTGTAGTCTGATTTCCAATTAATTAATTAATTAATTAATTTCCAATTTGGTAATCCAAAACCTCCTCTCTTCTAACAATTTTAATTTAATTCTTGTTTTTCCCCCCTGCCGTATATATTTCAATATCATTTTATTTAAATCCTCAAAATATTCTTTCCCCACCTTTATTGGAATTGTCTGTACTCTAGGTAAGATATTCATTTTAATTGTCAATATTCTCCCTATCAAAGATAGTTGTAAGTTTTTCCATTTTTCTAAAACTGTCGCAATCTGTTATTTTAGCCTATAATACTTGTCCTCTTTAAGTGTTCCACATCTTGCTGTCAATTGTATCCCCAAATATTTCACCTTTTTTGTGATCTGGATATTTAGTCTGTCCATCAGTTCTTTTTTTTTTTTTTTACTTTTCAGTTATATTCTTCACTAAAATCTTGGTTAATTATTTATTTTCATTCCTGCAACTTCCCCATATTCTTCTATCTTTTCTATCAGCTTAGGTCCTATTTCTAATGGTTCTTCTAGTATAAAAACCAGATCATCTGCAAATGTCTGTAATTTGTACTCCTCATTTTTTTATCTTCATACCCTTTATTTCCTTGTTTTTTCTAAAGTTTCTGTTTTCTTCATTCTTCATCATCATCTGTTGTATATTGTCTATTTTTTCTTCCATTTTTCCCATTTTATCTTCCACTCACTTCCCTTTGTCTTCTATTACTTCCGTCATTAATTTTAGTTCTTGCATTGAAACTTCCTTTCCTTTTTCCTTTTCCCTTTCTTTCTCCTGTTGTAACATAGCTTATATTGATTGCTGACCTGCTTGACTTAGAGAGGAGGCAGTAGGAATCGAAGATGCTGTTGCAACTGTCTTTCTCATCTCAAAATACTTGTAATCCCAAACAGAAAGTGTCTACTAATTAATCCAGGCCCATCTTTCTTCAGGTTCTTCTCTACCTTATTTCAATTGTAAAAAATCCAATTATAAGAAAGCCAAGTCCTCCAGGTCAAAAAGAAAAAAAGTAAGGATAAAGTTTTAAAGATATAAAGATGAAGATAAAAATACAAAATCCACAGAGGAACCATACAAAAAACAGAAAAAGAGATAATAATAAAAAAGAATAAAAAGTAATCCACCACCAATAATTCCCAAGTAGCAAAAAGGCCAAATTTTGTGTTTGTGTGTGTGTGTAAAATAAGGAGAAAAAGAAGAAAAACTAAGATGTTCCAAAAAAGAAACTGGAGCAAAGAAAAATAGGAATAAAAAGTAGGAAGGCCAAAAGAAGTATCAGCAACAAAAAGTAGAACAAAAATAAAGTAGCCAGCGGTAGTTTTATTCAGGTATTAAATAGAAGTCACAAAACAAGTCCAAGCCACCTTATAGTATCCAAAAAGCCAGATCAAAACATAAGCAAAGTATATAGTCCAAGGTCAAAATAATATTTTTCTCTTTTCTCTTCAATTCCCAGCTGTTTAGATTGCTTTAGATTGTTTAAACAAAGTTCAGCACTCAGCTCTCTATCTTTCTTTTAAGTCTAAACAGCCTGCAGTCAAAACAATTTTCTAACAGATTCAGTCTTTTGATCTCTCCAGCTTTTCTGTAGCCTTTAGGCGACACTGTTACTTTACTTTCACTTCTTTGCCATATTATTTCCAAAAAGTTTTACTTTTAAGATTTATTAGTAGGTAAAAAAATCTAAAAGGGAAACATAATCCAATATTTAAAATTAAAATAAAATTAAAATTTATCTTTTTCTAAGTGTTGCCACAAAGTCCAGTCCAGTTAAAAATTAATATCTTGTTAAAATCACAGTAAATTAGTCCTAATTCAATTTGACAGTTAAAAACACGTGCTCCTCACTGTTAGTCACTCTCCTGTCTTCTTATCTTCTTAAAATCCTTTCCCCTTAGGGTACACTTTTATTCTTAGCAAAAAAAAATTGAAAAAACCTTCACCCAGATCCTACACACTTTCCTTCCATTTCTTCCTCCGTTCTGGAGCTGTCCCAGCCTTTGATGGCCACTTTCTGCTGCAGCCAGTTTAGAGAATTTTTTTCTGGATCAACAAGAGACTTTGCGGTGTCCCTGGGATCGACGGAATGTGCTCCTCTTTGGGACGGTTTAAGTCCAATTGGACTGTCCAGCTGCGGGATTTTGACTTTTCGGGAGCCTCCAAATTGCCCATCATACCTGAGCAGTCATCTTAACAAGAGTTTCCCAGGCTCTTTGGTTCTTGATTGCCTCTTGTAGCAGATACAGGGCATGGCTCAGCATGGCATCCTCTGGGTTCTCATCAAGAAGGGGGACTTTATCCCCTCATGCCGCTCCAGCCTGTGGGAACTTCTGCTTCCTCAAGTAAAGGTTACCTTCAAGGGTCATTCCTCTGTGTCTTCCTGTCAGGCCCCTGTAGGAGGCTGAATCCGAGGAGGAAGACAAACAGCTGACAGGGAGTGGGAGTGTGGCTCCATTGACTGTGGAGGAAACTGGGGAAAGGCAAAGTCTGGCTGGGCAGAGCAGGGGAGCGGTAGAACAAGAAGAGGGAGTTCAGAGGAAGACCCAAGCCCACCCCCTCTTCATCCTAGGGCACGCAGGGAGGAACGGAGAGAGCAATTGGGTTGCGTGGCTTATAGGGGAGGAAAGGGCCCTGATTCCCTTCATTAGCTACACCTGGGAAGAGAGTTTAAAAGAGATGCAAACTGAGTGTGGTATCTGCTGGGAAAAATGTAAGCTCATCTTGTGTTTACTTTGGTTATCTGCGTTCCTGGCATCCTCCCAACTGGGTTGAATTACTGCCATCCCTTCACATCTGGAATTCCTTTTCTTACCCTGCCGGACTAATTACCTCATCTTGCCTTTATTGGACTTATAGTTACAGTTTTTGTTGACCACATTTTGGACTTGATTCTCTGCAGCCAAAGGCTGTTCTTGGGAGAGTTTTTCTCCAGCCCAGAAGGTAACCAGGACATTGGGGGCAAAGTTGGAGCTAATAAAGGGACTCCTACTGATTATCTGATTGTGTTGTCTTTCTGCCATGCCCCGGGTCATCACACTTCCTTTTTGCCCCATACCCAATGACCATCTGGGCCTGACAGGCTAGGTCTAGCTCCTCCAGCCATTCTGCCTCATCTCGAGTGTGGTGTGGTCTAGGGAAGAATCCGATTTTAGCCCTGGTGTCCTCTAGCTTGCTCTTGTGACTGGACATTTAGATGCTAGGTCCCCACGGTAGACTGCAGGTCTAGGTTGACGGTTAAAGCAATTCTTGCCTAATGTTATCCCAAGGAAAGAAAAACCCTTGACTCCATAGATTTAGAGAAAAAGTACTTTTACTAGGAAATAACTGAATGCAGCAACAGTCAGGCAAGATCTGAAGGAAAATGCAGATGAAGAAATGAACTGAAACAAGCCCCAGAGCCCACCCCCCAGTAGCCAGACAATCAGAGTTCAATCCTTGGACAGGAAGATGTTTGGGGAAAGTCTCTGGTTCAGCTGCATCGCTTCTCCTTTGTGCATTTTGAAGCCAGGATTGTTGGCCTTTAAAATGTTAAAAACTCAAGTTGGCCTCTCTGAGTCTAGGTATTCTCATTGCTACCCAGTGCTTTTCCTCCCCCCAATTTCCATGGCAGCTGGCAGCAAGTTTGAAAGAAAGCAAAAATGAAGGCTGACATTAGGATTCCAAAAATATTTATATCCTTGACTTTAAGAATCAGTACATTATTTAAGTGTTCCATTAAACAAGAATGAATGAATGAATATGTGAATGAATACATGAATGAATGGATTTATTGTGATTCTTATGTCTGTAGATACCATAATTTTATACAGAATAGTATATGAGTTATAACTTTATTTTTATGTAGAGCCACACAGTCAGGGGTGGGATTCAAATAATTTAACAACCAGTTCTTTATCCTAATGACCAGCTGGGTAGACATGACTGGGTAGTCATGTGACTGGGTGGGAGTGGCCAACCCTAACCCTAACCTTAACCTGCCATAAATTTCAGAAGAAAACAAAGAACTTTTAGATAAGGAAATAACACAAATAGAATTAGAAAAAGCAATCAATAAATAGAAAAACAATAAAACGTCAGGTCCAGATGGGATTCTGGGAGATTTTTTTTTCTGAAAATTTTATTGATTTTTAAAAACAAACATAAACAAACAAAACATAGAACATAAAAACATAAAACATCTTTTTTGAAAGCAGCATGATCCCGGGTTACATCTCTTCGTACAGACACAAATTCATCTCAATTCAAATCATTGTACTTATATTCTTTGTCTGTCCTGTTTCAGCTGTCTATTATATTTTCTCATTAAACAAAATTTCTCCTGTAATCACTGATTGGAGTATGACGCCTTTATATCTTTCCCCTAAAATTATAAAACTTAATATAATACATAACTTCCGTTCGGATTCTGCTTGGTACATTCTAAAACTACACACTGCATTTTTAAAAAAGAAAAAATTATAAATATATAATATAATTAAAACGACAATCCATACCAATTCAATTCTATCATTAATATTAATATTCATTTAAATCTTAAACATTTTGCACATTACTTTTCAAATAAATATCATACTTCTATGAGAACACTTATAAACTTTCCATAGTTACTTCCCCCCCACTTCACTTATATTTTATAAAACATTGAGTAGTTAAAATGTTCCCATTCCTTCCTAATTCAATTCTCTCATTTATTTCATTTCATTTATTTTGTTCACAAAAGCTTCACTGAATTACACTCACTATTTTAAAGCACTTTTCAATCATATGTTGTTTCCAATTTTCTAACATTATTTCTAATACAAATATAACAATACAATCTTATGTACCTTTACAGAATCCCTTTTTCAGTTAAATTTTCACCCATTATCTCTGAATAAGTCCTGTTTCTTTACATCTTGCTCCAAACCTTTGTAACTTCTCTTCCCTTCCTTCTTCCCTCTCTTCTTCTCTCTCCCCTTTTTACCCCCTTGTCTCTCCACCTCCATTTCCCTCTTCTGTATTCCCCTTTTCTGTTGCTTTCCAACATTATATCCACTTTTTACATCATTTTTCCCTTTTTTGGCTGTTTTTTTAAGTCTTAAATTCTCCATTCTCTTTCCCCCCTTTCCCCTTTCTTCCCCAGATAGAGTTACTTGTTCATTAAAGATGGCTTCTTCTTTGTCCCACTCTTCTAGTTGTGCAGTCTTTTCTTGTTGTTTCTCATAGGTGCAGATCGTCATTTCTAAGAATTGAAAAACGGAGCCAAAGGAGCCCTTCCCTTCTTGTGCCTCTTCTTTATATTTTTTAAATTCCATTTTCAGTTCATCCAGAAGTGATGCCATTGTAGAATTTTTTAAACAACCACCCAATTGTTTTTAGTCATTCAAATATAATTTCCAAAAATTCCAATGTCACCAAGCAGTCCAAATACACACAAGCTGTTTCTTTTAACACTTTCTTCTTTTTTCACTTTCTGTTCCTGGGATTACTATTTAGTTGCAAAGTTCCAGTTACATTTTAGAAGTCTTATTAAGATTTAACTTTTGATTCTTTTGAGTTCCAGGCAGACTCCTCCTTCCAAATCCTGCCCTTATTCTTTTCCTCTCCCTTCCCACTTATAACAAAAAAAAGAATTTTTTTAGTGTTCAGAAACTTTCTTGTCCCCTTGGCATTTAATTATATTTCCAGTTTAGTTACCTATTGGTGCCAAAGCGGATTTTTCCGATTTCTCATTCAGCGCTCTTTGCTGTCAACGTAAGGAAGGAGAGTGAAGAAAAAAAAACTTTCCCTTTTCACTTTCATTCGCTGCTTCCGACTCTTCTTTGGGAGCGATGTTATCTTTTATAAAATATATCCAGGATACCTTAGTTGTTGCTTTTTATCCTGGTCCGCCAAAACTTTCACTTCTTAACTTCCTCCTGCACTTTCTTTTCCAGTTGAGTGCTTCTTTGAGGCGGCCATTTCTGACCGCCGCTCTTACCGCCTTCGGGAAAGGGAATTTGGCCAGCTGAGGAGGAGAGATGCGGCTCTCCTCGACCCTGCTGGCACTCCCCCGTCTTCACCACCTCTATGAGGTGGCTTAGCCCCGAAGCCAGCTGGCTCGGGGCGCTCCAGTGGCAAGCCCAGGCAGAAACCGCGCACAATCGTGGATTCCTGCCTGCTGCTGAAGCCCTGCAAACTGGAAGTCTCTCGGGATTCCGGGATATTTTTATAAAGCTTTGCAGGAAACTATGCAACCACTGCTGTTAGAATTGTATAATGAAGCACTATTAAAAGCAAAACTACCAAAATCATGGGGAGAAACATACATATAACTGATACCGAAAGAAGGTACGGACCACTCTCTAATTCAGAACTACAGACCAATCTCATTCCTGGATGCTGACTATAAAATATTAATGACTATTATGGCAGAAAGATTGAAAATAGTTTTGAACGAAGTAATACATTCAGACCAAAATGGTTTTCTCCTAAAAAGACAAATTAGGAATAACACCAGGATGGTAATGAGTTTTTTGGAATACTATGAAGCACATCCAGAGAAACCAGTAGCACAGGTTTTTCTGGATGCGCAGAAAGCATTTGACAATTTAAATTGGGAATTTTTCTTATATCAGATGAAAGAAATGAAATTTGGACTAAACTTTGTAAAAATGATAAAGGAAATATATTCAAGTCAGAAAGCCAGCGTAAGGGTAAATGGTGACTCTACGGCAAGATTTTATATAGCTAAAGGAGTGAGACAGGGCTGTCTAATCTCACCTCTGATATTTATACTTACAATAGAGGTTTTATTAAATCAAATTAAAATAAAAAAGAAATTACAGGCATTAAGATAAAAAAGGAAGAGTGTAAAACGCAAGCATTTGCTGACAACATGGTATTTTTTGTAGAAAATCTGAACGAGGTTGGGAAAATATTGTTAAACGAAATAGATGAATGTGGTAGATTAGCAGGTCTTAAAATCAATAAAAAAATAATAAAATGTAAGTTAAAAATTTTTTAGAATATAAAAAAAGAATTAGAAAAGGAAACGGAACTCCAAATTATAAACAAAATTAAATACTTGGCTTTCTGGTTGACAGCAAAATGTTCATCTTTAAAGGAAAATAATTATGATAAATTACTTAACCAAACTAAGAAGGATTTGAAAATATGGGGGAAATTGCAACTATCCTTAGTAGGAAGGATAGCTGCAATTAAGATGAACTTGCTACCAAGATGGCTATACTTATTTCAGACTGTGCTGGTAAAGTTAAACAAAAAATTCGATGGGGTACTAAATAAGATAATAACAAAATTCATATGGCAATTTAAAAAACCTAGAATCAGATTAAAACTATTGCAGGATAATAGATACAGAGGTTTTGGACCTGATTGGGAAATATATTTTAAGGCAGCAACATTAACTTGGATTAAAGATGGGATATCTTTAAAAGGGAGAACATTAACACTAGAGGGACATGAGTTGCAAATTGGATGGCATGCCATCCTATGGGAGAGAAATAAAAAGACATATTCATATATTAGGCAACATTTAATTAGGGAGGCATTAATAGAGATTTGATGTAAAATTAAATCAACACACTATACTAAGATACCGGGCTGGCTTTCAACTATGGAAGCAACGTTCAACCCAAATACTATGGATATTTCTAAAATGATCAGGTACAATCAGCTATTAGATAATCATGGAAACCTAAAAACAAATCAAAAATTGAAGGAAGACGGAATTAAGTTAGACTGGTAGCCCTATCTGCAGGTGCAAACAAAGTATAAAAAAGATATGGAAGAATTTGGTATAGACATAAGCCCTCAACAGCTCAATAAAATCTTATTAGGACCAGAAGAAAAATGTATATCCAAAATTTATAACTACCTTCTAAAATTTGATACAGACAATGATAGCATGGATGAAAAATTTTAGATATAACATTAAATTAGAGGATTGGGAAAGACTTTGGAAGAGACATAAATTAACAATGGCAGCCTCATAGAGGGAAAACCTTTATAAAATGTACTATCATTGGCATCTAGCACCATCGAGTTTGGACAAGATATATCCAAATTTGAGTCCAATATGTTGGAAGTGTAAACAAGCAATGGGTAACTTCTTTCATATGTGGTGGTTGTGCCCCAAAGCCAAAAAATTCTGGAATAAAATAAAAATTTGGCTGCACGAAATAACAAAGGAAAAAATAGAATTCAAACCAGAAATGTTTTTATTATGGATAATTAGAGGAGAATATAAAAAAAAGAAATTAAATGTCTCATTATACATATTCTGACAGCAGCAAGAATAACCCATGCTCAAAATTGGAAAGCGGAGGGTAATCCCATGGACAATATGTTAATTAGAAAAATTATGGATTGTGCGGAAATGAATAAGCTTACTATGGAGTTGCAAGAGAAGGAAAAAAGAGAATTCTATACAGTCTGGGAGAATTTATATACTTGGATAGATAATAGGAATAATAGGCAACATATAATGTAAATATGAATAATATATATAAGTATATAGACATGAATAATGGAAGATGGAAAAAAACCAATGTAGATGTATTGCAAAAATTGTAAACATTATTTGTGGTTTTTTTTTAATTGTAAAACTTTAATAAAATCTATTTTAAATAAAACACACACACACAGACACACACACAAAAAGAGCCATGCAGCCAGGGGTGGGGTTCAAATAATTTAACAACTGTTTCTTTACCCTAATGACCAGCTGGGTAGACATGGCTGGATAGACATGTGACTGGGTGGGAGTGGCCAACTTGACGTCGCTCACGTCAAGGAGTGCTTCTCCTTCCCTGACCTCTCATGACCATGAGGATTTTACAATGGTCGTAAGTATGAAAAACAGTCATAAGTCACTTTTTTCAGTGCCATTGTAACTTTGAATGGTCACTAAATGAACTGTTGTAAGTCAAGGATTGCCTGTACAAAAATACAAAAAGCTTCTTTGCTTGCGAAAAGGTGCCCTAAATACCAATCATTAGATTAAAAATACCTGCAAACTGGAGTCACAAATCTGGCAGAGTGCCAGAGCACCTTGAGGAATTAAAATAGTTAAAATGCAATGATAACTATCAGCAGCCAACTCTTGCTCATAAAGTGAAACCCTTTAGCAGAGAGGTCATTTAAGCTCTCCAAAAAGAGCATACCAGGAGAAGCAATCCTTAGATCCATTTGCACCACTTGAAAACATCAGCTGGTCTCACTCACCTCACAAGATATCCTAAGGATGTCATCCAGGTTTAAGGAAAGGTCACATGCCCCCCAGAAAGACAGTAAAAAAATCAGTGCCAAGCTTGCATCCTGCCTCTTGGAAGTACACCCCAAAAGGACAGTGCCAGGAACCAGTAAAGCAGTGAAGGAAGACTCCCTCCCCAGATAGAAAAAATTCAAAGGCAGGAAAAAATTCAAACACAATACAAATAATTAAACTACAACAGTAGCTTGTTTAACCAATTACCAGAACAAATAGACACAGGAACTAGCCAGATTTCTCAACCCAGTTTCTTTTCAGGAACAGAGATTAACCTTTTTCCTTCCAAACAAAGCTGAATAGGGAAAATTATCCCATCAATAAACACAGGATTAAACATCACCAAGCACAGAATTAAACTTCACCAAAAACCAGTTTTAGACCAAAATTCAGAAAAGGTATGTAAACTCACATTTGAATTTCAATCTTTCTAGCTAGCCAAGAAGCCTTGCTGAATGTCACTCATCTTGGTTCTTTGTCATTAAAAGCTTCTTTCCAAGAACTCTGCTTTGTTATTCAATTATTTCTTCAAAGTGCTAATCATTGCATCTTCCCTGTTGGAAGAACTCCAACAGAGGAGTATTTCCTCCCAACAGCAGTGTAAAAACCTTAAAACAACCCCTCCTCTTTAATAAAGTCAAGCAAAGTACCAGAAAAGGAGAAAAAAAAATCTGAAAAGCTCAGGTGACAGGAAGTCTAGGCATACTGCCAAGAATGTAATAAGGGTTAACAAAGAAACAGAGAGGCAGTTTCTGTAAGCAGGGCAATAAAATTAGGCTAGAAACAACACCAGAATGTTTCCTGCCTTCCTCAGGATTAGCTCTGTAAAGTGGAAAAAAACAAAAGGAGATTTCTTCCAACAACCGGTTCTCATAACTGCTTAGAAAATTAACAGGTTCTAGCGAATAGGTGAGAACCGGTAGAATCCCACCCCTGCACCCAGCACTTATGCCTAAAACAGTGTTTAAAACAAAAAATTAGAAGAGAGAAATATACCTCTTGTTGTAGCTCTTCCCACCGAATATTGAATTTTTCAAGTTTCTCATTGATCAATTCATCCAAAACTCCACCATCTGTTAAAGTTTGTGCCAGCTCACGAATCTGATTGCGATTATCTTCTGGATGCTGTCTTAATGTTTTCAGAGACTAAAAAATATCCATAAAAGATATTACTGAGATATTTCATTTATATAAAAGAAAAACAAATATTTCATTTTTTTTAAAACAGTTTTATTAATTTTAGCAACAAACAAAAACACATAAAACATAAAAACATCATCTTTCCTTCATAAGTTTACAGACAGTGTATCGGTTGGTTTACCACTTTTTTGTGTGCATCCATTTCATAGTCTCTGTTGTAGTTATATTACATAATAACTCATATTATCAATCAACAATTATATAACCTGATATCATTATTAAACAATCATTTGACTATAATTTTATTAATTCATACTTTAACGAGATAACTATAATTTACTTAATTTATTTTATAGCAAATCATAGTCATACCAAGTCTATCTTAATAAAATTTTATAAGGATAGTATCAAAGAAAAAAAAAGAAATATGTATTCATTGTTTCCTAAAATTCTAAATATTCTATTATTATATTTTATTATCTAACCATTGATAGAAAAGGTCCCAAACTTCATAAAATTGTTTATCTTCTTGTTCTCTAATTTCAAATGTCAATCTACTCATTTCAGCACATTCCAATATTTTCTTAATAATTTCTTTCTGTGATGGTATTTTCTCACTCTTCCAATTTTTAGCAAATACAATCCTAGCCGCTGTCAATACATTTACAATCAAATATTTCAAATTTTCATTGTATGTATCAGGTAAGATTCCCAATAAAAAAATCTCTGGTTTTAAATCTATATGTTTCTTTGTCATTTTTTCCAACCATATGCGAATTTTAGTCCAATATTTTCTAGCGTCCTCACAAGTCCACCACATATGGTAATATGAGCCAGGTATCTGATGACATTTCCAGCATTTTTCAGATTTATTCTTGAACATTCTTGCTATTCTTGTCGGGGGGAAATGCCACCTGTAAAACATCTTATACAGATTTTCTTTATATGCTGTTGACATTGTCATTTTATAATTTTGAGACCACAATTTTTGCCATTTCTCTAAATCAATCCCATATCCAAAATTCTTCCCCCAAACAATCATGGTTTCTTTAACTTGTTCTTCCTCTAGTTTAATTTCCAGTAAATAACCATATAAGTTTTTAATCACTTTTTCATCAGTACCTGTCAAAATCTTATCTAAGTCAGTCAATTTATCATAGAATTCCTCTATTTTAGAATCTTTAACATACCTTGAATGTATTTGCGCATATGAAAACCAATTCATCTTTTATACCTTGTTCTTCTAGATTTTGCATCGTTTTAAGTTCACCCTTTTCATCCAATATTTCCCCATATCTAACTGTTTGTTCCTTCTTGTATGTTATAGGATAAGAAAAAGCTTCAATAGTTGATAACCAAACTGGGATTTTTAAATAACATTGTCTCTTAATTTTCTCCCAGTTTAACCATAAAGACTCCCGTATATAATGCCTTCTAAAATAGCCCTGCGATTTAGTTCCCTTATACCACAGAAAAGCATGCCAGCCCAGTAATAAATCATGTCCTTCTAGTGTCAACAATCTAGTCTTTCTTAATGTTATCCATTCTTTGGCCCACATCAAGTTTGCAGCCTGATAATACAGCTCCCAATTAGGAAGGCCAAATCCTCCTCTAGTTCTAGCATCTTGCAAAAGTTTTAATTTTATTCTCGCTTTCTTACCTTGCCATATATACTTCAACACAATTTTATTTAAATCTTCAAAATAATCTTTGCCAAGCCTAATTGGTATTGTTTGAAACAAATATAGAATTCTGGGTAAAATATTCATCTTGATTGTTGAAATTCTGCCTATTAATGACAGTTGTAGGTTTTCCCATTTCTTCAAATCAAATGCTATCTGCTGTTTGAGTTTAATATAATTGTTCTCTTTCAATGTAGTACACCTTGACATCAAATATATCCCCAAATAACCTTGTTCGTGACTTGAATTTTCAATAGGTCTGCCAGTTCTTCTCTTTGTCTTAATAACATGTTCTTTGTCAGAATCTTTGTTTTGTCTTTATTTATTTTCAAACCAGCCATCTCACCGTACGTCTCTATCTTTTCCAATAGTTTTAAAGCTGTCTCTAGAGGATCTTCCAAAATGAAAACCAAATCATCCGCAAAGGCTTGTAGTTTAAATTCCTCCTTTTTGATTTTCATTCCTTTTATATTTTGGTCCTCTCTAATATTTCTATTCAACACTTCCAAAGTCAATACAAATAGCAAAGGTGATAATGGGCATCCTTGTCTTGTGCCTTTTCTTATGTTAATAGAGTTTGTAAGTTCTCCCTCTATCATTACTTTTGCCGTTTGTTTATAGTATATGGCTTCTATTGCTTGAATAAATTTTCTGGCAAAACCCATCTGTTCCAGTAGTAGTAACATGAATCTCCAGTTCACATTATCAAATGCCTTTTGGGCATCTAGAAATATCAAAGCCATTTGTTTTTCAGGATGCGCCTCATAATATTCCAAGGTGTCCAGAATTACTCTCATATTGTCTTTGATTTGTTTCTTTGGCAGAAATCCATTCTGATCAGGATGAATAAAATTATTTAAGTATTTTTTAAGCCTTTCTGCCAAGATTGAAGCAAAAATTTTATAATCTGCATTCAATAAAGAAATAGGTCTATAGTTCTTGATTTGTAATGGATCGGCCCCTTCTTTTGGAATAAGTGTAATGTAAGCTTCTGACCATGTTTTAGGTATCTTCTTATTTGACATAACTTCATTCATGACTTCTAGCAATGGAATGCTCAACGATTCTTGTAGTGTTTTATAAAATTCTGCTGGAAGCCCATCTGGACCTGGTGCTTTTCCATTATTCTGTCTGTTGAGTGCTTCGGTTAATTCCATCATTGTTATAGTACTTTCTAACATTTTTTCAGTCTCTTCAGGTATCTTAGGTAGGTTAGCATTTTGTAAATACTGTTTAATTTTTTCCTCATCAATATCTTCTTGTTTATATAGTTGTCCATAAAAGTCTCGGATAATTGCCTTTTTCTCCTTGTCACCATAGCACATTTGGCCTTGATCGTCTATTAACTGTAATATTTTCCTTGATTCTTTCTCCTTTCTCAGTTTGTATGCTAACCATCTACCTGGCCTATTTGCATCTTCAAAATAGTTCTGTTTAGCACTTCTAATTTTTTGTGCCAATTCTTCTTTCTCTATCTGACCCATTTTATGTTTAATTATGTCCATTTTAAGTTTAATATCTTTTTTCTGTGGCATTTTCTGTAATTCTTTTTCCAGGAGGAAGGCGGAGCCACGTCGCTGCGATACAGCTGCAATCTCGGGGCTCCAAGATCGCAGCTGATATCTTCACCCCTGGTCGGTCTCAACGGACCTAAACCGTAGAGACGGTGATAGTAAGGGGCGCTTTCTGTTGATCCCAGGGACATCGCAAAGTCCCTGGTTGATCCAGGAGAAGCCCTTTTACTATCGGCGGAGAGGCAGCCATTAAGCTTCTGAAGCTGGGACAGCTCCGGAAGGAAGAGATTGAAAGAGAAAGTGTATCGGTTTGGTGAGGACTTTTTTTTATTATTAATATTTGGGACTAAAGGACACCCTAAGAATGAGAAGAAATCTGTAAGATTTTCGACAAAACTGACTTAGCGGCGATTTTTAAAGAGAAATGTCAAAGTGAGGCTTGGCTTTTTACTTTTACTATGGCTTCTCTGATTATTCTGTTGTTGAAGTATTCGGTTTTGGCGATAGTTCTGGTATTTTTAAAGTCAATCTCATGTCCTGTGGCTTTGAGGTGTTGGACCAGGGAAGAGGTCGGTTCTTCTTTTTTGATTGAGTTCTTATGTTCTTCAACGCGTGCACTTATTCTACTGTTAGTTTGTCCAATGTATGTGGTGGGGCAGGCGGTGCAAGGGATTTCGTATACTCCTTGGTTTTCTAACTCGATTTTGTCTTTAGGGTTTCTTAGGATGGTGGATATTTTTCTGTTTGTGCAGAATGCTGTTTTAATGTTGTGTTTTTGGAGGATCTTGCTGATTTTGTCTGTAGTGCCTTTTATATATGGGAGGAGGGCTTTGCCGTTCTCTTGTTCTCTGTCTTGGATTTTGGTTGGGGTTTCTTTTTGGATTAGGTGGGTAATCTTCTTTCTTTGGAATCCATTGGCTGTTAGTACGTTGGTGAGAGTGTTTAGTTCGGTTTTTAGGTGTTGTTCATCAGCTAAGCATTTTGTTCTGGAGATGAGTGTCTCAGCTACGGAATTGATCTGTGCTGGGTGGTGGTGTGAGAGTGCATGTAGATAGCGGTTTGTATGTGTTTTCTTCTGGTAGATGGTGTGTCCTAGGGAGCCATTGGGTTTTTTGTATACCAAGACATCTAGGAAGGGAAGTTGATTGTTAGCTTCTGTTTCCATGGTGAATTGTATTTTGGGGTGTAGGCTGTTGAGGTGTGTGAGGAAGTTGTTCAGTTTTTCTTTCCCATGTGGCCAGATTATGAAGGTGTCATCTACGTATCTGAGCCAGAGTTTGGGTTTGTGATCATATTTTTCTAGAGCTTGTGTTTCAAAGTGTTCCATGTAGAGGTTTGCGATGACAGGTGAGAGGGGTGATCCCATGGGTGCTCCTTCTATTTGTTTGTATTTTTGTCCGTTGTAGGTGAAGTATGTATTGGATAGACAGTGGTTGGTCAGATCTAGGATGTGCTGGGGGGTTGTATTTGTTTTGGATGGCTGTCAAGGCTTCTTTTATTGGCACTTGGGTGAAGAGGGATATGACATCGAAGCTCACTAGTAGGTTGCTGGGTTGTAAGTTTTGTTTCTTTATGATCTCGATGAACTGGAATGAGTTTCTTACATGTGAGTTGATGGATTCTGCATAGGGCTGTAGTTGTTTGGCGAGAAATTTGGCTAGGTTTTGTAGAGGTGAGCCTATGGAGCTGACTATTGGTCTAAGTGGAGTTCCTTCTTTGTGTATCTTGGGGAGACCATAAAGCTTCGGGCATCTGGATGATTTCTCTCTGGGTATGATTCTTTGCTGGATTTCTTCACTGATGGGGGAGGCCTTTATTTTGGATCTGGTGGTTTTTTCTAGGTAGGTGGTGGGGTCTGTCTTTAGGGGTTTGTATGTGGGGTCTAGGAGTAGGTTGGTTAACTTGGTTTGGTAGTCAGATGTGTTCATAACCACTGTCGCGTTGCCCTTGTCTGCTGGTAGGATTATTATGCTGGTGTCTTCTTTCAGGTTACGTAGTGCAGTTTGTTCTTCTTTGGATAAGTTGCTTTTGGGTGGTTTGCTAGTGCAGAGGATGTTGGTGATTTCGAGTCTGATTCTATTAGCATCATCAGGGTTGGTTTTGGTCAGGCTGGTTTCAACTCCGCATATGATGGTTTCTGTGGGGATGTGTTTGGGAGCGACAGCAAAGTTGAATCCTTTTGAAAGGACCTTGGTTTCGGCTTCGGTGAGGATCTTGTCTGAGATGTTGTGCACTGTTTGTTTCATGTGTGGCTGTGAGGGGGGAGGAGTTGGTTTCTGGTGTTGTTGTAGTTTTCTGAGTTTGTTGGTGTGTGTGTCTGTCTTGAGGGTGGTCTGTGTTTCGGCTCTCCAGACAGCGAGTTGTTTGGATTTGTCCCAAAGTAAGGGGTGAATCTTGTTGCTAAGTCTGAGGTGAAGTGTGAGGAGATCTTTGTTGATTTGGTCTAGGAGAAATCTTTTTGTGTGAAGTTCATTTCTAATTAGGGCCAATTCTGTTCTTTTTAGGATGCGTTTGGTGGCTGCTGTGTTGGTGTGGAATTTCAATTGGAAGCTTGTGGGAATTAAATTTTGATCTCGGCAGTTGCATAGGAATGTGAGGTCACATAAAATGGAAGCTCTTTGGACTTCAAGTTTTTCATAAGTCCTGGTCAGATGGTGGGTTTCCTCCCCGTAGAGGTGCAATATTTGTTTTCTGAGGTTCTCGCGGGTATTTGTATGTGGATCTTTGGTTATTCAGGTTTTCTCCCGCGTAAGATTGGAAGTATCTGGGCAACGTTTCGATGAAGTCTCATTCATCATCTTCAGGCTTCTGTCTTCAGCTCTGGGCTTCTCAGAGTGATGTGAGCTTGCAGCTGCTTCTTCCTTTTAACTGCTAGTGGGGTGTGACTTGATTGGGTGGGGGCTTGGCTGTGTTCTGATTGGGTGGGGTGTGTTCTCATTGGTTGGGGTTTGGGCTGTGTTCTGATTGGTATCAATCAGAACACAGCCAAACCCCAACCAATGAGAACACACCCACCCAATCAGAACACAGCCAAGCCCCCACCCAATCAAGTCACACCCCACTAGCAGTTAAAAGGAAGAAGCAGCTGCAAGCTCACATCACTCTGAGAAGCCCAGAGCTGAAGACAGAAGCCTGAAGATGATGAATGAGACTTCATCGAAACGTTGCCCAGATACTTCCAATCTTACGCGGGAGAAAACCCGAATAACCAAAGATCCATATATACACACACACACACACACACACACACACACATGTTATGGCTCCCCCTTCAAAGTTCAAACAACACAAAACCAAAAGCAGCCGTTCCAAAACTTAAGTCCAAAAGAAAGGAGTTTAACAAGATAACGACTGTCATCAATTATATACACGCCCTGTTCAGCAAAAACAGTTCTGGCACAAATCCTCAAAGCTCCGAGCCTCTGCTGTAAACCTCGTCACGCAAACAGACACTTTGTTCCTGACAAATCTTTCCCCACACAGCTGTGTCCTTTTATAGTCCTTGAGGCAATGTACTAATTATTGACTCGCCCTTCTCCTAACTAAGTTTGCCTCCGTAAAACACCTAGATGGGCGTGTCAATCTCCCTAAATCAACGTCTGGCTTGATGCCTCCCCACAGCTTGACGTTTTAGCCTCCTTCTAGTTCTGGCATCAAGCCACGATCTGTCCGTTTCTTCGCTCGATTCTTCTGATTCATGATGTGCTTCAATTGCAGGTATGAATGAGGTCGAGGGTTCAGGCGAAGAATGTCTGTGTGATAACCTCTCATCCCCCTGGCTCACATCTGTGTCTTCTAACAATTCAGACTCCAAATTCTCAGCAGGCTCCAGCCTTACATCAGATCCACAGGACAATCATAGGTACGATGTGGCGGTAATCGGTCTGCCTCCCGTTCGCTGAAAACATCGGAAAAGTCCGACAACTCCGAAGGAATGGAGACAGCAGGAGCGGCGATATCTTGGCCGGCGCAGACATGCCTCAGGTGGTCCACACATTGTAGGCTTGGAAACAAAATGGCGTTCTGCACCCAAGCCACCAACGGATCATGCAAACGTAGCCAGGATACTCCGAGCACCAAAGGGAGATGGAGGTTCGAGGTGACATAAAAACTGATCGCCTCCTCATGATCCCCAATGACCATACGCACTGGCTGAGTTGCTAAGCGAATGGGTCCCGACTTGAGTTCTCGCCCATCTACAGTTTCCACCTTAATGGGGGGATTCACAGGAATCAAAGGAATTCCAAAATGTTCAACAAAAGCACAGTCCATAAAGCTGGTTGTAGCCCCTGAATCCACCAGCGCAACGGCGGGAATTCCCTCCTTCTGGGACTGCAGAAATATACGAGTGTCCAAAAGTAAATGCCGAGGAGGGCCAGGATTTACTTCGGCAATTTGGGGTGGGGGTGTAGAACGTGCCCGACCTAGGGTTTCCCCGAGGTCGGGCCTACCCCGTTTCCCGACGGGCCAGGAGTGGTTTCGGGCACAGGTCTGCGAGTCCCTCTCCGAGTGCAGGAATTTGCAAAATGTCCCGGACCCCCGCAGTAAAGGCACAAGCCTTCCTGGAACCTTCTCAAACGTTCTCGCGCCGTTAGGCGAGGGCGGAGTGCGCCTATCTCCATCGGCTCCTCAGCCTGAACCGTGGGTTGGAAAACTCTCGGTGGCGGTATGCGTGTGCGAGAAAACACAGGTGGTTCCACAACGGGCCTTTTGCTCCCACATTGCTGTAAACGAGCTTCAATACGTAAGCACTGAACTATCAATGCATCCAAAGTTAAAGCCCGCTCTGCATGGACTAGCTCATCCTTGATGGCATCAGACAAGCCTTCCTGGAATGCAGCCATATGAGCCGGTTCGTTCCAATTAGAGTCCATGCACAACAAACGAAATTCTGCCACGTATTCCTGTAATAAACGTTTCCCCTGCTTAATATCCATTAGCCGTCTGTCCACAGTTTGTACCTTAATGGGATCCTCAAACATCACCCTCATTTGTTGGAGGAAACCCTGGAAATTGTTCAATAACGGGCTATCTTGAACTAACAAGGGAGTAGCCCAATTGGCAGCCTGCCCAGTTAATAAACTAATCATAAAGCCTACTTTAGCCCGGTCGGTTGGAAAGTCTTCAGGTCTCAGAGAGATAAACAATTGGCATTGACCCATAAATGCCGGGAACCTGTCCATTTGCCCAGAAAATTTCTCTGGCATGGATACCGGGCTTTTCCTCACAGGAGGGGCAGGTGAAGCAGCAGCAGTGCTTGGTAAGCTGGAAACATAATTCAGCAATTGTGTTACCTGATTTTAAAGTGTCACGTTACTTTGCAAAAGCTGAGTTATTTGTTGTTGTTGTTGCTCTACCAAATGCTGCAGTTGATTTGAATCCATCTTGCTTCAAAGATGGTTTGTTTGGGTCAGGAACAAAAATGTTATGGCTCCCCCTTCAGAGTTCAAACAACACAAAACCAAAAGCAGCCGTTCCAAAACTTAAATCCAACAGAAAGGAGTTCTACAAGATTATATTCCACACACCCTGTTTATCAAAACAGTCCTGGTACAAATTCTCAAAGCTCCGAGCCTCTGCTGAAAAACCTCTGCACGTAATCAGTCACTTTGTTCCTGACAATCTTCCCCCACACAGCTGTGTTCTTTTATACACTTTGAGGCAACGTGCTAATTATTGACTCGCCCTCCCTTCTAACTGAGTTCGTCTCCGTAAACCACCTAGATGGGCGTGTCAATCTCCCTAAATCAATGTCTGGCCTGATGTCTCCCCACAGCTTGACGTTTCAGCCTCCTTCTTGTTCTGGCATCAAGCCACGATCTGTCAGCTTCTTCGCTCGACTCTTCTGACTCATTTTGTGGCTCAATTGCAGGCATGAATGAGGTCGAGGGTTCAGGCGAAGAATGTCTGTGTGATAACCTCTCACCCCCCTGGCTCACGTCTGTGTCTTCTAACAATTCAGACTCCAAATTCTCAGCAGGCTCCAGCCTTTCATCCTCAGAGTCATCAGAATCAAAACTCACAGCAGGATCGTGTCATTTTGTATAAGTCTAAATTGTTTGGGTGTATCATAGCTTTCATCATAGATAGCCAAATTGGAATTTTCATATAATGTTTCTTTCTAATTTTGGTCAAGTTTTGTAATAGGGAACCAAATGCCTATGAAAATATTGCTGTTTTTTAGTTCCTGTTTCCCACAAAAAGGCATGCCATCCTCTTTGCAGGTCGTGGCCCTCTAAACTTAATATTTGCTTATTAGATTAACCCATTCTTTAATCCAGATTAACTACATCCCGTTGTAGTATAACTCCCAATTTGGAAGTCCCAATCCCCCTCTGCTTTTAATATCTTGTAGTGCTTTCATCTTTATTCTAGATTTTTTGCCTAACCAAATAAATTTCACCATAATTTTATTAATTCCGCTTTAAAAAATTCTCTAATTTAATGGGGATCGTATGAAATAAATACAGAAATTTGGGTAAAATGTCTTTTTTCCCCAATATGTTTCTATTTCACTGCAAGGCCTTGAAATGAATCCAGAAAATCATTTTCATCCAAGAGAGCCTAGTGTTTGTCTGTTGAATTAAATCAGTAGTTATTAAACCAAGTGTCAAGTCCCATAGATCCTATTGGGACATTGCCATTCTGATAGGGAGGGGGCCCTGGATACTCTTTTACAACCCCTTTCCTATTTCTAACTATCCTGTGACTTTGATGTACCTGCTTGGGAAAGGGAGGGGGAGGGAATTTCTTGGGGCCATTTGTTTTGTCTCAGCTCCGAAGTGGCGCCTGAGAACAACCTTTTTGATAAACCTTTCCCAGCTTGAGTTCTCATAATAACTTCGCACCTGTGGATTGGCTCAGCTTGGACTGGACATATGGGAAGGGTTTTCTGTAATGTTTAATCTAATGTGTTTTTGAGTGGGAACTTTAGATCCTGCCTTGCTTTCCTTGTTATCACTTTTCCTCAATAAAAGTTTCCTTTTGAAATAATGTGTTTCAAGATTTCTGCTTTTTTGAGGAGAGAGGAGAGGGAAGTCATTACATTAGGCAGGATCTGCAAAAGTGGTCAACCTGGAGAAGCATTGCTCTACTAGTGGGATCCTGCAAACCATGTCCAAATACAACAGTGAGCATGAGGAAGGCAATGCTGGGGGGAAACCGCCCTCATGACCCAGACTGATGCAGCTTCCACCTGCTCGACTGAGGAACCGGCCACCCTGGAAGACCCTGCAAAGCCCAGGTGGTCCGTTGCCATGGGGAAGAAGGACAGCTGGGATGGAAGGACCAAAGGAGTCACTCTCACCCAAGGCAGCCAGCAGGAGGCCTGGAAATGCGAACTAGAAGCCCTATTTGATCATGACAACCAAAGCAAGAGGATTGCCCCAAGAAGCACATCATGCGCTTCATGTTAGAGGCTTTCCAAGACCTGTGAGTTTGAGGTGCCCTAGACTGTGCAGAAGGGGGAAACAAGAGGCAGAGGGAAACCGACACCAGACAGGTGAACTTTCCCACCCCAAGAGCTGCAGACAATGCCACTGGGACTGATGGGGCAGTAGCCACCCCCACCAACTCTCCACGCTAGATCCCAGAGCCATCCAATATACCCGGAGCAGGGGCTAGCAAAGTTCCCTAACTGGAACAGAAGGTACCAGCCCTAGGCACCAAATTTGTTACAAGATCCCCAGCAACTGGGATTTTTCCTGGCCCATGTCCTCACTTACATGCAGGAGTATGGACAAGACTTCCCAGCCCAGGGAGCCTGGGTTTGAGTGGTCACCCTGGCACTAGAAGGAGCAGCTTCAAGATGGATGGTGCTCCTCCACAATGCCAACACCCTGGTGTTCCAAAATTTTGACCACTTCATAATCCACCTCAGATTCAAGGACCCATTGGTGGACTGCAAAGCCTGAGACTGTATTAAAACCATGAGGCAGTGCCGCCAGCTGATGGCCAAATATATGGAGGAGTTCTGTGACCTAGCCTGTCATGTGGACTTGCTGGAGGATATCCTGGTGAGCTGTTTCAAAAATGGGCTGAACAATGACCTCTACCATGCCTGCATCATCCGCAGTGTCGTGTCCGGCGCGAAAGGAGACTCGGGAACCAGTGATTCAGTTCAGCTCATTTATTAGTCCCGAGATCGGCTCGGGTTCCGAAGGGAAAGCAGTGGCTTTTTATTCTCTAGCCGTGGCGGCCGCGGCCAATGGCACCGCTTTGAATATCCCGCGATTAGTTTCTACCAATCGCGGGGGATTCGTGGCAGCCAATCCGTGCGGCTCGCTCAGCCAATCAGCTCGCCGCGCGTCTTAGCCAATCGTGGCGCGGGTCTGCAAGAATGGTAATGACCGTACAGAACACCCCTCCCCTCTTGGTAGGGTCCTACGTAACGTAGTCCCGTAAGTAGGCGGGGCTTCGTACTTGTCTACTTGACCTGCGCAGGTTAGTTGGTGCTTGGTTCTCGGCCGGTTCGGTCGGGTTCTGTGTTGCTCCTCGTCCTGTCGATGGAACCGTCTGGAAGTCTGAGCTGGGCCTTTTGTCGCAGCTCCCTCCCGGTCTACCCGGGCTGGTCGAGTTGCGGTTGCCGCTCCTGCCTGGTCTTTCCGGGCTGGTCGAGCTGGCCTGGCTGCTTCTTCCTGGTGAGGTGTCGAGTTGGCTGCTTGCCGGTGAGTATTCCTGGTTTCTTTCTGGTGGTGTTTGGTTTATTGGGCCTTCCCTCCCCTCTTGGTTTGTGTTGGGGGGGTTCCCTTCTGTGTTTGTTTCTGCTTGCGTGTCGGTTGTATTTCTCGTGGCTATTCTCGACCTTAGTTGGTCGATGTGTCGTTTCCATGCTCGTCCGTCGGTTGTTTGTAGGCGGTACGAGCGGGGACCTGTCACTTGGGTTATGGTTGCTGGTACCCAGAGTGGGTTTCCGGTGAGGTTTTTTGCATATACCATGTCGCCTGTTTTAAAGGTTCGGTCTCTGCTTGAGGAGTTTGGGGGCTTTTCCGGGTTGTATGTGGGGTGCAGTCTGTCGAGTGGGGATCTTAGCTTCCTCCCCATCAATAGTTCTGCCGGGCTTTTATTTGTTGTCGTATTCAGGGTTATGTGTTGTATAAAGAGCATTTTGTTTATTTTTTCTTGGATTTCCCCGTTCTCTATTTTTTGGATGGTTTTTTTCGTGAATTGAACCATCCGTTCCGCCCTCCCGTTCGCCGCCGGATGTGCCGGCGCTGTCAACGCGTGTCGTATCCCCAGTTCCGCTAGGAATTTTTCGAATTCCAGCGAGGTAAATTGGGGCCCGTTGTCGGATACGAGGACATCTGGGAGGCCGTGGGTTGCAAATAGTTTGCTGAGTTCTTTGGTGACGGCCTCCGTGGTGGTAGTCCTCATGTTGCTTACCTCCAGCCAGTTGGAGTAAGCGTCTACCGTGATGAGGAAGGTGTGTCCTTTTGTGGGCCTGGCAAAATCTATGTGGATCCTGGACCATGGCCCCCTAGGGGTTTCCCATTCCAGGATTGGGGTGGCGGGAGGGCTGGGTCTGGTTTCCTGGCATCTGTTACACGCTGCCACCCAGGCCTCGATTTGTTTGTCCATCCCTGGCCACCAGGCGTAACTTCTGGCCAAGGCCTTTGTCCTAACGATGCCCGGGTGCCCCTCATGCAACAATTCCAAGACTTTTCCCTGTAATTTGCCCGGAATAACAACTCGGTCCCCCCAAAGTAAACATCCTTTTTGCAATGACAGTTCCGTTTGTCGGTCCCGGAATGTCCTGAAGGTCTCGTCGTCGTCTTTCTCGGGCCACCCCTTCTCTACCCAATGTAATACCCGCGCCAGACGTTTGTCTTTATTAGTTTCACGGGCAATGTCTGATGCAGTTATGGGTAGATCGGGCAGAGTCTCTATGCTGAGGGTGGTCGTCGTGGGTGCTGGGTCGGTGTCAAAGTCTGGTAGCAGCGTGCGGCTCAGGGCGTCTGCGTGGGAGATAGTCTTACCGGGTCGGTGTGTGAGCCGGTAACTGTAGGCTGCAAGGAATTCGGACCACCTTGTCATTCTAGGGGATAGAATGTTCGGGGTGGCCCTGTTCCCTGCCAGGATTCCCAGCAGCGGCTTGTGGTCGGTGATGATGGTGAAGGCTCGGCCGTAGATGTATTCGTGGAACCTTTTGACAGCGGCAACGATGGCCAAGGCCTCTTTGTCCAGCTGACTGTAGTTCCTTTCCGGTTTGGTGAGGGTTCGTGAGAAGAAGGCGATGGGTGCTTCCTTTCCGTCGGGGAGAGTGTGGCTGAGAACGGCGCTGACGCCAAAAGGTGATGCGTCGCATGTGACAGCTAGCGGTAGTGTCTCGTTGTATTGGATGAGGACGGCATCCGAGGTGAGCAGGTCCTTGGTTTTGTTGAAGGTGGTTTCCTCGCGCTTTCCCCAGGTCCATGGGGCTGCCTTGTCCAGGAGCCTATGCAAAGGCTCTGCCGCGGTCACCTTCTGGGGCAGGAAAACATTGTAAAAGTTAAGTAGTCCTAGAAATGCCTGTAGTTCCGTTTTATTCTTCGGTCTGGGGGCTTCCTTGATCGCTCTGATTTTTTCCTCGGTTGGGTGAATTCCATGCCGATCTAGGAGGTACCCCAGGAACTCAACTCTCTCGGTGTGTAATTGGCATTTTTCTTTCTTAACCTTCAGCCCCGCGTTTTTGAATTTGGTTAGGACTTCCCTCAGGCGACCCTCTAGCTCCTTCTGGTTGGTTGCCGACACCAATACATCGTCGAAGTAGGGCACCACCCCCTTGATTCCTTGCAGGAGTCTCTCCATGAGGCTCTGGAATATTCCTGGGGCCACGCTGACTCCAAACTGGAGTCTCTTACAGCGGAAAGCCCCCCGGTGGGTTACTATTGTTTGTGCCTCGGCCGTTTCTGCGTCGACCGGCAGCTGCTGATAGGCTTGTGCCAGGTCGAGCTTCGCAAAGACCTTGCCTCCCCCCAGTGAGTGTAGGAGGTGCTGCACTACTGGGACGGGGTAGGCGCTTTGCTGCAGGGCGCAATTAAGGGTGGCCTTATAGTCCCCGCAAATTCTTACTGACCCATCCAGCTTGACGGGGGTGACTATGGGGGTCTCCCACCGGGCATGGTCGATTGGCTCGAGGACCCCTTGTTTGACGAGCTTGTCTATTTGCTCATCGATTTTTGGCCGGAGCGCGAATGGTACTCGCCGTGGTTTCAGGCGAATGGGGGGAACGCTGGGGTCTAGGCTGAACAAAATGGGGGGCCCTCGGTACTTGCCTAGGGTGCCGTCGAACACTTCCTGGAAGTCTCTGGCGAGCTGCTCTTCCCAGTCGGCCTCCTGGACGTGGTCGATTCCCGTCACCTCGATTCCGAGCGGCGCGAACCACTGCAGTCCCAAAATGCTAGGGCGATCTCGGTCCACAATTGTTAGGGGAAGCCTTGCTGTTCGCCCCTTGAAAGTCACCTCGAACTGGCCAGTCCCGACTACCGGTATGCGATTTCCTTGGTAGTCTTTGATAATCAGGCTCTGGCTTTCCAGCCTCTTCCTGTGGATGGCGGGCACCAGGCGCTTTATTTCCCGCCATGCGACCATGGAAAGGTAGGACCCGGAGTCCACCTCCATTTTGCATGGCTCGCCCTCGATGCCCACCTCCACATATACTTTCCGGGCGTCTGTGCTGGAGGAGTGGCTGATAACGATCGTCTGGTGGGTTTCATCTCTCCGCCTGTTCCTGCCGTCTCGTCGGCTCCGTCCGCCTCGGTTCCATCGGCTCTCGGCTTGGCGGTCCCTGGGCCTGGGGGGAGTGCCGTCTCGCCTCCGGTTGCTGTCGTCTCATCGTCGGGGGCTGTAGTTCTTCTTGAGTCGGCAGACCCGGGCGATGTGGCCCCTTTTATCGCAGTGCCGGCATATTGCGTCGAAAAACCGGCACTCTGCTCGAGGGTGGTCGCCCCCGCACCCGGCGCACGGTTGTCCCGACTTACGACTCCGTCGGTCGCGCCGGTCCCGGTCCGCCTGGAGTCGATGCATGTCCTCTTCCTCGTCGGTGGCATCGGAGGCGGAGTCGAGGTTGCCATGGTGTGTGGTGGTCTCTCGGCGGCTTGCTTCGGGGCACGTTTCGGTTGCCATGCCTTGCTTCGGCGGTTGCGCTTCGGTCCCCGGTGTCGGATCTCCGCATTTGGGCTGCTGACTTCCGGGTGGCCTCGGCTGCGGTGGTGTCAGCGAGGACATCGGCGAGGGCGATATCGCCTTTGGCCATCAACCGGCTCTGGAGGACTGGGTCTCGGAGTCCCAGGACAACGCGGTCTCGGAGTGCCTCGTCCATATCCGTAAAACCACACATGCCTCCGAGATTTCGCAGGGCAGCCACGAAGTCTCCGATGCTCTCGCCCGCTCGCTGGTCTCGTCGATAGAAGTCGTGCCGCCAGATGAGGGTGGGCACATCGGGGGCATAGTGGCTTCGGAGTAATGGCGCGACGTCGGCCCAGTCCATCGTCTTAACGTCCTCTGGCTTCGCGAGGGCTTTCGCCATTTGGAACACTGCGGGCCCGCAGTGTGTGAGGAAAACAGCCCTTTTCTTCTTCCCATTTGCATCCTTTAGGTTGCTACTTTCGAGGAACATCAGGAATCGGTCCGTGTACGATTCCCAATCCTCAGTAGCCGGGTTAAAAGGTGCGGGCGGTGCGATGCTGGCCATCTCGTCAGTCTCGCTTCCCTGGACACGTGTACGATGGGGATCAGTCTTGGGATCCCACCTTCGTCACCAGTGTCGTGTCTGGCGCGAAAGGAGACTCGGGAACCAGTGATTCAGTTCAGCTCATTTATTAGTCCCGAGATTGGCTCGGGTTCCAAAGGGAAAGCGGCGGCTTTTTATTCTCTAGCCGCGGCGGCCGCGGCCAATGGCACCGCTTCAAATCTCCCGCGATTAGTTTCTACCAATCGCGGGGGATTCGCGGCGGCCAATCTGTGCGGCTCGCTCAGCCAATCAGCTCGCCGCGCGTCTTAGCCAATCGCGGCGCGGGTCTGCAAGAATGGTAATGACCGTACAGAACACGCAGAACCCTGAACCACCTCCATGACTGGTACATCCTAGCAGAAGAGACAGAAATCAACCAAGCAAGAAACCAGTTCCAATACAGTAGAACCTGGAAGAGGTCCTCACTCGAGAGGAAGAGGGAGCCCACCAAGCTGCAAGCATACACATTGTACTCAACTATCTGCTTCAAGTGCAGGAAGGAAGGTCACCGAACCATCAAAGATGGGCGCAACTCTGTGACTTTACTGCTCTTCAGCACAGATTGCTTTGCTCTTGGGGGGGGGGCTCTGATCCATCAAAGATCCCAGTGAAGAAAAGTGACTGCCTCATGATTGGGAAGCCAACTAAAGCCCCCACAAGAGCAAAGCAATCTGTGCTGAAGAGCAGTAAAGTCACAGAGTTCCGCCCATCCCCAAGACCAAGGGCGGGAACTCTGACTCCTTCTGAGGAAGACCCTGAGCCGTCCAAGAGTGACCTCAAAGATGACCCCTTGGTTGGTGAGCCAATCGAGCTGGTCACTTTACCCCGGCTATTGATCCCCAGTTTGGGAAAGAGTAAAATTGACAGCTAGATTCAGGGTGCACCAGATGTTTCGTGAGCCCAACCCTAGTGGGAATTCTGGGGGTTTGCCTGAAAAGATTAAAAAACCCAATTGCCTTTTGCCAGATGGATGGATCTATCACAGGGGTAAGGCAGCCACCTTTGCCACTGAGTCCTTGGAATTAACCATGGGAGACCACAGCAAGACTGGAAAGAGGGGACCTTAAGATTCCCAGGTGCTGGTGCTGGACAAAAGTGACAAAGAGGAAGAAGGCAGATTGAGAGGGAAAACTGTAGCTGCTATGAAACTCAAGCCACCACAAGGCATCCCCACAAGGCATCCCCCGAGGAACCTAGTTGAGGTTTTCAGCAAAGAGAGTTCAGACGTGCTCACCACCCACTGATCCACAGACTGTGCCATTGAAATCCTACCTGGGGCTAAGCTACCAAAGCCTAAGATATATTCCATGACCCCCTGGGAGCAAGAAGAGTTACGCACCTTTATAGACAAAAATCTAGCTCAAGGGTTCATTCAACCAGCCAGACCCAAAGTGGCAGCCCCCATTCTTTTCTGGGAAGAGAAAAATGGGTCTCTTCACTTATATGTGGATTATAGGGGTCTGAACGCCATGTGCATGGAAAATGTGTACACCTTCTCCTTCAGGAAGGACATGTTAACTCACCTGTTGAAAGGGAAGATTTTCTCTACGTTAGACCTGCACAAGGCTTATTGCCATGTTAGAAGCAGGGGTGGGATTCTACCAGTTTGCACCGGTTCTACAGAACCAGTTGTTAACATCACTGGTAGTTCTAAGAACCGGTAAAACCAACCCATGGCTGGCCCCGCCATTCTCCACTGCTCCTACAGGCCAAAAACTGGGTGTTTTTTTTACTGCGCATGCACAAAAGTTTTCATGCATGCATGAAAATCCTTGCCTCATTCTCCCCTGCCTGCCCCTCCCTTCACTGGCCCTGGCCCCCACCCCTATCCTCCGCTCTTACACTTAAAAAACTGGGGTTTTTTACTGTGCATGCGCAACATTTTTCACACATGCGCAAAAAACCTTGCCTCATTCTCCCCCACCTGTCCCTCCCTGCGCTGGCCTTGGCCCCCACACCTATCCACCGCTCCTACGCTAAAAAAACCATTTTTTTACTGCGTATGCATGGAAATCCTTGCCTCATTCTCCCCCATCTGCCCCACCCTGCCCCTACTTATAGCGCATGTGCACTACCTACAAAAATTTTCCATCCAGAGCCAGAACTCACACCACCACCACAACCAGCAGCAGCAGGAGCAGCAGCAGCAGCCGAAGCAGCCAGCCAGTCAGCCGTTGCTAACTGCCTTCTGCCACATGAGTGAGGGCAAGCCGATGATTTTGTACTATTATCTTTTTTTTGTACTATATCTGCATAAGGCTGTAAAAAGCTTCAGTACATTTTTAAGCTGCATTCCAAAAAGGTTAGGCAACCAAACATGGCTTCCCCTGGCTTCTCTCTCTCTGCTATAGAGAGAGCATTCCATCCTGGACTGTTGGTCTAGGTAAGTAGTCTTGGCTAGGAAAGATTTTTGTGCCACTACTGGCACAAAATAACAAACTCCCTTGGTTTGTTAATAGTATTTCCATTTTAAGTGTTTCTTTTTCAGTTAATGAATTGTAATTATGAAAATATCAGCCATTCTTTTATATACACAGTGCAACATCTTTTTTATAGACTGTCATTTTCAAATCCACTTTCAGTTCTGTCTCAGTCTTGTCTGGTGAAACTTGTTCCTCTTCCATAACATCTTTTAAACACTAACTAGCTATAGTGTTAGGGACTCTTAAAAGTAACTGAATATTACTGATCTCTGTTCCTCGCCTGCTTTCTTCACTTGCCACTGCCTTCACTCAACTTACAACAATCGAGTCCAAACCACTACATTGTTGAAATTTTTTTGCAGCATATTGCCAAGATGAAAAGGCAAATGAGTTTGTCTGCTTTCTTTGGCAACAAAACAAAAGGAGATCCAAAAGAACCACCATTGGAGTCTGAGGAAAGCAGAGCCAGCACAACATTCATCGAAGAAAGCAGAGCCAGCACATTATCCACACCATGACTAGAAGAAAGAGCCAGCACATCATCCACACCATGAACAGAAGAAACAGCCAGCAAATCATCCACATCTCAACCAGGGGAAAGAGCCAGCACATCATCAGGTACTGGAAGAACTGAATCATACATTGAAGGGAACCTTCCTGACTGCTAGTCCCTGCAGCAGTACAATAATTTTAGGGAAAAATATGATGGACTGGATGTTTCTCAGAAAAAAATAGATTGCAAGCATTGCAGAAGATTTGAAATTTCAACCAAAGAAAAAAGTGTCCATGGAGCTAAGGAGTGGAAGAATTACCAAATTGAACCATCAGGAAAGAGTAAAGAAATCCAACAAGCTTCCCTCTGAAAGAAATTGAAGGAACATTTCTCATCTAAGGCTCACAACATCTGTACAGAGAAGTTGAAGCAATGTGAGCAGGATGTCATAAGCAAAGGACTGGAGAAGATGGCAGAAATATCTGGGTAGTACATGTAGAGTAGTACAGTATATAATCTGGCACAAACGTGCAGACCATTTTCATATATAGAAGATCTGATTGAATTACAAATAACAAATGGTTTAGATTTGGGAACAGGGTTGCATTCATGTAAAACTGCAGTTGCAATAGTAGATTTCATTGCAAAAGACATCAGGAAACATTTATTTAGCAAAATTATTGAGAAAACTCGCAAAATCTGTTTGATAATTGACGAAGCCTCAACAATATCTTCCAAACCAGTTCTTACACTGTACTTAAAAGTTGAGGATCCAGCTTTCTCACCAACAATTTTCCTTCAACTAGTAGAATTAGATAAACAAGATGCAGAGACAATATGTTGTTTGATTATAGAAAGTTTGAATAATGCTGGGTTTAATAGAAACTATCTGGAGAAACATTTAATTAGATTTTGCTCTGATGGAGCCAGTATTATGCTTGGGAGAAAATCTGGGGTAAGCACTAGCCAAAGAGTTTCCAAATATTATAATATGGCACTGTTTAAACCATTGTCAGCAACTTGTTTTAGATGATTCTATTAGGGAAATAAAGCAAATCAATCATTTTCAATTTTTTATTGATAAAATAAATTCTATTTTCCATCAATCGAATAAGAACCTAATTGAACTTAACAAAATTTCCGAACAAGTTGAGATTGAAATTATAAAAATTAGTAGAGTTTTTGGACCAAGATGGGCCGTTTAAGATCAACCCTAGCTGTGTGGTGGGTTTATCCAGCACTACATCAGTTTTTCTGTTCAAATAAAAAAATAGTCCAGTATGGCTGCCCTTCTTGAAAACTCATATTTTCTCACTGATTTGGCCTTGATGATTGATGTGCTAACTGAAATACCTCTCCTTTCTAATTGCAAGCGAGAAACATAGACATTATAAAGGCTGAAAAACTTGTGATAAGATCAATTAAATCATTTGAAATGCTTATAGAGGAAAAGGGTGCATATGAAAATAATGTTGATGAATTAATTACTTCAGAAACCTTTAAAAATATAGATTTTATACAAAATCATCGATTTGTGGGACTTCCTCGTGAAAAACTTATACAAAGCATTGTAACTAATTTGAAGAAAAGATTGATGGATTGCGAACATTGAAAAACAGGCTGCCAATTTAAAGACATTGATCAATTAAAATTTCTAAATTATTTGGAGCCAGATTATTGGAACATTGAAGAAGTGGTGGTTCCATGGAGAGCAGCTGAAGGACAATTGGTTGCATTTGGTGAAATTTTCAATTATGAAATCAATATTAATGATTATCGTGATTTCATAGAAAATGTACTAAAAGATTTAAAAAATTATACAATTCCTTGCAGCATTAAAAAGGCTAGAGATATTATTAAACCTATTGCAGTCATTTCAGCAGAGGCGGAAAGGGGCTTCTTGCAGATGAACATAATATGTTCAGAGGACAGAAGTCACCTAACAGTTTCCAATATTACAGTTTCCTGACCATCAGTCTAATTGACTTACCTCTGCAAGAATGGGACCCTGTTCCTATAGTAAAGAAGTGGTTACGGGCACATCATCACACAGCTGATGATGCTCGTGTTAAACACAAGAAAACTGTAACTTGGGATGATAATAGAAAAGCAATTTGGGAGTACTTTAAATAAGTTTTATTGTTTTTTGTAAAGTTTTGTTATGTAATAGTTTTTGATTAATATTTTAAAATGTTGTAAATATATATATATATATATATATAGATATAGATATAGATATAGATACAGATATAGATATAGATATAGATATAGATATAGATATAGATATATAATATATATATATAATATAGCAATATAGCTTTTTATTATTTAAGCATTAAAGACACGACATAATAAACTACCTTTTGTTTTGGTATATCTTTTTTAATACTTATTAGGGCAAAGAAGTGATGTTGAGTTGGCTTCGCCCAGCCCTCTGCAGCCCTCCCCGTAGCTCCCCAGGCCTTGCCCAGCCCTCTCCGTAGTTTCCCAGGCCTCGCCGAGCCCTCCCCGTAGCTCCTCGTAGCTGCCACGCCTCGCCTTGCTTTCTCCAGGGTTCCCCAAGCCTTGGAAACTGGCAAAAACACTTGCTAAGCAACTGGCCACTAAGCGAGGACTTGGCCATTAAGCGAGGACCACTTAAATTTGGTTTGCCATTCACATAGCCATCTGCCCAGGCCTCTCCAGGGCTCCCCAGGCCTTGAAACTGGCAAAAAACACTTGCTAAGCAACTGGCCACTAAGCAAGAACCTGGTCATTAAGCGAGGACCACTTAAATTTGGTTTACCAGTCACATGGCCACCTGCCTGGGCCTCTCCAGTCACATGACCACCTAGCCACGCCCAGTCAGCAAGCCACACCCACCCCACTCACATGACCACCAAGCCACACCCACAAATTAGGCCACGCCCACAGAACCGGTTGTTAAGAAATTTGAATCCCACCCCTGGTTAGAAGCAAGGAAGGGGACAAATTGAAAATCACATTTAATTGCCCACTGGGATGCTTCCAGTTTCATGTGCTACCCTTTGGACTACTAGAGGCCCCAGCCGTCTTCATGCAATTAATCAACAAGGTGCTGCATGAGCACTTCTATAACGGGGTTCTGGTTTACCTTGACAACATATTGATCTACACTGAAACAAAAGCAGAGCACATAAAGTTAGTCCAAGGATCCTAAATAAACTCCACACAGCAAAGCTGTATGCTAAACTAGTCAGAGTGCAAATTTCATTAAAAAAATAGACTATCTGTGCTATCGCATCTCCCACGAAGGGGTGGAATTGGACCCAGAAAAAGTGCAAGCTTACTCAATTGGGATCCGCCATGCACAAGGTGGCAGCTACAGAGTTTTATAGGTTTTGCCAATTTCTACAGGCAGTTTATCCCAGTGTTTGCCCAAATTGCTCTCCTCATCACCATTTTACTGAAGACAACATGGGAACAAACCCAGGCTGGGGCAGCCCTTAAAGTGGAATGCAGTAGTTGAGACTGTCCTTCTCCAGGAAAACAAGCAGGGGCAGTTACAGCCATGCACTTACACTTCAAAAAAACCTGACAGACATGGAGCAACGGTGGGCAGTTTGGGGAAAGGAGGCTTACGCCGTCTGTTGGGCCCTTCTAACTTGGCCCCACTTCTTTCCAGGTTTGGACAGATCATAAAAACCTGGAAGCCCTCAAAACCCAGCGGAAATTATCCTCTAAGCAAGTACACTTGGCCCAATGCTTCAATTTCATCTGCTGATTCCTCCCAGGGGAAAGAACTTTCTGACTGATTCTCTGTCCAGACTGCCACAGTACAATAGCAATAGGCCAGAAATAGTCAAGCCACTGCGCCCAGCTAGCCACTAGAGTGTTGATCCAAGGTTTTAAGCAGGTCCTCATGAATGACAAGTGGTTCCAGAACGATAAGAACTCTTGTTTAATGAAAGAGGGCTTACCATGAATGGGGGCAGAGAAGCTGTATGTCCCAGAAAGCCAAAGGCTTAAGCTCATTGCCATGACTCAAAAATGGCTGGCCACTTCAGATTCATGCAAACGCTACACCTGATAAAGAGGTAGTGTTGGTGGCCATCTCTCAAGAAGGATATTGATAGCTATGTGGCAAGCCACCATCCTCAAAATAATGAACTTAATAAGGCATTTAAAAAAAGAACAGAACCCAAGCCATATACAGTTGGAGATTGGGTGTCCTACTAGGTTCCTGCAATCCTTACAACCCTCTAAAAAGCTGGGATCAAAATTTATAGGACCCTTCCCTAGCCGGCGAATCATAAACCCAGTCACATAGAACCCAAAACCCCTAAGACAAGTACACCCAGTATTCCACTGCAGCTTCTTAAAGACAGAAATAACCTCATCCCTCAGACCTAGGGCAGCCACACCATCAGAACCCATTATGGTGGAGGATGAGCAACATTTAAAAATAAAATAAATATTTGATTCTAGGAAACATCATGGGGCAACCCAATACCTGGTTGCCTGGAAACACCTCCCACCCTCTGAAAATGAATGGGTCCATAAAAAAACATATTCAAGCCCCTAAAACTATTGAAATGTTTTCATGATATGTACCAGATAAACCTCATTATCTTGATTTGTATCTCTTTTTAGGTGAACCTTGCCTGCTCCTAGGGGTGCAGCATGTCAGATCCCATAGATCCCTATCGGGACACTGCCATTCTGGTAGGGAGGGGGCCCTGGATACCCCTTTTCTGTTTCTGGCTATCCTGTCACTTTCCCCCCCCCCCCCAAATTTTATTAGTTTCACAAAAACAATACATAAACGATCAAGGCATAATAACATACAAAATCCTTTCCAAAAGAACCAATAGAACGTACAAAAAATTCCAAATTGTAATATTGATATTTACGTTATCTATTCAACTTCATATCTTATCCCAACTTCTCCTTTTCATTCTGTTATCCAAACCATATTTCTCGCTAATTAAAATTTTATTGCCTTTCATAAACAATATCCAGACATACAAAACATAAAACATAAAAAACAAAAAATATACCTAAAACATCTTTTCTGAAGGCTGTTTGATCCCGGGCTAAAAACTCTTCACACAGACACAAATTCAAAAATCATATTTTTTTATATATCATTCCATATCTTATTACCATTTTCAACTTTCTATATAGCTTCTTCTCTCTTTTATCTTTCTTAATTTTGTTTTATTTATCTTATCTCAATTCAATTCATAATACTTATCATTCTTTGTCTGCTCTGTTTCCATCTATCCATTCATCTTTTCTCTTTTAATAAACTTCTCCTATACACTGGCTGGAGTGACGCCTTTGACTCATTCCCCTAGCTTAAAATTACTTAATATAACACTTAATTTATATTGGGATTCTGTTTAGTACATTCTAAAGTTACACAATAAATTTTAACCACTATCCATGTCTAATCATATATGTTCTTAAGCATTTAACTTTAAATACACATATAACAACACAATCTTATGTACCTTCCAGAATCCCTTTTTCAGTTAGAATTACCCATTGTCTCTAAATAGGCTTTGTTTCTTTAAGTCTTGCTTCCCCCCATTAAAGCTTCTCATCCCCTCCTTTCTCTCTTGCTTATTCTTCTCCTTGCCCTTTTTACCTCTTTGTCTCTTCTCCTCCCTTTTCTTACTCCCTTTCTGTTGTTTTCTAACCTTGTATCCACCTTTCATCTCCTTATTCTCTTTTTTGGTTGCTTTTTCAAGCCTTAAAATCCTCTTTTTCTTTTCCTCTTTCTCCTCCTCCCCAAAAGGAACCCATTGTTCATCAAAGATGGCTTCTTCTTCTTCTTTGTTCTACTGCGTAGTCAACTTTTCATAAATGCATACCGTCATTTCCAAAAATTGAAATAGAGTGCCCAAAGTATCTTCTTCTTTATATTTTAGATATTTTATATTTTAGATTAGATATTCAATTTTTAGTTCATCCACAAGCAATGCCATCATGAAGAGCAAAAACTTTTTCCAAAACAACCACCCAAGTATTAATCAAAAATAGTTGCAAAGAATTCCAAAGTTACCAAAGTTCTTTCTTCTCTTTCTCTTTCTGGGGTTAGTGTTCAATCAAAGAGATCCAATTACAATGTATCTTTCTTTAAAGTTCTAGGCAATCTCCTCCTTTTCCAACTTCTGCTCCAATTTTTTTTTCTTTCTTCCTCTCCCTTCCCCCTTACATCAACAATTTTCTTTTAAATATTCAGAAATCCATACCTCCAATAAGGGTTTTCCGATTTCTTAAATTATTAAGTCCAATGTCCTTTATCCCTTGGCTTTAACTTTCAAAATAATTTATCTTGGGTGCTCAAATAAATTTTCCAAATCTTCATCTGCTGTTTCCATGGGGTGGGAGAGTTAAGAAAAGAAAAGTTTTTTTTCCCCTTGACAGCTTTAAACTCCGCCGCTTTCCGTTCTTCTCAGGGATACAAAGTATCTTCTAGCAGTTCAAGCAAATCTGTTTCAAAGTATTTAAAGGTTGTTGATTGACCCGGCTCAGACAGCACTTTCACTTTTCAAGCTTCCTCCAGCACAATCTTACCCGGCTGCCGGCTTCTTCATGGCGGCCATTGCTGACCGCTGCTCCACCACCTGGGGAAAAAGGGGTTTTTCCAGACGAGGAGGGGGTCTGCGACACCCCCAACCCCCTGCCTGGCTCCCCTCTCTCTTCGGCTGCCTCTGCAGGGCAGCCATATCCCCCTGACCCATCTGGATCCGGGGCACCTAGGCGGCAAGCGCAGCAGGAATCGTGGACAATCGCGAATTCCTGCTGCCACCGAAGCCGCGCGAACCGGAAGGTCACTTTGATGTACCTGCTTGGGAAAGGGGGGGGGGGAGGGAATTGCTTGGGGCCATCTCTTTTGACTTGCCTTCGAAGAGACAGGGAAAGCAGTGCCTGAGAACAATTTATCACTTTTCTCAGCCCGAGTTCTCATAATAACTTCACACCTGTGGATTGGTTCAGCTTGAACTGAGGGGTTTTCTGTAACATTTAATCTAATAGGTTTTTGAGTGGGAACTTCAGATCCTGCCTTACTTTCCTTGCTATCACTTTCCCTCAATAAATTTCTTTTTGAAATAATGCCTGTTTCAAGACTTCTGCTTTCTTGAGACAGGAGAGACAAGTCCTTACACCAGGTAAGAAAAAAATGTCAATGTGATAATTTAAGAACTGACCAGTTGAAGCAATGATGGGATCTTTGTCTGTTGTCAGCAGGATCTTTGTCTGTTATCCCTTTAAGAGCCTGTGTAGTAAGAGGAGTCCCTGCTAGAGTGTTGGCAGTTCACTGAGTTTCTTCCCTGCTGTAATTGCTGGTTTTTTTTTTACACTGTTTGTAACACATGTATGTATATTATTCCTATATTCCTATTTTAAATAAAAATCATTATTTGATACAAACCACTGTTGGTTGTACTTGCTCCTGGGTTGATACATGTGATAGTCCTGTGTAAAGTCTGACAAAAAGTCCGATGCAAGCCCTCTGTGTTTAATGAGGAAACATTATTCATTAGAACAGGGGTGTGAAACGCAAGGCCCGTGGGCCGGATTCAGCCCACAAGGCGCTTATATCTGGGCTGCTGGGCTGCCCTGGACGCAGCAAATAATACCCCCAGCTCTGTTTTTGCTGGCAGACAAACTAAAAACAATGCTTTTGCATTGAAGCATGAAAGAAGGGACAGGAAAGGAGAAAGGGAAAGAGGAAAGACAAAAAGAAGGAAAGAGAGCAAGGAAGAAAAAATAAGGAAAGAGGAGAAGGAAGAAGAAAGGAGAATGAAGAGGGAAGAGTGAAGGAAAAAGAAGGAAGGAAGGAAGATTATAATGAGAGTGAGGGAGGGTCTCAGGGAAGTCCTGTGTCAGGATTCCGGCAGTTACCCCAATTAAATCATCAGTCTCGAGCCAAACTCCCAAAATTTCAAAGGATTTATTGGAAGTCAACATGTTGGCATGACCTTGGCATAGCCGACTCTGAGACATGTAATTCACTGTCACCCTTGACCCTGCTTTTCACCCCACCCCTCTGGGTGTATCATAATTCATATTCTCCAACGAAACACGTCCATAGCCAAGAGTCATCAGTCATGCTCTCCAATTAGATTTTTGCATGGCAGAAGCTTCATTCATCTAATCATTCTCTGAAGAAAATATGAATGGAATGTACTTTCAATTCCACACTGCTGCCTGTTCTTTGAAACTCCCCCCCCCCTTCTTTCTGTTGGCAACTATATAGAAAATGTTTTATGAGTTGACATCCTGCCTGAGCACTTGGCCACCATAGGTGCCCCCCCGACACAAGTGACATCAAGCTGGCCACGTTCACTGTGGCCACACCTACCCCCATCCCTCCAAGGTCAAACACAACCCTGATGCGGCCCTCAATGAAATGGAGTTTGACACCCCTGCTGTCAGCTTTCCAACTAACAAACTCCAAACCAATAAACTCTGAGACAGGCATTTTCTCAAAGTTCCATTTTATTAGAGTAGGCATATTGGCACATTACAGCAAAAGTGGAGCTTCTCCTTCTTGCTTGCAATAAGAAATATAAACAAGTTAGATATTGTTCTGCATTTGCATTCTTGTAAACCTGTGTTCTGATTGGCTAAGACGCACAGCACTCAGATTGGTCGAGTGTACAGCACTGATTGGCCGTTACAAAGCACCCGCGATTGGCCGAGCCGAGCGTGGGAGATTTGAACGGCTGTCATTGACTGCAGCGCCCTGTGCAAGACCAATATAAGCCACCGCCGATCCAAGCCAGGCAAGCCGATCTACCTTACAATAAAAAGAGCTTTAAAAGTCACTTGCCTCGCGTCTCTTCTTGGGACCGATCTACCAACACAACACTGGCGATGAAGGTGGGATCCTGAAACAAAGACCCACCCTGCACGTGGCACCGTGGCAAGGCGACCGGCAACATGGCCAGCAGCACCGCGCCACCCGCACCTTTCAACCAGGCTGCCGAGGACTGGGAATCTTACATCGATAGATTCCTCATGTTCCTAGAATGCAGCAACCTAAAGGACGCAAATGGACAGAAAAAAAGGGCCGTGTTCCTGACTCACTGCGGGCCCGCAGTGTTCAAGATGGCGAAAGCCCTCGCCAAGCCCCTCGATGTGAAGGCGATGGACTGGGCCGACCTCGAGCCACTACTGGATAAGGAGGCACTGGCAATCGTCGCCGCCGTAAAGAAGTTCCATGAGTACCTTTACGGCAGAACCTTCACCATCATCACCGACCACAAACCGCTGCTCGGGATTCTGGCAGGGGACCCCCCGAACATTCTATCCCCTAGAATGACAAGGTGGTCCGAATTCCTTGCCGCCTACAATTACCGGCTAACCCATCGGCCCGGTAAGACAATCTCACACACAGACGCCCTGAGCCGCACTCCGTTGCCCGACCTGGACGCCGACCCAGCACCTGCCACGTCCACCCTGAGCATAGAGACCTTACCCAATCTCCCCCTGACCGCGTCAGACATTGCCCGGGAAACCAATAAAGAGAAACGTCTGGCGCGGGTTTTAAACTGGGTGGAGAAAGGGTGGCCGGAAAAAGACGACGATGAACAAGTCAGGACCTTCTGGAGCCGGCAAACAGAACTCTTTACACAAAAAGGTTGTTTACTATGGGGGGGACAGGGTGGTTATCCCAGAGAAATTACAGAAAAGGGTTTTGGACATGTTACACGAAGGGCACCCGGGCATCGTTAGAACAAAAGCCCTGGCCAGAAGTTATGCTTGGTGGCCAGGAATGGACAAGGAAATCGAAGCCTGGGTGGCATCATGCAGGCAATGCCAAGAATCCACGCCGAGCCCTCCCGCCGCCCCAATCCTGGAATGGGAAACCCCCAGAGGGCCATGGTCCAGGATTCACATAGACTTCGATGGGCCCACAAAGGGACACACGTTCCTGATAACGGTAGACGCTTACTCCAACTGGCTGGAGGTAAGCAATATGAGAACAACTACCACAGAGGCCGTTATCAAAGAACTCAACAAACTATTCTCAACCCACGGCCTCCCAGATGTAATTGTATCTGACAATGGGCCCCAATTTACTGCGCTACCATTCGAAAAATTCCTAGCGGAACGAGGAATACGGCATGCGCTGACAGCGCCAGCACATCCGGCGGCGAATGGGAGGGCGGAACGAATGGTACAATTTACCAAAAAAACAATCCAAAAAATTGAAACCGGGGAAATACAAGAAAAGATTAATAAAATGCTATTCATACAACACATAACCCCAAACACGACAACCAACAAAAGCCCCGCAGAACTATTAATGGGGAGGAAATTAAGGTCCCCGCTAGACAGGCTGCACCCCACGTACAACCCAGAGAACCCCCCCGACTCATCTAGCAAGCACCGAACATTCGCACCGGGCGACACCGTATACGCAAAGAACCTCACAGGGGACCCATTCTGGGTACCAGCAACAATAACCCAGGTAACAGGTCCCCGCTCGTACCGGCTACAAACAACCGACGGACGAGCATGGAAAAGACACATCGATCAGCTAAGATCGAGAACCAACACAGGAAATACAACCGACACGGAAACCATAGGGGGAAGGGGAAACCCAAACAGCAGCCAAGAAAGAGGGGGAAACCCCACAACGCAAAACAAACAAACCCAACAAGAAAGAAACCAGCAATACTCACCAGCGGAGCCACTGACAGACTACCAGCCCGAAGCCTCGCCTGGAAGGTACAGCCAAGCCAGTTCAACCAACCCGGAAAGACCGGGTGGGAACAACGAAGCCGGCAGCTCGACCAGCCCGGGGAGACCGGGAGGGAGCTATGGCGAAAGGCCCGACTCACCCTTCCAGGCGGTTCCATCGATGAGGCAGAGAACAACACAGACCCCAACCGAACCGGCCGGAGACCAGGAGACAACTAACCTGCGCAGGTCCAATAGACAAGTACGGAGCGCCGCCTACTTACGGGACTATGTTACGTAGGACCGAACCAAGAAGAGAGGGGTGTTCTGTATTTGCATTCTTGTAAACCTGTGTTCTGATTGGCTAAGACGCACAGCACTTGGATTGGTCGAGTGTACAGCACTGATTGGCCGTTACAAAGCACCCGCGATTGGCCGAGCAGAGCACGGGAGATTTGAACAGCTGTCATTGGCTGCAGCGCCATGTGCAAGACCAATATAAGCCGCCGCCGATCCAAGCCAGGCAAGCCGTTCTACCTTACAATAAAAAGAGCTTTAAAAGTCACTCGCCTCGCGTCTCTTCTTGGGACCGATCTACCAACACAACAGATATAGTGAAACATTTTAAGCATTATAGAAATACAATAGTACTATTTTTATAACTCTGAAAATCTTTAAAAGTGGGTGAGAAAATTATGGGAAAAACGGATCAGTCCAAGAATACAAAAACATGGCAATCTTATATAGTTATTTGGATGTGTTTTAAGAATGAACACATATAAGATCATTTACTAGATCAGTAGAAAATATGCCTTGTCTATTAGTCAAATTAAAATCATTATGTATGCATTCATATTTATCTGTCAAATCAATCCATCCATCCATCCAAAGGAATCAGTTAAATATAATATAGTGAACCATTTCAGCAATTCTATTATTATTAATAGAATTACTGCTATTATTGTATTAGTATTTATGGTTCATCACACAATCAGCCAGATGTTCAAACTGGATTTGGCATATTTGTCTACTTATTGATTTCTTCCCAAGGAATTGGAATAGAGACAGATGTGATTATATGATGGTGTTACAGGATTGCAGGATATAACCTGTTCCGAGTAAAACTGCCTTTTGACTGATGGTGAATTTCTCAATGCCAATGGTGTTCAAGTGGTGCTCCAGTAGTTTTGTGAAGTGCATATTACTATTTGTAATACCTTTACTTTCTTTTGCTACAGTCATTCTATTTCTAGCTGCAGGTTTTTGTATTGTTATCTTCTACAATTTTTTCTATTTTCTTTCATTATAATTATTGTTTTGTTTTGTTTTTTATTTTTGTTTTATACAAAATTTTATTGATTAAACATTAAAAACACTGAACACAGTACGACTTTCCTGGCAATTATTTTGCCATACATACTACAACATAGAACCACGTACAACAGTTGATCTTCTACTTATCTTACATTACTAAGTTGGTGCTAATAACACATTAACATCTTCATTTCTATTTATATTCATATTTACAGCACGACTTCCTTTCACATTCTTTTTATATAACTATTTTATGCATTATATTTCATCAACTTTAGTCTAAATGTCTTCCACCTTCAATCCTATATACAATCAAAATTTTTGTTCTGACCTCTTTTCCTTGATTCCAACCATTTATACATTTTGTTCCAGACTTCATAGTATTCTGTCTCACCCTTATCTTTAATTTTAATGTTAGTCAGTCTGTCCATGTCTGCACAGACCAATATTTTTTATTTTTTTTATTTTTTATTATTTCACTTTTGGCAGGGGTATTTCCATCCTTCCAATTTTGGGCATAAACAAATCTTGCAGCAGTTATAACATGTAACATTAAAAATATTGTTGCTTTACTACAGTATATTTTTCTTCTACAATTCCCAATAGGAACGCTTCTGAACTTCTGAACTTTATTTTTTGGCCAAGCATCTCTGCCAACCATTCCTTTATCTGCCACCAATTTTTTGTGCTTTTGTACATGACCACCACATGTGATAGTATATTCCTATCATTTTGTTGCATTTCCAACATTGCGGTGATACATTTTTACTCATTTTTGCCAATCTTATTGGAGGAAGGTGCCACTTATAGAACATTTTGTATAGGTTCTCTTTGTATGAAGTGGCCAGGGTTAGTTTTCTATTTCTTTCCCATTGTTTGCCATTTGTCCAATTCAATGTTGTAACCAAATTTTTTGGCCCGTATTACCATTACTTCTTTCACTTGTTCCTCCTCCATTTTATATTCCAATACGTATTTATCTTGATTGCTTTTTCATCTGTTCCTAGTAATATTTTATCTAATGTTGTCAATTCTCTCTATACACCCCGTTCATTTTTGTCCTTCTTGTAGTGTGATTGGATTTGTAAGTATGCCCACCATTCCAATTGTACCCCTTCTTCTTTTAATTCTTGTCTGGATTTTAGTTTCCCTTTTTCATTTAGTATATCTTTATATGTAATAACTTTCCCCAAATTAATGAAGTTTGGGTGCACTAACATTTCTAATGTGGAGAGCCATGCCGGTGTTTCTATATAATTCTGTTGTTTGATTTTTATCCATACCCTAAGCAGAGCTTGTTTTATATGATACCTTTGGAAGTACTGGTAAGCTTTGTATCTTTCATACCACAAAAATGCGTGCCACCCTAATTGTAAATCATGACCTTCCAATATTAATAACCTCCTATTTTTTAGTTTTAGCCACTCTCGCACCCAAGTAAGTGTACCAGCTTGGTAATACAGCTCACAGTCGGGCAGGTCAAACCCCACTCTTTCTTTGGCTTCTTGCAATAATTTAAAGTTTTGGTTTCCTCCCTTGCCAAATAAATTTCAATATTATCTTATTCAAATTTTCAAAATATTTTTCTCTAATTTTACAGGGATATTATGGAAAAGAAAGTATTTTTGGTAAGATGTTCATTTTTATTGCTGCAATTCTCCCCATAAAGGAAAGTTGCAAGTTTTTCCTTCTCTCTAAATCTATCTTTATTTGTTTATTTAAATTGATATAGTTGTCCTCCTTAATTGTTGTGCATTTTGCTGTTAGCTGTATTCCCAAATATTTCACTTTCTTCACTATTTGAATGTTTATTTTCTCAACCAAATCCTTTTTCTGTATGTTTGACATATTTTTAACTATCATTTTGGTTTTGTCCTTATTTATTTTTAATCCAGCTACTTCCCCATATTCTTCCAGTACTTCCATAAGCCTTGCACCCAATTGTAATGGCTTGCAGTTTATAGATTTTCTTCTTGATGTTTAATCTGGTTATCTTTTTGAATCATTCTTGTCAGTACCTCTAGAGCAGGGGTAGGATTCTACAGATTCACACCTATTCGCTAGAACTGGTTGTTAACATTCTAAGCAGTTTGGAGAACCGGTTGTTAGAAGAAATTACTGGCCTAATTCTGTAAGGAAGGCAGGAAGGAAACATTCTGGTGTTGCTTAGAGAAACTGCCTCTCCATTAACTCTTATTACATTCTTGGCAGGACTAGACTTCCTGTTTCTGGAACTTCTCTGGAGTTTTTTTCCCTCCTTTGCTGGTACTTTGCTTGTGTGGAGTGACCATTCAAAGTTACAATGGCACTGAAAAAAGTGACTTATGACCGTTTTTCACACTTACGACTGTTGCAGCATCCCCACAGTCATGAGAGGCCAGATGAGGAAATGCGTCCCTCGATGTGAGTGATGTTGAGTTGGCCATGCCCAGCCAGTCACATGACCACCAAGCCATACCCACCAACTAAGCCACGCCCACAGAACCGGTTGTTAAAAAATTTGAATCCCACCCCTGCTCTAGAGTTAATATAAACAGTAGTGGTGATAATGGACACCCTTTTCTTGTACCTTTCTTGATTTGGAAGCTTTGTGTCATTTCTACATTAACTATGACTCCAGCCTCTTGTTTAGCATAAATTATTATTTTGCTTTTGTTGTGCATTAGTTTGATATTTTGTTCCTCACCCAGTGTTGCAACTGTGAGATAGGTAGCTATATATCAATATGAGAAAAATAAATAAAAAATATGCATAGATAATTTACTTACATTTAGTGCTACTGATATCTCTTCTGTAGCTTCTTGAATATTTTCTGTTGCCTTGATTTTTGATTCCAGCTCATTCAACCATTTGCTTTCAATATCCAAATACAACAGAAGCTCATGCCAACATGCCCATACCTCCTGATAAATTAGTTTACAAAAAATAAACAATTAAAACTGTTTTTTAAAAACAACCTAAAAGATATTTTAGTGTTCCAAACAGTGAAAAGTCATGAATCTACCATTTGCACTAGTTTACCTGGACAAATAATGTTACAAAATCTCTTCTATGACAAAAAAAGAAAATAACATTGACTGTCAATTAACAAATTCTCATAATTAAATATTTGCAAGAGTTTTAAAAAGAGAGTTCTTTTACATCTAACCCATTCTTTTCTATAGAGGTTTTTGGCAGACTTGCTTATAGGCAGTCATTGCTTAATTACTCTAATTGGAACCAGCAATGCTACTCATGGATGATTAATAACTGATAAATATATAAGCATATATTAGTTTGACAATGTCAAAATTGATATAAACTGGGAGTAATGACTACAAAAGGATAGCACAAAAGATTTGTAACCAACTGACACACTGTAGGTATATAAAATAGAAGATGGTTTTATGTTTTTATGTTTTGTTTGTATATGTTTGTTGTAAAAAATAAAAACATTTTATAAAAAAATAATAATTGGAACCAGCAATGCTAAGTGAAGTGGTCATTAAGTGGAAACATTACTACAATTATACTTTTGGCTGGAAAGAAACCTGATTTCACACCTTTCGTTTTTGTTCGCTTCCTAACCAATCTTCTGCCCATTGGAATCCTTGAATGGATGATTACTGTCTTGTATACAATGAAAAAAGTACAATTGACCATAAATCTAATGCTATGAGCCATGAACACTATGCAAACAACTTACAATATTCTTTTGAATGCCCCTCCTCTCCAAACTTCCCTCTGCAGTGAGGGAGGAGAAAAGCAAACAAATTGGACTCCCATCTGTCAGAAATGGTGTAGGGTCTACTGCTTGGACAGTGGGTTGGACTACATGAACTACAAGGTCCCTTCCAACTCTGATTATCTATCTGTTTATCTGTTAAATTCTGTTGGCAACCTCTCCTTTTACATGACCCTTTCCTACTGCTGGCTTTTTGCTAAGCAGTATCAATACTCTTCTTGAAAAGAAATACCAATGATAAATGCATGGGAGGTTAAAATACATTTACAGATATTCCTCAACTTATTACCATTAATTTACAAAATTTTGAAGTTACAATGGCACTGAAAAAAGTGACTAACAACCAGTCTTCACACTTACAACAGTCATAGCAACTCTATGACCATGATTTGGCCCAGGGGTGGGATTCTACCAGTTCAGACAGGTTCTATAGAACTAGTTGTTATGATTCTATGCAGTTCGGAGAACCAGCAAATTGTGCCTCTGGCTGGCCCTGCCCCTCCCCTCCCCATCCAGTCAGTCCTTATCGTGCATGTGCAACATCACGCACATGCCCAACATCACTGAATGCATTCTCCCCTGTCCAGTAACTCCTCAAAGTATTTCCTTTCCCCCCCTCCAGACTATCAGCTGTTCTGATGATCAGCTGTGCCAGGATCCCCCTCACTGTCTTACTGTTTCGCCCAGGAGGCTTCCCTGAGGCCCAGGAGGCAAAAAATGCAAAAAAGAAAGAAAGCTACACCTACCCAGTCACACGGCCATGCCCATCTAGCCATGCCCACAAAACTGGTTGTTAAAAATTTTTGAATCCCACCCCTGATTTGGGCACTTGGTAACCATTGGGCATTTATGACAAAGGCAGGGAATATATATGAGTTGGACCTAACCACTCACCATCTTACTTCATATATATACATATACCTCTTTGCCAGGGGTGGGATTCAATCGGTGTTACTACCGGTTCTGCTGTGCACGCGTGCAATAAACCTTAAACTGTGCAGGCAGCACAGGACAGCTGATAAGCGCTGCGTGCAGTGCTCAGCATTTGAAAAGCCACTATTTTACTGCTTTTTCAACCTCAGCTGTGCTGTGCAAAGCAGCTGAGGTTGAAAAAGCAGGAAATATAGGACAGGTAAGAGCCCGGGCAGGCAGGTGGGCCAAACAGCAGCAGTCACAGAATCGGTTTGGTCTCTGCTGCTCCTCAGAGCTACTGGTTCTATAGAGCCGGGCAGAACCAGTAGCATCCCACCCTTGCTCTTTGTAGTTTAATATTTTCCAAAAAAGAAGCTCAGATCAAACTCCGAAAGTTTTATTAGCTCCATATTAATTTTCTCAAATTAACAAAGAGTAGGATATTGTCAGAGGAAGAAAAAACCTAGAAACATTCTTATTTTAGTTTTAAGAAAGAACCAACCTCCAGTGTTTTGCATTTCCCATTTATCCTGCTGCACAGTCGCTGGTAATTCTTAGTTAAAACGTCAAGTTCTTTTTTTAAACCCTCATGAGCTGCAGGTGGAGCTATTGCTATAAAATTGTTCACAGAATCAGTGAGAAGTTTTACTTTCATCTCTTTCTGTTGGGCCTCTTCTTTTGCTCTCTGCAAACACAGAAATGTAGAATAAATATTATGCCAATAAAATATTATACAAATAAAAAGGCAACAGCTAGGATTTAAAAGAAATGCAGTCTACTCTCCTGAATTTGCATGACATTACTTGTGTTAAGAACGTGAATAATAATATAGAAATTTTCATTTAATCAATAGCAAAAACATGAAAATCAATAAAGCATGAAGCATTTTTTTTTGTATAAACTTTTTTCTACTTATGGGGGTCTCCAAATCTTCCTGCCTTAGACGTAAAAAGTTCCAGTTGGTATTTTGTTGCTATATGAGAGAAGTGAGCAGTTATACAGAATTACATTGGCAATGATTGGTTGAAAATGATGACTTTGTTTAATATTAATAGTAATAATATGGCTAAAGAAAGTAAAAATAGTATCAATAGTAATAGGCACCTTGGATGTAATTCCAAAACATACAGAGCAGCACTTGAAGATTATCAATATTGACAAAATCACCTTTCAGTCAATTGCAAAAGGCAGTTTTTCATGGCACAGCTTACTTCCTGTGATGATATTTTTAATGCTATTAAACAGCTAAATCTTGGGAAAGAATCGAAAGGTGAATCAAAATGTGAAATCCGGTCTAAACATCTGGCTGACCATGCAGCCAACCATAATACAGTTTAATATAATCCAAAATAATTTCAGAGGAGAGGCTTTTCAAAACTATTCAAATATGAAATCACAAAACTATTTTTAAGTTTAAACCCAAACTAAAATTATTAAATCAGGAGGAATATGCAAAAAAATTAAAATCAATTAGGCAAAAATTTTTTGAACAAGCAAACAAGCCCGGAAGATGGCTGGCTTACAAATTAAAGAAGGAAAGGAAAAAGAAATCAATACAAATATTGTAAGATGACAAGGGGAATCCCCAAAACCAAATTGGGGGGGGGGGAGGGGGAGATTATACAAAATTACTATGAAACCTATACAGTAAGAATAAAATAAGGGAGGAGATAGAACAGTATCTAAAAGAAAAAAAATTGCCATTAATTTCAAAAGAGAATAGAGAATTATTAAACAAAGAAATAACACAGACAGAAATAAAAAGAGACATTGATAAACAGAAAAATAATAAGACACCAGGACCAGATGGGATCCCAGGGGATTTTTTATAAGATCATGTATGAAACTATGGAACCGTTGATGCTACAGGTATATAACAAAGCATTATTAAAAACAAAATTACCAAAATCGTGGGCAGAATTGTATATAACTTTAATACTGAAAGAAGGTACTGATCATTTTCAAATTCAAAATTATAGGCCAATTTCTCTGCTAGATGCTGATTATAAAATATTGATGACAATAATGGCAGATAGAATGAAAATAATTTTGAATAAAATAATACATGTAGATCAAAACAGCTTTCTTCCTAAAAGACAAATTAAAAATAATATTAGGATAGTAATGGATGTACTGGAATATTACGAAGTGCATCCAGAGAAATAAGCAGCACTGATTTTTCTGCATACACAGAAAACCTTTGACAATCTAAATTGGGAATTTTTCTTAGGCAAATAACAGAGATGAAATATGGACCAGAATTCGAAAAGAGGGTAGCAGAAATGTATTCTAGCCAGAAAGCAAGCGTAATGGTTAAGGGTAATTTTACCGAAAGATTCAATATAGCGAAAGGAATGAGACAGGGATGTCCAATGTCACCTCTGATCTTTATTCTCGCAATAGAAATCTTCTTAACACAAATTAGGAAGAATGAGGGAATCACAGGAACTAAAATAAAGAAGGAAGAATACAAAATACAAGTGTTTGCGGATGAGATGGTATTCTTCATAGAAAATCCAAATGAGATTGGGAAAATCCTATTAAAAGAAATAGAAGTATATGGCACGGTAGCAGGACTCAAGATTAACAAAAATAAAACTAAAACCTGACAGAAAATCAAAAGAGAGAATTAGAAAAGGAAATAGAACTTCAAATTGCGAATAAGATTAAATATTTAGGTAGTTGGTTGACATCAAGATGCCTGTCATTAAAAGAGGATAATTATGATAAATTAATGAGTCAAACAAAAGAAGATTGATAAATATGGGTTAAATTACAGCTATCCCTAGTAGGAAAAATTGCAGCAATAAAAATGAACCTGTTACCAAGGTGTTTATACCTATTTCAGATGGTTCCTATAAAATTTAATACAATTTGGGGGGGAATTGAATAGGGTGGTGACTAAATTTATATGGGAGGGGAAAAACCCCTGCATAAAGTAAACATTAATTCAAGAGAATAGATACAGAGATGGCTTTGGACTTCCGGATTGGGAATTATACCAATGTGCAGCACTAATTTCGATCAAAGAATGGATCATCCTAAGCAATGAGGCTATTAACTCTTGAAGGACATGATCTACAAATTAGCTGGCATGCTGTTATGTGGAATAAGATAAATTCACACTTCCTAAATCATCGAATTAGAGAGGAGTAATAGAGATTTAGAGTAAAATTATGGTTCAGTGGTCCCAAAATTTTATAGAGTTGTATGCAAAAATGAGTCCAGCAAACACATATTCATTCATCCAATAAACCCCATTGCAAAAACCAATCCCAACCACAAAAAACTTCACTCAAGACCAGACTTATCCATACTGCAAAGAATCCGCTCCCATGAACTCCACAATGAACTCAAAAGACATCTAGACAATGGAGAGAAGGATCTGTCCATTGACTACTGCGCTGATTGTATCAAAAGTAAGTCGCACAACCCACAACTCCACATCCAACCCTACCTCATCCAACCCACCATCACCCAAGACTAGGCACACATGCCCCTAACTACCTCAATTCAATCTACAACTGGCCTTAAACGCAAGCTACTCAATGCAAGAAGCCTTGTAAATAAAATACCTGAATTTCTCCTCTTACTAAATACGGCTAAATTTGACATTATATTTGTCTGTGAAACATGGCTCGACGCATCTCTCCCTGACTCCATTATCACAGTAAGAGACTATCATGTTTACCGATCAGATCGTGAAATCCGTAGAGGAGGTGGTGTTGCTATCTTCTATAAAAAGTCCTTACATCTAAAAAACATCCAAGTTACCCAGGAGCTTGCTCTTCCTGAGACCATTGTCTGTGAACTGTCCTTAAATATCACATTTCTATTCTTACTATGTTACAGAGCCCCTGATCATGACATCAAACATGTAAACAAGCTAAATTCACTACTAACATGGGCAACATCCTGCCCACACGCGTTTATCTTTCTTGGTGACTTCAATCTACCTCATATTAACTGGACCCTAAATGAATGTAAAACTGAACCCATACATGCAACCTTCTACAATGCTGTAACAAATCTGGGAATGGAACAACTAGTAACCCAACAATACGAGACTTAACAACTGCCTTGATCTCATCTTCTGCAATAGTTTGAATTCAATTTATGGAATACAAATTAAAGAACCCTTTTCCAACAGTCACACAACATGATTAACTTTTGTCTCAACATACGAACACACAAAAATCATCACAGTGATGCAATCCCCAATTATAACTTCAAAAAAGGCAACTATGGGGGGGCGGAGCTGACGTCACGACGATACTGCATGCAATCAAAGAATGGATCATCCTAAGCAATGAGGCTATTAACTCTTGAAGGACATGATCTACAAATTGGCTGGCATGCTGTTATGTGGAATAAGATAAATTCACACTTCCTAAATCATCGAATTAGAGAGGAGTCATAGAGATCAGAGATTGCAGCCGATATCTTTGCCTCTGGACAGTCCCAACGGACCTAAACCGTCCCGAAGAGATGGTGAAAGGGAAGAGCACATCCTGCCGATCCCAGGGACACCGCAAAGTCCCTGGTTGATCCAGGAGAAGCCCTTCTTGCCGGCGGCAGAGAGGCAGCCATCAAAGCTGCTGAAGTTTGGACAGCTCCGATTGGAAGAGACTGGAAAGAGAAAGTGTGTCGGTTTGGTGAGAACTTTTTTTTATTATTATTACTCTAAGACTTAAAGGGACACCCTAAGGAAAAGGAAAAATCTGTAAAAGTTTTGACAGAACGGAATAAGCGGCGGTTTTTAAATGGAAACGTCAAAGTAAGGCTTGGCTTTTTATTTTTATTTTTCTTATTACTGGACTTCTTTTTTTTTTTGGAAACAAATTTTATTAATTTTAAAGACAAACAAACCATCATTAACCATTGAATACATAAAACCTCTTTCCATTATAAATTTTACAAGTCGAATAAAACATTATTTTATATAGCATAATTCTGTTTTACACCATTTCCATATGAACATATAAATATCTCTTAACAAATTTCTCATTATTTCTCTTAACTCTTATTCAATTTCATTATTATTATTATTTTTCCCTATATTTATCCAATTTATAATTATCATCTTCATTTCTCTCTGATTTGATTACCGTTATTCTCATCCAACAGTCCTCCAAGGTTTTATTAATTCTCACACAGACACAAACACACAAAACACAAAAACGTAAAACTTCTTTTTAGAAAGTAACTTGGTCCCAGATTACCTCTCTCTCTATGGACTTCAATTAAATTCGTGCTCATCTTATATACCATTACCCATCTTATTTACCATTCTATATCTTCTATATAGCTTCTCCCCGCTTTTCACTCTTCTTAATTCTATTTTATTTGATTCATTTTAATTTAAATCATTATGCTTGTATCTTTTATCCATTCTTTCCAAATTATCCATTTATCTCATTCCCTATAGTAAAAAAAAAAGGATTTCTCCTGAAATCACTAATCAGAATATGATGCCTTTCTATCGTCCCCCTAAGTTAACATTTAAAATAACACCTAGTACCCAATCTGATTCTGCTTAGTACATTCTACCTACTAACTTTTAAAAAGAAGAAAAAATAATAAATCCAAAGTGATTAAATACATAATTAGATAATAAATCTAAATATTAAATCTTATAACACTCCAATTATCTATTTCAAAGACAAATGCTACAGTAATAAGTTTATAATAACATCAACACAATAGTCAATTAAACTCTTTAATTAAACTCAATATTTTAAACATTCCCTTTAATATTTTATTAAATTTTAAAGTCTATCATTACTGAACATTTCAATATTTTAACCTTTTATTAATTCTTATAACATTCTAGTTTTCTATTTCTAATACAAATACTACAATACCATCTTATGTACCTTGCAGAATCTTCTTTTTTTTAAAGAAATTATACATTACCCTTTATCCCTAAAAAAAAAATCGCGATTTAACATTTGCTTACTGGACTGGCTTTTTTCTTATTTACATCTATTTTTTCTTCTCTTTTTTGACTTTGCAACATTTTAGGTTAGAGGCTCCCTTTAGTTACTTTTCTTTTTTATATATATACTTTTTCTTTTATTTTTTTTAACTTCTATTATGTTTTGCCTGGGAAAGGAGGGGGAAAGTGAGAGTAAAGAAACCTTGTAACACTGCCAACTAGAGTCTTGAAAATATCTTAGACGAAGCTGAGAAAGCTGAGAAAGAAAGATCAGAGACTCCCTTTCAAGGACATTGCAACGTGATAAGATAGAGGGAACAGCACGGGAGAGTGTTATTGCAGGTGTTCTTCTGGATTTCTATCAACAATTGAAGCTTGGTTTTGAAGTTTGTGGAGAAGAGAGTTAGAATAAGAGCCTTGGATGATTAAATAAAGTGCAGTGTGTTCTTTTTATTTTTTTTAAGTTGTGCTACCCCTCCTTACCAGCTTTACTGTACTCTTTTTTTAAAAAAAAACCTTTATTTTTGTAATATTTCCATTTTTGCTTTCTATTTTAAAGGGAAAGCATCAAAAAAAATTCTTTCCCCCCCCTTCTCCTCTGGGATTTTTTGCTTTTTCCATCCATACTTTTGGTTTATTTTTATGTTTTTATTTTTTTATTTTTGAGACCTTTTAATTGAATTAAGGTGGTGAAGAACCTGAAGAATTTTTTTTCTCTTTTTCTTTTTTTGTTCTTTTTAAAACTTTTTTGTTTCTTCCCTTCCTTTTCACTTAACTATTGATTGGATTAAGGCTCAGAAGAACCTGAAGAAATTTTCTTTCCTTTTTTTTATTATCATTGGGCTTTTTTCCTTTTACCATTTTTATTTTTCATCTTGGATTATAATTAGCTACTTCATAATTGGATTAAGGTTCAGAAGAACCTGAAGATCTTCAATTGTTTAAAATGAGCAGGAAATTTATAGCTTCTGGCTCCTCAACTTCTACTTCCGCCTCCCCACCTGGAGGACAACGTTCAATCCAGACAATGTTAAAGCAAGACAAAGAACAAGAAAAAGTGACCTTACAGATGATTATACAAGGAATCCAAGAACTTAAAACAAAATCAGACACTATTGAAAAGAGAATAGAGAAAACTGATGAAAAAGTGGAGAATATTCAACAAATGATGGTGAAGTATGATGAGAGATTCCAAAAAATAAACAAAGAGACAAAAAGATTGGAGACATTGATACCAGATTAACAGTGGTTGAACAAGATAAAAGTGGGATGCTGAAATGGGAGATGGACAGATCAGAATTTTATCTCAGATTTCAAAACATAGAGGAAGAAAAAAGACAAAATTTAGCTGAGATAATGATAGAAATATTGGCTGAAGCTTTGGAAATAACAGAAGAGAAGATGATGGATGGAGTAGATGAAGTATATCGAGTTTTTACAAGATATGCGATGAGAAATAACCTACCAAGAGAAGTTCATATCAGATTTACAAAAAAAGCCATTAAAACACAAATATTGCAAGTGGCAAGAGAGAAAACTCTGAAATATAAGGGCAAGGAGATTGTGGTCTTAAAACAAATACCCAGAAAAGTGAGAGAGATAAGAAGAGAATACCGATTCTTAACTAAAATGTTACTGAAAAAAGAGGTGAATTATAGATGGCTAATTCCAGAAGGATTAATGTTTACATGGCAAGAACAGAGACACAGAATTGATTCAATTGAGAAAGCAGAATTATTCTACACAGAATTTTTTGGAAGGAGAGAGGAAGAGGCAGAAAAAGAGGTCTCATTAATTGAATTCCAAGAGGACCAAATGGAGACTGAAAAAGAAGAAGGCGCAGTAGATGGACAGGTGGAAACTAAAGAACAACATGAACCAAGATCTACGAGAGCTATCAAACCTAACTATAAAGCATAATCATGGAAGAGAAAAAACTGATTACAATGAATATAAATTGACTTAATTCGGCTGCTAAAAGAAGGAAAAATTTTCATAAATTAGAGAAATTAAAATTTGATGTAATTTGTCTACAAGAAGTACACATTAAAAAACAATATGAACAATTGTTAGTCCAGCCAAAATTAGGGAAAATATTTACTTCTTTGACTCAATGTAAGAAAAGAGGAGTGGTTTTATATATTAAAAAGACCATCTCAGCAAAATTGATTCATACTGATGAAGATGGAAGAGTATTGATGGTGGAAATAATGGACAATAATATGAAAACACTCCTGATTGCAATTTATGCTCCGAATGATAAACAAGAAGAATTCTATAAAAAATTACATATGAAAATAATTGAACTGGACTATGTTAATATAGTTATGATGGGAGACTTCAATGGAATTGCAGACATCAAATTGGATTATACAGCAACAACAACAAAGCAAAATAGAAAGACTCTCCCTAAATCCTTTTTTAAAATGACAGATGAAATAAACCTAAAAGATATATGGAGAGAAAGAAATGCTAAAACCAAACAATACACTTTTTACTCAAATAGACATTTATCATGGTCCAGAATAGATATGATTTGGATTTCAACAGAACTAATATCTAATATTCAAGAAACAAATATTGAAACAAGTACTTGGGCAGACCACAATCCAGTGACAATTAAATGGAAAGGACAAAAAAGAAGATCGAGATGGACGTTAAATAATACTATTTTAAAGGAGAAGGACTTCACACAGCGGATAGAGAAAGAATTGGCCTTTTTCTTTAGAGAAAATAAAAAAGAAGATACCTCAATTCAGAATGTATGGGATACAATGAAGGCATATGCTAGAGGCTTGATAATAGATTATACAAGGAAAAGGAATATTAGGAAAAGGCAAGCCACTAAGGTTTTAGAAGATGAGTATAAAACATTTGAAAAAGAGTTACAGAAAACGCTTTCAGATCATAGAGATTGAAAAAAGACCCGAAAGCATGAATAGAAGAGATGATTCCACCAGACTGTCAATTATCTGGAAGCCTGCACTCTCAAACAAAAAAATCTCCACACCACAAGCCAGGCAAACACCTGGGCACAAACAGACACCCCCTGATACCTCCAGCTCAAACACACCCCAACCAGGCACCCAGATGAAACCTAGCTTCCTAATAAATGATAGCTGTCTGTTTACTCGGAGGCAAGCCACACTAAAAGCCTCCAATACAGGAAAACACAATGTTGCCAGCCAATCAAGACAAAAAAAGCTACAAAACAGACAGAAGATATTAGAAACACCAATCAAGCAGAACACAGCAAACTCCAAGACCAATAAACACAGACCAAGACTCCCAACCAATCAGGATGAAGAAAAAACCATTCTGGCACAGCATAGGCTAGCACCAAATTTAAAACAGAAACGGCTGTGAAAGTCTGACTCACAGACGAACACTATACAGAAGCCTGATGATGGCAGATGAGTTTCTGCCGAAACGTTGCTACAACTTTAAAAGCACGACTATAATGACGTGGGAAAATACCTGAACAAAGCTGAATACCATACATATAAATACCCGCGAAAACTTAAGAAAACATATATAATATAAATCTCTACTTTCCTAATGGCACTGGAACATATAGGAGATTTAGTAGTTAAATATCATTTTCCCAGTTGATTTCACTATTGCTTCAGTTCTCAGTTGTTGTATCTTCTCACAATGGCAGTCTCACACAGTCTGCACTGTCATCCCCCCAAACTTTCTTCTCACGGCCATCAAACCTGTCTCTTTTTTGTTGGAGCTTCAAATTACAGATCTTCGAATAGCAATATTGTAGTTGTTCTCCTAGAAAGCAAAACAGAACAATACTCCTGTCTTTTTTCTTTTTTTCCCTCTATTACTGTCTTGCTATTTTATCTTAACTTCTAAGTGCTGTTCCGCTCCTAAATCCAGCTGCTACCTGTCTTCCAGGATAAACCCTTTCCAATTAGAGGCTCACTTCAGTTTTTGGCTGCTCCTCCGGTTAAATCTTCACCGATGTTCTAGACTCAGCTACATCCACTACTCGCCCATTTCTGCCGTACTGTCTTTTGTCTTTGCTTCCTTCTTCAAATCAGTGCATCATGCCTCTGGGTCTGCCATAAGGCCGGCTTCTTCTGCATCAATTTGAAGGCTCTCTTCTTCGCACAGCTAGGAGCCACAACTCTGCTCACTGTCTCCGAGAGTTCCCCCTTTCTCTGCTAGTCCCTCCGGGACCAACTGTTGCCTTGAATGGCCACCAAACACAAAAACTCCGGCACAGGAACAGAGCGCTGTTCCTCTGCACTACCATGACACGATGTCACCACCGGAAGTCCCGGACACTTCAATTCCTAACATGGACGAATGGTTGCAGAAGTTGATGGAGTTGGCTGAAATGGCAACATTGACTGAAGTTTTGATTAAAGAAAAGAATATAAGTACTTTTATTTCCACATGGAGACTGCTTCTGAACTTTGTGCTCGGAAAAGAATGAAACTTTGATTTTGGGTTTTACTGATTAGATTGATAAATCTTTATAGAAATAACTTGTTCATATTATTGCGATTTGTTATTTTACTGCAATAGAGAGGGTCAGTAGTCAATGTTCCTTTTTCTTTTTCTTTTATCCTCCCTCACTTTTCTTCCCCCTCTTCCTCCCCATCATTTTCCTATTTATTTTCATATTTTGTATCTTATTTTATTTTATAACCCAATAAAAATGTTAAATTATGAGAAATACTATGAGTATGAATGAGATTACCTAAATCTGCTATACTAACTTTTAATTTTACATATGTCACAACCATGTGCAAATGCATAATATAAAAACACTTCTCAAATATTATAACACTATTTACTTTTTAAAACAAATAAGGTTTTCTTTCTTTTTAATCTATGTAACTTTTCATTTTAAGAACTATTAATGTTCACCACTGCTGATTATTAAAAACTTCAGGTTTAGTATTTGTTTAAAAAGAAGCATTAGCCATATTAGAGATAAAGATAATGGATATACTTCCTTATTCAATAATGGGCCACCATCGGAATTTTTTTCCTCCAATAAACCATACTGGTAAACTGTCAAGAGAGCATCTTTCTGTAAGAGTCTTATCAATTGCAGTTTCTTATACACTTCTACAATATTATTTTGTACCTCAATAGAATCAAAATCTAGCATTGCCTAAATATGAACATTATTTTCCTTCTAAATGCATGAGTCTGTAGAGATTCTTGGTCACCCAGCTCATGGTTGTCCCAAAGGTGCTTTTTCATGTGGAAGTTGTCTGCAAGGAATATAAAAAGTACCTTTGGGATAACCATGACCTGGATGACTGAGAATCTCTACAGACTTTTAGCTATACAATTTGGGATGAACACCCTTTGAATGATGTGGAATGGATTTCCGGGGGGGGGGGGTGAGAATTGAAGACTACAGGAACCAGGAGCACTATTCAGGTGACCCTGAGGACACAGATAAACCTCCAAGTGCTTCAATGACCCTTTAAAAGGATGCAGCTGTCTGCAAGGAATATAAATCCTTCCATTCCCCATTATCCTGTCAGAGCTGAAGAAGCTTCTTGTATGAGAAGTGAAACATCTTCAAAGAAAACAAGAAAGTCCTGTTGCCTCCTGAAAAGGCACCTTTGGGACTTATAAATGCATGGTTTTTGAAATCCCAACTTCAGCCCATATCACTTTAAATTTTTTGTTGAGAGAGGCTACTTGAAAATATAAATTGAACAAAATTAATTTTATGTTTTCATTTCTAAGTAGTAATCATAATTAGGTATTTTAGGACTGATGAATTGCCCTACATCTGCAGTGCAACAAACACTATTTTGAATAGCCACATATTTCAGCAGAGTATTGAAGATTCTCTTGGATTCCATGAGGATCTATTCTAACAGACGTTCAAACACTTACAGAATTAGTTGTTAAGTGATACAAACCTGCTCCAAAATACAAAATACAATTCTGGCTACATTTTGGGAAGAATGGAAAATACAAATGACAAAATACAATTCTGGCTACACTTTGGGAAGAATGGAAGAAAATAACAGTCTGGGAATTACTTCTTATATGATAAGAAGAAAGAATGGAAGGGAGGAGAATTTTGTTTGAAATAAAATTAAATTCTAAAATAACCTTGGCAATGTATTTTAAAGAAATGCTAACTGACAAAAAATAAATTACTTGATCAACTTTTTCAAATAAGCTACAAATAATATGTAATGGTAACTTTAAAGTAGAATTGGAGACAAATCAAACAATTCAGTTTGATATACTACCTTTAATTCTTCAATAGCTTTCTGCAGTTCATCTGGTGTTTTGTATTCAAAATCCCTCTGCAGATATTCATCTTCTGCTTGTGTAATCCACTCATGCATTTCTGACAAATCTTTTTGTAGACTTACAGTCTTATCCAAACTGTTATTCAATGCTGCTTTCTTAGCATAGGCCTTGCATTAATAATAATAAAAAAGAGTTATTTTTCCTCAAAAAATCCTGAAATGTTTAGAACATTTATATTTCAAATATTGCCATATGTATCCCTAAACACTGACAAGTTTCTGGAAGAAAAATGCATACAAAAGTAACAAGTTACTTCGTTACACAAAGGAAAATATAAACTCTTCTTCTAGTCAGGCTACTTCTACTGTCCACTTAGTAGAAAAGGGAATGGAAAATTCAAGAATCCATATTTTGCATTCATTTCCTATTTTGTTTGAGGATATTATTTCCATAAATTTAGAAATGAAGACCTGCCACAAAGATGACAAGTAAATGCAGTCACATCATGGGAAAACTATGAATTGTGCATTTTCATATAGTACAACATATAGTACACATTATTTCTCCAGTCTGTATTCCTAATTAAACAATATCAAAACATCCAAAAGTTTACTATCAAATTTATGCTGTAGCATTGCCTGTTCCAGATTAATCTTGTTTTCATTTACTATTACTCTTTTGAGAAAATAAAGCTTTTCTCAGAGAGATGCTTTTAACAGACATAAAAAACTAATATGCTATAATTTGGAGCTCCAAGTTATTTATTACTGAAATTTTAGTTTTGGATGTATAACTGAATTGTAATGGCACATATGTGATTTTTCTATACTTATAACATTAAAATATTTTGCGCTAAGTGAAAGCCAATGAAGATATAAAAATCAATTATATCCTGCTATATATTATTCAAAATGTTTTGTGTATATCATTATTCTTTAATCTCTGGTCTTTCAAAGTATTGTACTCTGGAAGGAATTAATTATTTGTTTATCTCATTTATTATTTAGCATGCATTTATATACAGTATAGTTATTAAAGATATATTATTCTGAATGATATATTCTTACTTTTCACATTTGTGTACCAAGTAGAGAAAATTATATTAAATAGCACTCTGGAATTTAAATAAATTAATGCTACATATCCTAATAGGCAGAATACCTGCTGGCAAATACTATCCCATTCAGCATTCAGTGCTTTAAGATCAGTCTGTAATTTGTAAGAAAACTCTGGCTCTGTTTCCTTGTTCATTTTTTGTCCAATCTCATTAACACTATTCAAATTAGGCTGGATTGTCTGGATGTCATTCACCAAAGCCTGATAAGGAAAATATATCAATGTATAACAAATCTCCAGGATGTCAAAATATGTTACATGAGTCAATAAATAAAACATAAAATGTTATGTTGTATTGAATAATTATATAAACAGAAATGCAGTATATAAATTTAATGAGGAAAAAATGAAAATGGATATATTAATACATACTTATTCTGAATTGTCCATACAAACTGACAATTTTAAGAACAGTTTCACTACATTTCTGCTACCCATAATTTAAAGGGAAGTACTCAATTTTATTTTTTATACATGCAATTTTAACCATATTGAAAAAGAAAAGAAAACACTATTTTAAATGGTCTTAATACTGAAATTAAGACCATTTAAAATAATGATAAAATGAAAAAAATGTCTACAATAACCCAATAGAAGCCATAGCTGCATAGATATCTAACACACTTTTCCTAAACAGACATATAAACCCACATATACAAAATATAAGTAACTATTTGTACAATAGTTATGCATATGATATTTACACCCAATGAAATAGAGCATAAGATGGAAACTTACTGTATACTGTTCTAATTGTTTCTCTAGTGCTTCTAAATCTCCAAGTGCTGGCCAGTCTTCATTTAGAAAAATATTCACTTCAGCCATCCATTTTTTCAGGGTTTTTGTGTCATTCTGGTTTTGAAAAGAGAGCATTGCACTGCATGAAAGTATGCCATTTTGACTAAATTAGGGGATAATTTCAACTATGTATCAAAAAATATTTTTAAAAATAAGAAAAATAAAAATAAATAACTATATTAATCACATATATAAGTGTCCTTGTATCAAAAATAATAACTTCTTACTTCTAGTTTTTAAAATATACTTCAGTGTTTGTGTGTTCTATGCAAATAAAAATACACAAACACACATGTTATAGTTTATCAATAGCATAGCAGCCTTCAATAGCTTTTTAGAAAACTTGTTTGTTTGCCATTCTACAAATTAAGGAAATAAAAACAAGAAAGCTGAAGTCTCTTGGCAATATTATCTAGTAAAATTTAGCCCACAAAAAACAACTTCAACCAACCTGGAACTGCTTCAACTTTGTTATCTGTTCGTCAAGTTTGTGACAATTTTCCACCAGCTGAGTTGATAACTTTTTCCAACTTTTAAGGATTACCTCAATTTCTGACTGGTACTTCTGACTGACCCCTGCAGGAGCTGTCTTAGACATCTCTTCCACAGTTGTGCTTAAATAATCGATTCCATTTTGCTGTTCTTGCAGAGAACTTTGTAAATCCTGTGATATGTGAAATTATCAGTTTCTAGCTTCTATCAAGTCAGGCTAAGAATGATCTTACAATATCTAGCACTCAGGAGTGTATGTTTGAAATCACATTTATAAATAACTCACTGCTTTTACATTAAATTTCAATGTTGATATGCAAGATAGTATTTCTCTGTTTACCTTTAACTCCTTGAGCCTTTTCTCCGCAGTTTCTAAATCTGTGACAGTAACTTCTGGGATGGAGAGCTTTGTTTCTGATTGTTGTATCCACAAGAGAATTGTATTCATAATTTCTTTATACCGTACAGGTGGCAAAATATCAAAAGCTGCACAAGAGGTGAGAAAAGCAAAGAAATCCTGCTTTATTTAATTCAGCAATTCTATTCTACTGTGAATAAAAACAAATTAACACACCTCTTTTAAGATAGATGATAGATAGATAGATAGATAGATAGATAGATAGATAGATAGATAGATAGATAGATAGATAGATAGATAGAACTATAGCTCTCCAATAACCTCCAAAAAGAACTATAGCTCTCCAATAACCTCCAAAAAGAGAGGAAAAGCAGTTTATATTTAGCCAATTCCACTCAGCAAAGTAAATTAAGTCTAGGGTAATTCAGGTCTAGTTTGTCTCCTTTTTTTCTTATTATGCACTTTCCCAATTATACCTTTGCAGTTTATTTAATGTGCTGTTCTTATCTATAAAGATTGAGGGTTTGTTACCTAAAGGTCATTATCCTACTGCCGATAATATTATGCTTATTATTAAATATCAGTCTTTCTGACATCTAATTTCAAGAGGAAAGAAGAAATTATTTCCAGCCCGCTTTCTGCTAGCTTCAGGAATACATCCAGAGGGGCCTGCTTTACCCAAGCATTAGATAATTATAAATATTAGAAAAACTTTAGCACTGGGCTAGACATTGGTTTCATGAAATACATTCCTTAGATTTTCCATCTGTTTCATTATAATTTTTCCAATTTAAGTTGTTTCTGTCCTGTTTCATTTTCTTCCTCTATAGTTTAACTTTCATGTTAATTATTGGTTTTATTTGTAAAAATAAAATGTGATTGGAGTTCTTTACATTTGTTTGTTTCCCTAACTGATGAAACTTCAAAGTTTAGTTCCTTAAAATAGTCCTCCACATATGAATTGCATTGATATAAATAGGTGGTTAGATATGGATTTCCATTACCTTCAGTGTTACATCTGATACAGACACTTCATCACTATCTCATCACTAGCACATTTTATTGCAATAGGATAAACCAAAAGTTTATGGAATTTTTATGAAATACTGTTGTTGCTGAGACAGAAAAAGCAAATATTAAAATCCTGACTCAATTAAAGTAATAAAGATGTTAAAATTCAATTATTTAAAGGAAAGTATACTCCAAGTTCTTAATTTGAGGATCATGGACCCTTTGTGGAGTTCCATCAATAGAGTTCAGGGGGTCTGTGAATTTGGTTGAGGAACTTTTTTTCCACTAGTCTCTAATTGAAATGTAGCTTTTCATTCAATATTGAACATTGGGTAAGTAATTTATAACATCTAGATTAAATATTTGTTAACTTTAATACATCTCACTATGTAAAATTATATGGATTAATAAAGAAGCACATATATTGCTCTATTTCAATACATAATTAATATTCCAGTGTTTTCCCCAAAATAAGACCTGGTCTTATTTTCTTTTGACCTCCAAAATAAGCACTAAGCTTTACTCCCCCCATGTACCGGTATGAGGTGAGGGGGTGAAGGCGAGCTGCATCATCATAACTCTTCAAACTCAGAATTCCAGCCTAAATTTCTTGTGACTCCATTTCCTGCAAAACCATTGGTCCCAAGCTCTGATCTCTAGCAATATAGGTCTCCTTAAATGAGCACTTCTTGTCCATGTAGCCTGCTCATAGTGCATTGGCAACACAGGTGTCAGTGATTTTATCCCATGCATTCTTCACCCAAGTCACGACCTCTGGCAGGCTAGGCTTCACAAAGTTTCCACACTGATTCCACTCCATTCTGTTTTCAATATAGTCAAGATTTCCATGTGCAGATGGTCCTTGAATGCCTTATTTATTGTAGTGTCAAGGGTCTGGAGGTATGCCATCATTCCTGCAGGAATCACTATTTGTGTTCCTCCCATCTCCACACATATCCTCACCTCCTCACTTCATGTTGGGGGCACTGCAAGCAACCAGATGAAATGGTGGCTGGCCGGTTGCACAGGCACTTAAGCAGGGCTTATTTTGGGGATAGGGCTTATATTCAGCACATGCATAAATAACATGATAGAGCTTATTTTTGGTGTAGGTCGTATTTTTGAGGAAACACGGTATTATACTTCTATTTCAGCATAATTGAATTTTGTAATAAAACTCAGTATCTATGCAGTTAACTTGTTTCTAAGACATTTAGGTCTTTAAAGATAAAAAAATCATCCCTTTGAACTGGGTTACCATGTTTTCCTGAAAATAAAACCTAATCAGAAAATAAGTCCTACCCTGATTTTAATGTGCTCCTAATATAAGCACTATCCCCCTCCCCAAATAAGCCCCAGTTAAGGTCAGCTGGGGATTCCAGGGTAGGTGGGCATGGCCAGCACCGGAGGCTGTGAGGGTGCAGGGGCCATCAGTGTCCAGCAACAGCTGCAGCCTGTGCAGTGCAAATGAGTTGATTATCTATCCAAGCAGCAAGCAGAGGCAGAGGTGGGGGGAGGCACATGATCGAGATACACCACATGGGCTGCAGGAAAGCTGAGAGTCAGTGAGCCAGAGCAGGTGGGCAGTTGCAGAAGGCTCATCTTTGCACAGCAGCACCAGCAGTAGACAGAGGCAGAGGAATGGGAGGAAGGTAATCCAGATGTGCTGCGTGGGCTACAGGAAAGCCAAGAGTAGGTTGGAGTGAGCGAGCAGTTATTGGAGGCTTGTCTTCATGCAGCAGTACTGGCAGCAGATGGAGACAGAAGCACGGGAGGGAAGGCAGATGATCCTGATGTGCTGCACAGGCCGCAGGCAAGCCAAGAGATGGTGGGATAGAGTGGGCAGCTGGTCAGGAGAGACAAGCAGAGAGAAATGGACAAGCCTCCAATGGCCACCTGCCCACTCGGTCCCACTGTCTCTCGGCTTACCTGTGACCCATGCAGTATTTCAGAATCACTTGCCTTCCCCCCGAGCTTCTTCCTCTGTCTGCTGCTGGTGTCACCGCACAAATATGAGCCTCCCGCTGCTGCCTGCTCACTGTGTCCCACCGACTCTGGGATTTCCCACAGCCCATGCAGCATGTCCAGATTGCCTGCCTCCCCTCCCCATGCCTCTGCCTCTGTCTACTATTGGATAGATAATCAACTCACTTGCAATGTGTGGGCTGCACAGCCCCAGAGTGCACTGACCAAGGGGCCGGCAGGTTGCAACTGCTGCCAAACATTGTTGGCTTCTGCGCGCTCACTGCCTCTTGTGTGCATGCTGGGAGGTGGTGCACCCTGCTGGGCTGATCACCCTGACATTGTGTTTCCCCAAAAATAACTCCTAATGCTTATTTTGGAGCCCCCCAAAATATAAGATTGGGTCTTATTTTCGGGGGGAAATGATAGAAATGGACTGGCAGTGAGTAATGGTGAAATACTGACATAATATATTCATATTAGTCATTCCAGAGAAAAGTCAAACCATTCTAATTTGAATTAATTGAAGTTCCAAACCAATTTCAAGTGTAGTCCCATATAGAACACACTGCAGTAACATTCCCAACTGGGAAATTGCCAGAATGTGAATAATTGTTGTGAGGCTGTCTCTGTCCAGGTAAGTCATAGTTGGTAAATCAATTTAAATTTATAAAAAGTATTCCATGCTCCTGAAATCACCAAAGCGTGGTTTCAGGAGCATGGAGTAGGGTGGGACAAAGGGTGGATCTAGAAGCACCCTCAAACTGTGAGCCTTAAGGCAAGAGAAGACCTAGAACAGGCAGGGTATCACTCAGTTGCACAGATGCACTACCCACAGATTGTTTATCTGTTTTTTTTTTTGGATTGAGTCTTAGATAGTTGATCCTCATCCAGTGCATTATTCTGCCAAGTCTAGTTCAAAACTCCAAATACATATTAGATGAAAAGTAGAGCTAGGCATCATTCATATATTTGTGACAAATCAGCCCACATATCTAGATATATTATCTCCCAAGTTTCATGACAACATTAAAAAGCATATAGGATAAATTAGGATTCCAATCTAATCGATTACCAATCCAGCAACCTCTGGAAATAATTTTCCAAGGAGAAGTGAAATCATCATAATACAGTGCTCCCACTTCCTACTCTGACATTTAAAATACCATAGTTGATGATACTGAAATCCACACATAGGAAGATGAACAGGGTAACATTGTTTTTTCTCAACATGGTACTTTCCATAATCAGGTCTTAAACCAGACTGATATGGATCTAGAAAATCTGTTTCATCCGAGAGAGCCTTGAGTTGATCAGCTAACACCCAGTCAAACCCCAAGTCTAGAAAGATAATATTATACATTGGCCTATCATTGTTTTATCACCTGGGTTCAAGTCTTGTAGCCTGGTCATTGTCTCTTTTAAACAGACCAAAAGGTTTTCTGTCTCATTTAGGCATTTACCACCTTCTGAACCCAGTCCATTTAACAGTACTATCCTATTAACTTTGTGATCAACTTCCTATAGTATATTAGATGTTAAATTGCTAATATTAGATATATACCACTTTGAAGTTAATTGTGTAATTGAAACACAGGGAAGTACCGAAACAGAACATGATACCTGCAGAATCTCTAAAATAAGATGATAACAGTACTAACATTTTACATATACAGATTGGACAATAAGAAGTGTAATGACTAGGATCAGTCTATAAGTTGTTAAATTTACAACAAAGGTGATATAACTCATTTTGCCAAGAGCAATCTAATTAGCTTACTGAGCATATTTAATAAATTGTATGTGAGGTATATTTATTTTTAAGTAGTGACTAGAAAATAAAATTATCTTGTATTTGGGACAGATTAACTGCATTCTAATGGTTTATATTACATTGGTAGAAAAAAATAACAGAATCACGCCTCTATGTCATGACGTATGTATTTGCTGAATTAAAATCAGGATTTGTACAATTCCCACAAGAAAGTTATGTGTCAAGTAAGCCCTAGTTAAGTCTAGTGAAATTATATATAATTTTATATCTTTTTTCAAAGATGACTTATGTCTATTCTGCATGAAAGGAGAGAGGGAGAGAGGGATTTGGCTTTGAGATTTGAGCCTGCCTTGTTAGAAGATACAGACTTGAGCCAGGAAGAAGAGGAGGACATGGCTCTGAGGTTTGAGCCTGCATTGCTGGAGGATTTGGAATCATCTCCTTCCCTGGGACCTTCCTCACTGGTTGTGCCTCAGGTGTCGGCAGATAATCAGGAGAGCGTGCCGTAGTCCTTGGCTGAGGATCATCGACGTGAAATGCAACATAAAAGGAAAGGTCAAATCAGGAACTGACTTGAGAGACTGACACGCCCCTCAGGAAATAAAAGAGGGCGTGTTAGCTCTGAATCTCTGTTCGGGACAATTTTTTTATTTGGAATAGCAGCTTGACCAATTCTCTGTGCGGGGTTTGCCTTTTGATTTACGGTCTTGTTTGTTATCAGACTTGGCAAGCAGCTTCTGGAAGACTGCCAAGGAATCCTCCAGTCAAAGGAATTTAACTCTGTCGTTCCTGGTTCTGTCTGTTTATTTATATTCCTTTGAAAACTTGGACTCTCACCTCGTGGTCACAGGTGAGACAGAACATTTTTGTCCCGAACCAGCAAATACCATCTTCTGACCAAGATGGAACAACAACAGCAGCAGCAGCAACAGCAGCAGCAGATTAATCAACTTCTACAGGATAACCAGGTTTTGCAGCAACAAGTCACTCAGCTGGTTAACCATCTTATGCAGCTGCAAGTTCCTGCTGCTCCTCTAGCCCCTGCCCGTAGGAAATACCCGGTAGCTGTGCCAGATAAGTTCTCTGGGCAGCCTGAAATGTTCCCGGCTTTTATGGGACAGTGCCAACTGTTTATGGCTCTGAGGCCCGAGGATTTTCCTGATGACCGGGCTCGGGTGGGGTTTGTTATCAGTCTTTTGTCGGGCTCGGCTGCCACATGGGCCACCCCTTTGTTGGTGCAGAATAGTCCCTTGCTAATGGACTATCAGGGGTTTTGGCGTCACCTGAGACTTATGTATGAGGACCCCATACGGGCTCAGACAGCAGACTTATGTATGAGGACCCCATACGGGCTCAGACAGCAGCCAGATTCCTGAGGGAACTTCGCTAGGGGAAACGCCCCTTGCAGGAGTTCATTTCAGAGTTTCGACTGCTCTGCTTGGACTCTGCATGGAATGAGGCTGCTCAAATGGATGCTTTCCAAGATGGTCTGTCAGAGGACATACAAGACAAGTTGGTGCACGTGGAGCCGGCCCTGACCCTCGATGATCTGGTGGTGCAATGTTTGCGCATTGATGCCCGGCTTCAACGGCGCAAGACTAGACGCCCAGTTCTGGAGCAGCCATCCACCTCAAGGCCACAGCATCCTGTACAACCAGCGCCCCAGGTCTCCCACAGTGCCATGGCCAGGGCCGAGGAGCCGATGGAGTTGGGTGCGGTCCGACCTCGTTTGATGGCCCAAGAACGTACCCGGAGACTTCAAGGAGGCTTATGCCTGTATTGTGGGGGGACATTTTGCGAATTCCTGCCCTGGTAAACGATGGGGGGCATGCAAACCAGTGCCTGAACCTAACCTTGTACAGTCGGGAAACGGGGCACGTATTAAGCAACCGCCCGAAGTAGCGGAGGTGAATTCTGGTCCCCCTCGACATTTACTTTTAGACACGCGGGTTTTCTTGCAGTCCTGGTCGGAGGGGATTCCTGCAGTTGCATTGGTGGACTCGAGGGCTACTACCAGTTTCATAGACCAGGCCTTTGCAACTCATTTTGACATCCCTTTGGTTGCGGTGGAGCCTCCAATCAAGGTGGAAACAATTGATGGGCAGGAGCTTCATGCTGGGCCCATTCGTTTCGCTACCCAGCCGTTGCGCCTGGCTATTGGGGACCATGAGGAGGTGATTAGTTTTTACATCACTGCGGGCCTCCATCTCCCCTTGGTCCTTGGTATGGCCTGGCTATGGTTGCACGATCCTCTGGTGGCTTGGGCACAGAACGCCATTTCGTTCCCGAGCCTCCAGTGTGTGGACCATTTGCGACATACCTGTGCTGGCCAGGACATCGCCACCATCGCCGTCGCCGTACCTCCTGAATTCTCTGATTTCGTCGATGTATTTAGCGAGAAGGAGGCGGATCGGTTACCCCCACATCGACCCTATGACTGTCCTGTGGACCTTCTACCTGATGCCCCACTACCCAAGGGACGCCTGTATTCTATGTCTGAATTGGCCACCCTTCATGATTTCATAGACAAGAATTTGGCCAGGGGGTTTATTCGGCCGTCGTCATCCCCTCTTTCTGCTCCCGTTCTTTTCGTTAAAAAGAAGATGGGAGATTTGTGCTTGTGCTGCGACTACCGCCGGTTGAACGCCATTACGGTGCGGAATAGTTATCCCTTGCCGCTCATTCCAGAATTGATGGAGCGGTTGCGGGAGGCCACTATTTTCACCAAGCTCGATCTTCGAGGGGCCTACAACCTGGTATGGATGCGAGAGGGGGATGAATGGAAGACGGTGTTTTGCACCTGATATGGTCATTTTGAATACACCGTAATGCCGTTTGGGTTGAACAATGCTCCCGCGGTCTTCCAGCACCTGATGAATGACGTGTTCCGGGACATGCTCGATCGGTTCGTGGTGGTGTACCTGAACGGCATTTTGATTTATTCCAGGTCTAGGGACAGCCACCTTCAACATGTTCGTTTGGTTTTACAGCGTCTTCGGGAGCATCAACTCTATGCGAAGCTGGAGAAATGCCTCTTTTTCCAGACTTCCATAGAGTTCTTGGGGCACATCATCTCTCCCGAAGGCATTGCCATGGACCCGCGTAAGGTGGAGGCTTTGTGTAGTTGGGAACCCCCTCATCGAGTGAAAGACGTTCAACGTCTCTTGGGGTTCGCTAATTATTATCGGACCTTCATTCCGGGTTTTGCCAAGTTGATGGATCCCATCACTCAGCTCCTTAGAAAGAAGGTCCCGTTCCAGTGGGGGCCCTCACAGCAGCAGGCCTTTGAGGCTCTCATCGCAGAACCTATCCTGAGGCATCCTGATCCACATCGTCCATTTGTGGTGGAGACGGATGCTTCCAACGTGGCTATTGGGGCTGTTTGTTGCAAGCCCCAATGGATGGCGCCCCTCTTTTTCCCTGCACTTACTACTCTCGGAAACTCACTTCGTCCGAGCGCAATTATACTATCTGGGAAAAAGAGTTGTTGGCTATCAAGGCTGCGTTTGAGACCTGGCGACATCACCTTGAGGGTGCCCGGCACAAGGTGGAGGTTTGGACAGATCATCGTAATTTGGAGCACTTGACCACTGCGAGGAAGTTGAACCAGCAACAGATTTGGTGGTCATTGTTCTTTGCTCGGTTCAACTTTTTTGTGACTTATATCCCCAGTGGTCAGAACCGGAGAGCAGATGCCCTGTCCCGTAAACCGGAGTACCTTTGTCCTGAGGACCCTCTTCCTCTGCGTACGGTGCTACCACTGGAATCTTTGGCCGTTATCCAAGAACCGGTGGATTTGAGGACTTGGATACGAGAGGCACAGCATTTAGACGCTTGGTCACAGCAGAGAATGGGGGAAATTGGACCTGACTCCCCATGGACTCTGGAGGAGGGCTTACTACGACATCGACGCCGATTGTACGTGCCCACAAGGACACTTAGAGCCCTCATCATGACTCAATGTCATGACAACCCTGCTGCTGGCCATTTTGGATTTTTTAAGACCCTTCATCTGGTAACACGGACTTTTTGGTGGCCTTGAGTCCGACATGATGTCTATGCCTACGTTGTGTCCTGCGTACCGTGCCGGCAAGCGAAAGCTGCTACGGGTGCACCTCCTGGTCTCCTTCAACCACTGCCGACTCCGGACAGACCGTGGGGGGCAATTTCCATGGACTTTTTAACGCATTTGCCCTCTTCGTCGGGGTATATGACGGTGCTCGTGGTGGTTGATATGTTAACTAAGATGGCTCATTTTATCTCCTGTCGGAGGTTACCGTCGGCTCGTACTACTGCCCAGTTATTCTTGCAACACGTGTCCCGTCTGCATGGTTTACAGGACAGGGTGGTTTCAGATCACGGTGTCCAGTTTACCGCACAATTTTGGAAGAGCCTGATGACCGCGTTGCAGGTGCAGGTGTGCTTGTCATCGGCGCACCATCCGGAGACTGATGGTGGGACAGAGAAGGTGATTGGCATCCTCGCCCAATATGTACGATGTTTTGTTAACCACCGACAGAACGATTGGGTGACTTACCTCCCGTTGGTGGAGTTTGCCTTCAATAACTCTCAGCACACCTCCACTCACGTAACACATTTTTACGCAAATATGGGTTTCCATCTGAGGTTTTTTCCATTGTCGATCTTGGATTCCCTGGTTCCCGAGACGCGGGACTTTTTGTCGGAACTGCATTCGGTTCATCAATTGGTGTCGCAGCAATTGGAACGGGCTAAGGCGGACTACAAAAGGTTCGCGGATCGTTCACGTCGGGCAACGCCTCCGTTCCCCCGCTGGTACGAGTTCTCCATCTATACCTGGCGAGGATTCTGCTACTGACGACACGGTGGTCGGCATTAAAGATTCTTGCTGGTTGAAAGGTCGATTTCAATATTTCGTCAAGCGGCTAGGGGATGGACCGGAAGCTCTTTCCTGGGAAGATGCTTCCACTATTCAAGCCTCGGACCTTATCCATGCGCAGTTTCCATTGAAACCGCATCCGGATTGTCAGACTCGGGGGAAGGGCCCTGCGGTGAGGGATAGTGTTGTGACTCGGAGGTCTGAACCTGCCTTGTTAGAAGATACAGACTTAAGTAATGAGGGAGAGAGGGATTTGGCTTCGAGATTTGAGCCTGCCTTGTTAGAAGATACAGACTTGAGCCAGGAAGAAGAGGAGGACATGGCTCTGAGGTTTGAGACTGCGTTGCTGGAGGATTCGGAATCATCTCCCTCCCCGGGACCTTCCTCCCTGGTTGTGCCTCAGGTGTCGGCAGATAATCAGGAGAGCGTGCCGGAGTCCTTGGCTGAGGATCAAGCCGAGGAATGCTGGTTTGACAAAGACGTAGACATCGACGTGAAATGCAACGTAAAAGGAAAGGTCAAATCAGGAACTGACTTGAGAGACTGACACGCCCCTCAGGAAATAAAAGAGGGCGTGTTAGCTCTGAATCTCTGTTCGGGACAATTTGTTTATTCAGAATAGCAGCTTGACAAATTTTCTGTGCGGGGTTTGCCTTTTGATTTACGGTCTTGTTTGTTATCGGACTTGGCAAGCAGCTTCTGGAAGACTGCCAAGGAATCCTCCAGTCAAAGGAATTTAACTCTGTCGTTCCTGGTCCTGTCTGTTTATTTATATTCCTTTGAAAACTTGGACTCTCACCTCGTGGTCACAGGTGAGACAGAATATATATATGTCTTATTTTATATTTACGCTTTCTTTTTTCCCCTCTGCTTTATGAATTTGATGCTCTCCATAACTGATGAGATTGTATGTTGGATATTGACAAGGTGTAACTGACAGACATTATTATTTAATATTTAAGATTATAAATTGTTGGATTGTGTCAATACTGAGAAAATTTGATATTAGTATTAATTATTAATTATAGATAATAACAATTAATTAATAATAGATTAATATTTTCACAATATTTATTAAGTATTAACAATTTATTAATTACAAATTACAATATATGTTAGAATATATCTAATTGTTTATTTATTATATTACTAAATTTATTATATGTACTTTATTAACTCATTAGCTAGATGATATTATATATAGTATATATAGTAGAATATAATTAACCGGTTATTTATTATCATTTAGAAGTGTATAGAGGGTATTACAATATAAATGCATACCTAGGAATATCTTACAGGAGAATAGAATTTATACTATATACTATTTGTGTATACTAGACAATAATTATACAGGAAAGAAGACAACATCAATAGAGGCTTCCCCATCTGAACAAAGGTCGATAGAGAGTACATTAGGAAGCAAGAAATCAAGATCCACTTCAAGTTTACAGAATGTACAGACAACTTTGAACATGCTCCCAGAAATGATGATGAAGACGCAGGAATCAATATCAAGAAACCATGAAGAAATAAAAAGCGAGATGGGAGAGGTGAAAGGAGATATACATAAATTAGATGACAAGATAGGAAATATACAGGAAGCGATGATCAGGAATGAACAGAAAATAAAAATGGTGGAAGCTAGGACAGATCAAATTGAAAAGAAGCTTGAAACAACAGAACAAAACCTGATGATGGTAAACAGAAATCTCAAAGAGGCAATAGTGCATCTCAAAATGGAAAAATCAGCATTCATCTTGAGATTTCAAAATATAATGGAAAGTAAAGAAGAAGATCTTTTTTTAAAAAAAACAAAAACAAGTTTTATTAATTTTTAAAACACACAAATTATCATTATTCATTACATGTTTAAACCTTTTTTCATTGTAAATTTAACAAGTCAGATAAATTATGATTCTGTTTTAAACCATTTCCATACAACATACCAAAACCTCTTATTCAATTTCTCTTTACTTCTCTTTACTCTTATTCAATATCATTATTATTATTTCATCTACTTCTTTCTGACTTAGTTACCATTATTCTCATTCTATATTTCTACAAGTTTTTACTAATTCTCCCCCCCAAAAAGACATATACACACAACACACAAAACATAAAAAAAATCTTTTTGGAAAGTAACTTGGACCCAGGTGTCTCTCTCTTCATGGACTTCAATTATATTCATGCTCATCTTACATATCATTACTTATTTTATTTACCATTCTAAGCCTTCTATATTAACTTCCCCACATATTTCACACTTCTTAATTCTATCTTAATTAATCATCTTAGTTTGAATCATTATATTTATATCTTTTGTCCATTTTTTATCATCCCTTTGTCTCATTCCTTATGAAAAAAGAGAAAATAAGTTTCTCCTGAAATCATTAATCAGAGTATGATGCCTTTCTATCTCCCCCCTAAGTTAATCAAATTAATCTTTAAAATAATATCTAATACCCAATCCGATTTTGCTTGGTACATTCTATCTAACTAATACATCCAACATAATTAAGTACATAATTAGACAATAAATCCAAATATTAAAAAAAGATACTATAATAAAAATTTTATAATAACATCAATACCATAATCTTATTAAACTCTTTAATTAAAACAATATTCTAAACCTCCCCTATTATTAAGTTTTAAAGCCAATCATTTTTAAACATTTTAACATTTTAATCTCTTATCAACTCTTAAACCATTACAATACTACCATCTCATCTTATGTACCTTGCAAAATCTTTTTTTTTAAAAAAAAAAATTATACTTTATCCATTATCCATAAAAAATTTCTTTTTTTCATTTAATTTCAAAACATTGTAGCTTTTCTCCACCTTTTCCCTTTCTTTCTTCTCCCAACAAACCTTTCTACCCCCTTCTTCTAGCCTCTGCCTTACCGGCTTCCCTTCTCTGTCGTACTCCTTTTCCCTTTTGTTTACTATCATCATATTGGTTTTGCACCTTATTTTTCCCTTTCTTAAATGTTTTTTTAGATCTTAAGTCCTTAAGTCCTTTAGTTTTCTTCTTTTCTCTTCTTTTCTTTTCTTTCTCTCTTCCTTCTTTTTGGATCAAATTCTGAGATTCATTAAAAATGGCTCCTTCCTTTCTTTCTTGTTCCTCTGCTGTCTTCATCTGTTGTAATGTTTGTTGATAATTAGTAAGCGCCATTTCTAAAAAAAGGAAAGCTTCTTCCACACCATCTTTACCATTTTTTTTTGCTTGTTCATATTCTTTTCTTAGTTCCTCAACAGAAAGAGCCATTATAAATCTTTTTCTTTTCTTTTCCCTTCTTTCTTCTTACAACAACCAGAATATTCAAAAGAAAATAAAAAAAAATAAAACAGTCCCAAAGTTATCAGTCAGTCCAAACCAAGGCAGAGTTCTCACTTTCTCCTTCTGGGGTAATATCAATCCAAGAGAAAGAAAGTCCAAATCTGTTTAAAATCTTATTACAATATATTCTAGTCTTCAAATCCTTAAGGCATCTGCTCCAACAAAGTCTTAGCATACAAATATTTTCTTTTTAATCCTCCGGTTTGTCGGCTTTAAAACTTCCAGTTTGTTGGCTTCGCGAGCGGCAGGGATTTGCGAAGCTGCGCGATCCCTGCCGCGCTAGCCGTTTTTGGGGCTCCGACCCAGACGGGTACGGAGCTAGGCTGCCTGCAGGGGCAGCTGAAGGTAGGGGGGATCCGGAGAGGGGTTTGGGGGTGTTGCAGACCCCCTCCCTGGCTGGCAGAACCCCCTTTTCCCAGGACGGTGCAGCGGCGGTCTGTAATGGCCGCCACAAAGAAGCTGGCAGCCGGGTAAGAATGCGCAGGAGGAAGTGGAGAAAGTGCTTGAGAGGAGAAAGTTTTTCTTGGCTCCTAGGACTCTAAGACATATTTAATAAAATTCCTGAAAAGTATGACTTTCTGAATAATACCTGCCAGAAGAGGAAAAAAGCGGCTGTTTGAAGGTGCTGAAAGGATAGCTTTCCCTCTTTTCCTACGGAATAAATAACTGGATATTAAGAAACCTATTTCTTTTAGGTGAAAATTGGTTTTAAGCGATGAGTGGGAAGAAAGAAGAAGATCTTTTTAACCTCATGGCAGAATTGCTGGCAAATGCACTACAGAAAACCAAACAAGAATTGAGGAATGATATAGATGAAACATATAGAATATTTACCAATTATGCACAGAGACACAAACTACCATGGGAGGTACATGTAAGGTTTACAAGAAAAACGGCTAGAGATGAAGTATATCTAAGAACAAGATATGAGCCGTTCACTTACAAAGGAAAAGAGGGGTAAGAGAGCAAAGAAGAAATTATAATTTTCTTTCATCACAACTCATTAAAAATAGAATACTATTTAGGTGGCTTTACAAGAAGGAATGGTCATTTCATGGCAAGAGAAAATTTTTCGTATTGATACATTCAATAAAGCACAGGAATTTTATGATCACTATTTAGTATCTGATGAAGAACAGGACAGTAGAAAAGACATAGAGAGTGGAAATGGAAAAGAAGAAGAAAGGATAAGGATGAGATTGCAAAGAGAAGCAAGGGTAAAGAGAGGAATAAAAACTATATAAACAACAATATGGAACAGGAAATTAATTTGATATCTATTAACATAAATGGACTGAACTCTCCGGTTAAAAGAAAAAAATGTTAGCAAGACTCCAAAAGCAGAATATGGACATTACTTGTTTACAAGAGGTGCACATTAAAAAACAATATGGAAACATTTTAAAATCACCTAAGCTAGGGAAATTGCACCTTGCCTTGTCACATAAAACAAAAAGGGTATAGCAGTTTCCATAAAGGACTGGTTGAGACCAAATCAGGTATTTGCAAATGAAAAAGGAAGAATTTTAATGATAGAAATAACATTTAACCAAAAGAAAATACTACTAATAGTAATTTAAGCACCAAATATAAATCAGACAGAATTTTACAATAAGTTACACCGGATAATAGTAGAATTGGAACAGACCAACGTATGTATTATTGGAGATTTTAATGTGGTAGTAGACATAGAAAAAGATTACACAAGCGGTAAAAGAAATAAGAAAAAAAAGAAAACACTGCCAACCACTTTCCATAAAATGACACAGGAACTAAATTTAAAAGATATGTGGAGAGAATTAAACATGCAGGAGAGACAATGTACATTCTTCTCAAACCCACATAATTCCTGGTCTAGGATAGATATGGTGTGGATGGACCCAGAAATAGGAAAAGATATTGAAGAAATTGAAATAATGCCAAATTCCAGGGCAGATGATAATCCTTTGAAATTAAAGTGGAAAGGGAGAAAAAGGAGGGGAAGATGGACCTTAAATCAGGGAATGGTAAAGGACAAAAGTTATGTACAAATGCTGGAAAAAGAATTAAAACTATTATTCAAAGATGATGCAAACGACCAAACAACAATACAAAATTTATGGGATACAATTAAAGCTTATATCCGAGGTCTAACTATAGTTTATGGAGCGAGAAAAAACAAAGATAGGATAAAACAACAAATGGAATTACAGGAAAAACTTAAAGAACTGGAATCTGAAATGCAAAATGAGGAAATTAAAAGAGAGAAGTGGTAAAACATAAGATAAATGTATCTATACAAGAAGAAATGGTACGAAATCTTAGAACTGCAAAACAAAATTATTTTGAACATGCCAATAAGCCAGGGAGGTGGTTGGCACACAAGTTAAAAAAAGAGAATGAGAAAAAGTTAATACTAACATTACAAGATGAAAATGGGACACCACACCATATGATAGAACAAAAGAAAATTGTTGCCCAAAACTACTTTAAAATGCTATATAATCAAGATGACATACCAGAAGAAAAGATAATAAAATATTTAACCGAGAGCCTATAATTCCAGAACTTACAAAGCTAAAATGCTAAATGCTAAAATTATGATGTCAGAGATGAAAGCCGCAATCAAGAAGCAAAAAAAACCAATAAAACACCCAGACCAGACAAAATTCCAGCAGAAATATATAAAGAAATCCAAACCCCTTTAGAACAATTATAATGTTGGACTTATATAATGAAACAATAAACCAGGCAAAACTTCCCAACTCATGGACAGAGGCATATATTGCATTTATTCCAAAAGAGAATTCAGATGCTCAACAGATTAAAAATTATAGGCCAATTTCATTATTAAATGCTGATTATAAGATATTCGCTACAATAATCACAGAGAGAGTTAAAAAAAATCTTAAATGTATATATACATTCAGATCAAAATCGATTTGTACCAAAAAGACATTTAACAAACAATATAAGAATGATAATGGACATATTAGAATATTATGAAGTACACCCAGATAAAGAAATGGCATTGATATTTATGGATGCGCAAAAAGCATTTGATAATTTGAATTGAAAATTTTTCACTAAACAATTAAGTATGATGAATTTTGGAGAAAATGTTATAGGGATGATCAAAGCAATATATACTACCCAAATGGCAAAGATAATATTGAACAGTGAATTGACTGAAAAATTTAATATATTTAAAGGAGTAAGACGGGGTGCCCATTATCACCACTATTGTATATCTTAGCAACACAGATACTATTAACACAAATTAGGCAAAATCAGGAAATTAAAGGACTGAGAATCAAAAAAGAAGAATATAAAGCACAAGCCTTTGCAGATGACATGGTGTTTATCACAGAAAATACTCTCAAAACAGGAACTATATTACAACGATAGAGAAATATGGTACAGTTGCTGGATTGAAGAAAAAAAAAGATAAAACAAAGATATTAACTAAAAATCTCACTAAAAACAGAAAGAGGAGTTTGAAGGAAAATTGGATAGACGACAAATAAGATTAAATATCTTGGGGTTTGGTCAATAGCAAAATGTCTATAAAAAGAGATAATTATGTTAAATTATTAATACAAATACAAAAAGATTTAGATAATTGGGGGAAACTACAACTGTCATTGATAGGAAGAATTGCCACAATAAAAATGAATATTCTGCCCAAATTATTATTCCTTTTTCAAGCAATTCCAATAAAATTAGGAAAAAATTTTTTTTGAAGAACTAAATAAGACAACAACAAAATTTATTTGGCAAGGGAAAAAGGCGCAAATAAAATTGAAACTTTTGCAAGATAGTAGAAACAAGAGAGGTCTTGGACTCCCAGATTGGGAGCTCTATTACCAGGCCGCAGTCTTAACATGGATTAAGGATTGGGTAAATCTAAAAAATAAATGAGTATTAACAACAGAGTATTAACAATGCGTTTATATGGGAAGGGGAAAAATACATTCCATTCATACTTCCAGAGGCACAAAGTCAGAGGCACTCTATTATCTGTATGGGAGAGAATCAAGAGAAACCATTACATGAAGATCCCAATTTGGTTATCCGCCATAGAAGCAATGGTGTATCCCAATGTCCTTGACTTAAATAAAATAGTGAGATATAAAGAATTATTGGATGAACAGGGAAAATTGAAAACTAAACAAGAACTTATCAAGTTTACTTTAAAAAACTAAAAGAACAAGGGATAAAAATAGACTGGTGGCCCTATTTACAAATTCAAACAAGATATAAGAAAGATATAGAAGAATTTGGAATAAATAAAGATCAGGCAGGAATTAAAAAAAATATTACAAGGGTCAGATGAAAAAATGATTACCAAAATATATAATTATCTCCTAAGATACCAAATGGAAGAGGAAGCGGTAATGATAATTTGGGCGAAAATTTTTGGTTACAGCATTAATTTGGAAGAATGGGAAAAATTATGGGAAATAAACTATAAACTAACTCTATCAGCAGCATAGAAGAGAATTTATACAAAATGTTTTACCTTTGGCATTTACTCCCAGCAAGATTGGCTAAGATGTTCTCTAATAGATTAGCAAATTGTTGGAAATGTAATTATAAACAGGGAATCTATATGTAGTGAGCATGCCCTCAAGCTAAAAATTATTGGTTTAAAATTAGGAAATGACTGGAGGAAATTACAAAACAGAAAACTGAACTGAGACCAGGGTATATTAAGATATAAAATAAGTAAGAAACTCCAATATATTATATTACATATAATATATTACATATAATAACTGCATATAATGCCTTTGCCCAGAATTGGAAAAGTGACAGCATTCCCTCCGATATTATGATAACAAAAAAGGTTTTAGAGTGTGCAGAAATGGATAGGCTTTCAATGGAAATGAAGGAGAGAGAAGAGACAGAGTACTACGAAATTTGGAATTTATGGTATAATTAGCTGCAAGGTAGACACAAAATAGAGATATAAAATAAAAGGTTATGGTCTGATGAAATAATTTTGTATGAATAGGCTATGTATACTTATGTATAAATATGTAAATAACTACGTAAATATATGAAAATATGACATAAATAAAATGTAAAATAATATTTAATAATATTCTATATACTTAAGAATATGTCAAAGTGAGTGAACACTACTACGAATATGATGCAATGAATGGAAATATGTTTTTAAATTGTTTTTAAATTGTAGAATTTGTTTAATAAAGTTTTTTAAATATTAAAAAAAAATTCACTGGACTTAATTCATAAAGAATCTCAAAAGGGATTTAATCTAGTCCAATCTCTCTTTTTTTAAAAAATAATTTTTATTAAACAATTTTTCTTATATACAACATCATTTCCATTCATTACAATGCTTTCGTGATGGTATACATACTTTTACAAAAATCGTAACTATATATACGGTATACATACTTTTACAAAAATCTTAACTATATATACGGTATACATACTTTTACATAAATCTTAACTTTCTATACACTTGTCTATGTTGCTTAATCTATCTTTGTCTACTATATCTTTTACCTTATTATTTTATTGTCTTCTGCTCTATTCAACTCTATATCTATTGTTTAGCCAATCATACAGTACATTCCACATCAAATAATAATCTGTTTCCTCTCTTTCCTTTATCTCCATAGTCAACTTATCCATCTCGGCACACTCTAGCATTTTCTTATCACATTTTCCTCTGGTGGCATACTATCATTTTTCCAATTCTGTGCATAATTTATTCTTGCTGCCATTAATTAATGTAGCATTAAATACTCTGTTTTCTTATCATATTTTCCCATTATTATACCTAATAGAAAATTCTCCGGTTTTAATTCAATTTGCTGTTTATTTATTTCTTCTATCCAGTTTTTGTCCTTATCCAATATTTTCTTGCTTCAGGGCACGTCCACCATGGATACTAATATGTTCCTTATTTTTGTTTGCATTTCCAACATTTGGATGATCTGTTTGGGAATATTTTTGCTAATCTAGCAGGTGGTAAGTGCCACCTGTAGAACATTTTGTACAATTTTTCTCTATATGATTGCGACATCATCAATTTATAATTCCTTTCCCTCATTTTTTCCCATTTCTCCAATTCTATTGTGTAGCCAAAAATTTTCACCCAAACAATCATCATTTTTTTAACCCTCTCCTCTTCCATTTTATAATCCAACAAATAATTATGTAATTTTTTAATCAATTTCTCCTCTGGACCTTGTAGAATCTTATCTAATTGCTCATTAAGGTGTCCTTATATTTTAGTATCTTATCAAGATTTAACACATTTGGGTATATTGATGCTTCCATAGTTGATAACCAGATCGGAATTTTGTCATAATGATTTGTTTTAATCTTTTCCCAAATTAATAGCAATGCATTTCTCATTTGATGTTTATTATTACTTTTGCCATTTGTGTGGAATATATTTGATGTTTTTCCCATTCCATAAAAATGTGTGCTATCCTAATTGTAAGTTGTGTCCTTCAATTGTCAATATTCTTTTATTTTTCAACATTACCCAATCTTTGATCCATGTAAGGGCTGCTGCTATGTAATATAGTTCCCAATCTGGCAGAGCAAAAACCCCTCTCTTTCGGCTACCCTGTAACAATTTTAACTTTATTCACGTTTTTTCCCCCCCAGCCAAATAAACTTTGATATTAATTTGTTTAAATCTTCAAAACATTTCTTTCCTAACCCTAACCCTAACTTTAATGGTGTCACTTGGAACAGAAACAGAATTTTTGACAATATGTTCATTTTTATTGTAGCAATTCGTCCTATAAGTGAGAATTGTAAATTCTTCCAATTATCCAAATCCATCTTAATTTTCATTAACAATTTTGTATAATTATCTTCTTTAATAGATATACTTTTCGATGTAAGCCAAATTCCTAAATATTTAACTTTTTTAACAATTTGCATTTCCAATTTTTCTTCCAGTTCTTTGTTCTGTTTCTTAGTAAGATTTTTTGTTATAATCTTTGTCTTTTTTAAATTTATTTTAAGACCTTTTCCAAGCCACTTTTCCAAATTCTTCTACTTTCCAAATTAATTTGGGTCCCAATTCTAACGGTTCCTCAAGCACAATTACCAAATCGTCTGCAAAAGCTTGGACTTTATATTCCTCTTTTTTAATTTTGAAACCTTTTATTTCTTGTTCCCCTGTAATGTGTCCAAGTAACACTTCTAAAGTCAGGATAAACAACAATGCTGATAGCGGATATCCTTGCCTTACTCCCTTTGATATTTGAATCAGTTAACTCTCGATTTATTATTACTTTTGTCAATATATTGTTTGTACCATTCTTATAAATTTCCCCCCCAAAATTCATAATTTCTAATTGTTTTGTAATAAACTGCCAATTCAAATTATTGAAAGTCTTTTGTGCATCTAGAAACATTAATGCTAATTGTCTTCCAGAATGTATTTCATAATATTCCAGTATATTTATAATCATGCTGAAATTATTTTTCATCTGTCTCTTTGGCAGAAATCCGTTTTGATCTGGATGTATCAACTTAACATTTTTTTTGCCTTTCCGCCATTATGGATGGAAATATTTTATAATCAGTATTCAATAAAGAAATAGGCCTATAATTTTTTTCCCGCCTCTGCCATTTTCATCATCGTAATTTTTCATTTAACATCGTTCTTTTTATCTCTTCAATTTTGCTTTTTTTTCTTATCCAAATATACTTTAACATTCTTTTCTGTTATATTTTTCTGACTGTATAAATTCCTAAAAAAATCTTGAATATTTTTTTTCTCTTCTGTTCTATGACATATATTCCCTTTGTCTTCTTGCAATTGGTGTATTATTCTCTTCTCCTTTTCTTTTCTTAATTTATTTGCTTGCCATCTCTCCGGCTTATTCGCATGCTCCCCAGTTTATTCACATGCTTTCGTCCTTTTAACTTTTTGTGCCATTTCTTCCTGTACTATCAAATTCAGTCTATGTGTTATAAGTTCCATTTCCTTTTTAACTTTGCCTTTTTGCTTGAAAAGCAAAACGTTTCATTATATAGAAATTCAAGTTTATTTTTATCCAACATTTATCTTTACATGACACCGACGTTGGCAGCCATTTTTTTTTAATTTCTAAGAATGCCTATGAGGATTATATAGGATTTAGAAAGAGTTATTAAAAGAATTAAAAGAATTTTTTGACTTGCTTGTAGAAAGCATGTGACATACTAAAATGTGAAAAATGTGTATTGACTATCAGAATTACAGCCTCTGATAATTCTGTGCAAATTTCAGATATAAAGCAAAAACTCCACCAGTAATTGCACTTATACCTTTAGGTGACTCTAATTACTGGCATTTTGAGGTAAAGTAAGTTTTATGCTGGATTATTCTTTACAATAAACATTCACTAACATTACATTTGATCACCAATTTCCATAGATGATATACAATCAGCATTTTTGAATCAAAGCCCAAATCGATTCCCAATAAACAAAATTTACATTTTGTTTTGCATATATTTCACTTGTACAGAAGAAGGATAAAAAAAATGAGTAAAAGTTATGATTAGCTGTAGGACCATTGACTTTTTGTTATATTGCTATATATAGATATGACCTTCCAAACTAGTTTTGGTTCTGAGCTATTTATTGACAATAATTAGTATCAGCACTTACTTGTTTGTAGCTGTTTTTCTCTTGCTTTCAAATCATTGTTTACTTGAGCGAAATGATTACTAAAGGCAACAAGATCTGCTTCCAAAAACACTGGACACTGTTGGTTCTCTTTTAGTGCTTTGCCTTGTACCTTCAGTTTTTCTATCCGAGGTTGAATGCTTGAAAAGTGGACCACTTCATCCTGCCAAAAAGTGGTTTTTAAAAGGAATGTCAGTATATAATAATGGTGAAATAAATTGTGTTTATGAACTGCTATTTAAGCTGCCATTTCAATCATAAATCTGTATGACTTTTATTTAATAGGAATACCGTACTCAATTTTTGTTTTATACAGGTATAAAAGAATTACTTATATTAACTTCTAATACTAATCAGTTGCAAAACTGCATATATGCTTGTATATTGGGCTTCAAAATCCATACAATTCTTTCATTAGATAACTGAAGTGTTCCTCTATAATTGGAATGCTATTCTTACATGAATTATCAGAATTCATGAATGATAGGTAATGGACTGGATATATACCCATGTTAATGTATGTATGTATTATTTATAACAGAATAACAGAGTTGGAAGGAACCTTGGATGTCTTCTAATCAAACCTCCTGCTCAGGTAGGAAACCCTATACCATTTTAGACAAATGATTGTTCAATCTCTTCTGAATAACTTCCAGTGTTGGAGCACCCGCAACTTCAGGAGGCAAGTTGTTCTACTAATTAATCGTTCTAACCATCAGGAAATTTCTCCTAAGTTCTAGTTCTATATATCTATATAATGTACTATTCCATGAAATGGAAATAACAGATTGAATGCTGAAGTGTAACTCAATAAACAGCAAGTTTATGTTTAGTAAAACTAGTGGATATTGTTAGGCATTAGTATTATACAGTGCATACATTACATATGCAATTAAATTCAATGTAAATTCAGAAACGTAGTAAGAATAAATTGGTTTTTTTATCCAATCAATCAAATAAATGAATGAATAAATAAATGTTTTAAGGGTTTTTTAAAAATAGTTTTTTAGTTTTGTATGCTGACAGTCCACTAGAGTTGGATGACAAATTAATGTAAATGCTGTATAGAAGTAAATAAGTAAACGATGGGGGATTGGAATAAAAAAAGAAATAGAGAACCCTGAAATCATAGGTTTCCTTTCTGCTCAAATCATACTTGTTTACTTTTTTTTTCAACCAGATGCTGTTTGACTGCATAAGCATAAGAGAGAACTGAACATTGTTAGTAAGTTGCTTGAGTTGCCTGGTGCTGCTAGTTTTGTTGGATCTTTCATTATCAGGTACATTTTGCCAGATTTAACCAATCTTCAATTTCATCTCCTTGCAGTGTATTGCTAAACTGCTTGACAATGATTAAGAGCAGACCAGTCAGATATTTCAACCATGAAGTTCATCTCCACCTGGTGCTGACCAATTCTTGATTTTTTTGTTCTTTTTTCCACAATTTCTGCTGTTATTATAAATTCTTTAATTTCAACCATTTTATTGTTAACTACCTCCTTTATTGAAGCTGCATTTTTGTTGTATTTTTTGTGTTGTTCCATAGTTTTGCCCAGAACTGCATTGTGTTTTCTTTGTCAAATCTTGACTTGTGCACTGCATTCTCTCCACTTATGGATTGGTACAAATGTTTTTGTTTTGATTGAGATTGGAGATTCTACTAGTAGTGTGCAATTTGGGCTTTGTATCTTCTTGGCTATAGCTGTTATTTGTTGCTTCATTGTTTCCAGTACTTCTTCTTGTATCTAGATGATTTTTCTTAGTCTTATTCTTCAGCTTCTTTTCTTTCATCTGTTCTAACTTGCATCTGATCTGAGCAGGTGGATCTTATTTTCCAGTTTGATCTTCCATTTTGTAGTGTACTGTTTGTTTATTGATTTTGTATCCACAATATTTAGTTATAACTGCAGCTGTGCTGTACATTAGTTTATTGCATGAGGTAGTGCTTATATTTGAAATTACAGCTTTGGCATCTTTTCATACTTGGGCTAGCTGTTTCTTTGGAACCAGCTTCAATGCAGAAAATATTATTTTGTGGTGTGGGAAGTTAGCCTCTCCTAGCAAAATGAAATACTTTAGGATATATTTAAAAAGGCAGAATATTTCCCCTAAAAGAGAAGTAGAAACTCAGAAGCAGAAACTCACCTCAGAGGCAGCTCACCCCCACCTTTGTTAATGGGTGGGCCATTAAGGCCTGGGCCAGAGTATTCTACATAACAAAGGCCTCTACCCATCTCACCACTGGTCTGGAAAGATTGCATCAACCAGCACTCAGGTGAAGCCATGTGGTCCAGACAAAGCCTACAAAGTTACCTAAGACCCCCACCCCTGGGAGTCTGACAGCCAATGGGATACATTTCTTACACAGGAACAGGAAACACTAAGGTGGGGCCCAACAGAGGGTATATAACTAAGGGTCTCTCAGCATCTTGGCCCTTATTTTCCTTCACCCAACATCTTGAAGCATGTGATCATCCTTTTCACTTTGGAGCTCCAAGGCATGTGGTCCTGTCCACCATTAAACCATCTTTCCAAACAGCCTCCATGTGTCCAGTGTCTTTTTCCCCACTTGGAACTGAACAGAAAGATATTTCTTTCAACAATTTGGCACCCAGCAGATGGGACTCCAAGCTAACTCAACCAAAGGACCAGGACCAGGTAAGATTCCCTTGCCAGCAAGCACACCCATTAAGTCTGTAGGTGAGTTTTCCTGGACCTTGATCATTTGGAAAAAAGGTTTTAAAGGGGTTTTGAGTATTGAGCTCAAAGGCTGCTTGGAAGGAAGGTGGGTACCTCTAAATTCTAAATTTAAAGCATGGGAAATGTGTGTATGCCTGCGTGTGTGTGAGTGAGAGGGCCCTTCTCCAAAACACAACTGGATCTTGCTTCCTCTGTGCATTTCCTATCCTCAGAAAGACCAAGAGTCTGGACAGCATGGAGGTTTTGCCAGAGCATAGGACCTTTTGTTAGGAAAGGAGGAAGAGTGTGTGTGCGTCTGTGCATGGCTTCACCCTTGGACAGCAGCTGGATCTCATTTCCCTGTTTGGCCTCTAGCTGCACTCCGACTTGTTGCTAGCTCCACAGCCATGACTGACAGGACAGGAAAAGCAAGGTGGGGAGCAATCAGAATGTGGGACCTTCTGTATATAAGAGGGAAAAGCCAAGCGGATTATGACTGAAGAGAGGGAAGAAAATTTTTGGTTTTTTTGGTCCAGTGTATCCCCCAAAAGCAAACCCCAGGATTTTAGGTAATTGTGAATTTAGGTAATTAGGAAGTTGTGAAGTAATAGGAGTGCCAGTATTTGCCTGCAGAAGGGCAGCAAGTCCTCCTGGATTTGAGCTCTCCCAAATCTAAGAACCTGAGCTGGAATAGGAGTGCCAGTACTTGTTTGCAGGGGGCAGAAAGTTCACCTGGACTGTCTTTTGCAGGGATAATAAGTCCTCACAGACTGTTTTTCCCCCAGTCTGAAAACCGTGGCCTGAGAGTTCCTTCTGAAGAAAGTGCACATACTTTGTAAAGGAAACCAAAGTCTCCCCCAGACGCCCTTTTATCTGCAAACTGATAGCCAACTGACCCAACTAAGCCAAAGTGTGAAACCCCACATCTGAAGGGGAAACATGGGAAGTGGTAGTTCGAGGGTCCTGAATGGAACCACCGTGGGAGTTATTGGAGGCTTGGGATGAATGGTAGGTGCCAATCTTAGCTGGTATGGAAAAAAGAAAAAGAAAAAAGAAAGAAAATCTAAAAGGATATGTTTAAAAAAGGGCTTTGCTGAGGGATGACACAGGAAGACCAATTTGGCTAAACCAAGGTACTTAAAAGAAAAAGGCAATATAAAACAGGATCACGTGGGGGTTTGTTTGTTTGTTTGTCTGTCTGTCTCTTTCTCTGTCTTCTATGTAACCATGTACTTTGTTCCTTAATATTTGTGCCTTCCCCAATTTAACTGAGATTTATTGTGGGAATGATCAGTGTGTGTGTAAACCTCAGAATTTTGTTTTCCTCTCTTTGTCCTTGTTTTGTGTGCGTGTGCATGTGTATGTGTGTGTGTCTTTGTGTCCTTGAGGTAATTGCAACTGTTAAGTGTCTCTGATCCCTTCAGATGTGAATTTTAAATTGTTAGAAGAGTTGGAAGCACTGAAAGGAAAAGAAAATGTTTTCGCCTAGTTTGGTCTGGCCAACTAGACTGGATGAAGAACAGAGTTCAATTTCCTATCCTCTCTGTGCTTTTAAGAAAAACCCAAGTTTATTAGCAAATGTTCTAAGTTCATTTACAAGAAAAGTTTCATCTTTGCATTTACTGTGTGTTTAAATGATTTTACCTGATCTTTTTCCTGAAGCATGTGAATCCAGATTTTCCTTTATCATCTGTTGTGTCTCCATTTTTGTTGAAATTGATTTATCTGTTTAGTAACTGCAATACGGAAGTGTTTTCCCTCCTCAAACCCTGCCTGCAAGCTATCTACCCCCCCCCCCCAATCTCTAATCCTTTTACAATGCCTTTCCTGGTAGAATTACCAGCAAAGTGGGGAGGGGACCCTTGTTCTTTGTCTTTCAGCCTTGCCCCACGTGGAAACAAGATGCTGCCCCCTAGAGACATTCCATCCATTGGAGCCAGTAATTGGGTTTGGATCCAGCCTCCACTGAAAGTCATTACAGCAACCAGAGTGGGGCAGACCTTTCCAAGCCTGACTGACCACCCATACCACCAGGCCAAGCCTATGCCACCCAGAGACATGAAGGAAAGGACCCTGAGATGGACCAGTAAAAGACTAAAAAATCTTTTCAATCCCCAGAAGACAGTTAGAAAGATTATGGGGGGGAGGATGGAAATTCATTGTAATGTGAAATTCATTGTAATGTTTTCTTTCTTGTAAAATTTATATTGTAATCAGTTTAATGTACTCATGTAAGGATTGTATTTGAGATTGGTTGCCACAGCAAGTTCTGAATACCTTGGACTGGTCTGGTGGGAGAGATTTGTCCAACATGCTTGTATTGTCTGTATTGTACAAGTAGCTGCATACACAAACACACAAAGAGACACACCATTCAGAATTAGACAGAGTGTGGATAGCTTCTATTTTTTACTTTTCAACAGTAAAGAAACCAGTAGTTGAAGAGGTAACACTAGAAACTAGTACTTGGTAGAATAGCTGTGGAAGATTTGAAAAACACATTCTATACATACAAAATTCAGAATTGTGCAAGCCATGGAATTCCCTGTGATATTCTGTGGAAGCAAAAGTTGAAGTTTAAAGAAGTGGAATAGGAAAAGTACTGATGACTTTGAACTTTGATGTTGAATGAGACATCTAAGAATATTGAGAACAATAAAACAAACTGGTGGATCACTGAACAATTCAAATGAAATTTCAAGGCAAAGGCTCAAATCATCATCCTTTAGACATATTATACAAAGATCCAGTTCTTTAGAAAAAGCTCTAATGCTGGGAAACATAGAAGAAAAGTGAAGATGACCAACAGCAAGGTGAATTGGCTGATTTATAATCACCAAAGCATTGGGAAACTTTAAAAAACAGGTCGGAGTGATTGACATATAAAAAACCTATCCTGATATAGTACCTAGGAGTTGAAAATGACTTAGAAAACCAAACTATCTTGGTTCCTAATTGTATATTGTTACTGCTTTTTTAAAAAAAAGTTTAAAAAATTTAAAATATTTTTACAAGGTGTTCTTAAATTTTATTTTTGCAATAAAAGATGAAAATCATCTTCATTATCATAACCACTATCATCAAAGCATTGCAGATATATGAACTAATATGATGAGTGACCTTGGGAGCTATGTGAGGCTGGTCAAGTGTTATAATCACTGTACTTTATCATTGTTTACTTACTATTAAATATTAATAAACCTCTGCTGTCCAATCTAACCCAATCAGAACCAGACCCATTAAAACTGAGCAACCAATTTCTCCCCCTAGTTGAAAATAGTCAGACCCACAACCTCCCCCTCAAAGAAAACATGCAAACAACTTAGAAAAGAGACATCATACAATATCCCTAAAAATGTCACATCAATAAACTCACCTGGGATAAACAGAAAAGCACCCAGACTGCACCCCTTAAAAAGGAAAGAGAGTGTTAATGATAGTAGATTCTATTCTCAAAGGAAAAGAACCAGCCATCTGCAGACCAAACATACAATCAAGGGAGATATGTTGTCTCCCTGGAGCAAAAATCAAGGCTATGGCTGAGAATCTAACCAAAATAATTAGGCCCACAGATTATTACCCTTTTCTACTACTATATGTAGGGACAAATGACACAAAAAAGGATTGAAAATGATATTGAGTGATTATGAGCAGCTAGGCAAGAAAGTTAAGGAGTTAGGTACACAAGTAGTTTTTTCATCTGTACTGCCAACAAAAGGTCAACATCCGGTAGGTGAACTACTGGCTAAAGGGTTGGTGTCGCCAAAAACCTGTTTTTGGTAGGTTGGACTATTGTTGGACTGATGCAAAGAGTTAAGCAGCTCTGCTTTCTCTCTGCTGCCTGTTACTTCGTCGCTGTCTTCTCTCTTTAATGGACTGATGGTTTCCTTGATTATTATTTTTTGCTTATTATTTATATGTTGGAAGAAACTTTTTTTTATTACCTTGACTTTTGTTTTTTTCATTCTGAGCCTTTGCTTTCCTGACTTCGTTTTTGCAGATTCTGGCTACCTGCTGATATTCTGCCTTAATTATGTGTCCCTCTTTCCATTTTTTGTACTTGTTCTTTTTGTCTTTCAATTTGTCAGTGATCTTTGTGCAGCCATGCTGGTTTCTTCTTGGATTTCTTATTTTTCATTTTCAGTGGTATTGCGCTGGACTGGCTCTTTTATGATCATATTTTTCAGAGTTTTCCAAAATTCTTGAGTTTTCTCCTTTAGGATTTTCATTCAAGGAATCTTTCCCAAGTTTTCTCTTAAGTTTGTTAAAAATCAGCTCTTTTAGAGAGTCTTCTAGGAATCTGGTATCATTGTGTTCTATTGCTTATGTTTGTGTTATATTGCATTATAGTATGACATGGTCACTCTCACCCAAGGTTCCTGCAGTTTCAACTCCCTCTATCACTTTTTCTTTGTAAGAATTAAGTCCAGTATGATTCTCCCTCTAGTTAGACTCTGCAGAATGGATAGACTAACACTGAAGATAAAAGAAAAAGACACAGAATATTTTCAAACTTGTGACTTGTTCTATCAATGGTTGGATAATAAAGGTAGAAACTAGGAACTGAAAAAGTATTATGTAAGTAAATTGACCCAGACAGTATGCTGTTCACTATGCACTTATTGTATGTAAAGAGAAAATATGCAAATAAATTGGGGGGGAAAAGAAGGGACTGGACTGCCATCTATCAAAAATGGTGTAGGGTCTGCTTGGGTGGGGGTGGGAGTTGGACTAGATGACCTACAATGTCCCTTCCAACTTTGTTAATCTATAATCTATAATTATTTAAGTCCTTTTGCTACTACTGTCCAGTGAATAGAAATTGAGATATATTAAAACATTCTACTTAATTAATGACAATTTAAATACCATAAGAAATTTCATAACCACAATTTTTCTTTTTGCCTTTCATTTGATTTTGCATGTACAACAAAATGTTTCCATGTATTCCCTGCAAACTACTATACTATAGCTTAATTCCCACCTAGTACTTTCAAATGTGCTTCAGTTACTCATGTGTAGCATATATAGCTCCTGGCAACGATCAACACATTCTTCAAACATTTGTATCTTGGTAGTTTCATATGTGAACAAGCTTGTATATCTTTTTCTCCCTTTTATAAGATTATCAACACAACTGAATATCATAGATGTTTTTATGAATAACAAGGACCTGAATAAATTATGACAACAGAATACCACACAGATTAGGACAGAATTTCTAACCTTGCACCTATCTAACTGTATTTTCACTGCATCAGGATCTGCTGCTGGTAAGAGCTGTGCTTTGATCCAATTTTCAACAGTAATTACTGTATGCTCCAATTGCTGCAGCTGAGAGTAGAAGGCAATGATGTTATTTTGATACTCCAACCATGCCAGTCTTTCACTCAGTAATTGACAGAACTCAATCCACCGGATGTTCAACTGTTCTGAAGCCTGTCTGATATTGTCAGCATTAAGCCCATCTAAAAAAAAAAGGAAAGAATTGAGCACATTTTTTTAGTTTGTTTTGGATATAGAAAAGTAATGTAAAGAAAGACATTTAATAACTCTGTATCTGAATCAGAGGATTTATAAACATGATCTTGAGTATATACACACACACAACAAACACTGCATGCATGTATGTTAGTACATAAAACAAGCATTCACACATTTAGGAGGAAAACCTAAAATAAGGCCATAACATTTCATATATTACCTATGGAAAGGCAGTTCAGCCTATTTTAAAGTTTAATATCTTATAAATATATAAAAATGGATGTGTGCATGTGTGTGTGTGTTCATGTTCCAGCATAACTCTGGAACGCCTTGAGCAATTTCAACCAAACATGGTAGACAGATGACTTACCTTCTGAAAAAAAAAATACTGTGGGGGTAAGACACCCCTATCACTCCTTGAGGTGTGTGTGCATGTGATGACTTCTACTGTACAGCACAGTAGAGTTGCCATGGTAATGGCTTCACAGTATTCCACAAGAGGGCTCCCTCTGGTAAGGGGGATTGGTTCTTACAAAAAAGCAAGGGGGCTTCCTCTGCTTCAAGCAAAGAGGGCAATTGACGGGGGAGGTGCCTGCTAATGCAGATAATCACCTCAAAGGCTATTCCCTGTAGAATTTTTCCAAGGCTGTTGGCCAGAGCAATTAGGTCTTTAATTCTAACCACAGTGGTTGAGGTAACAGGCCCAGGCCCAAGATGCCTCAAGGAAACATCAGGCGATTGGCCAAATGCGATCAAAGGCTACAAAAATAAAACACCAGCATAGACAAGAAACTCCAGAGGAGAGGAATAGAAGACTTGTGGATACTATGTGAGAGAGCTGCTACATCTGGAACTTCAGAGACAGTACAACAGTGTGAGGCCCAATTAAAGGATAAGAGAGATAGACTTACTACATCTAGAACTTCAGAGACAGTACAACAGCTTGAGTCCCGACTATAGGGTAAGAGAGATAGAGCTCCTATATCTAGACATTCAGAGACAACGCCTGACTACACTACAGGAGAGATAGAGCTGTTACATCTAGAGCTTCCTTTATAATTTGTATACTCTACTTATACTTTTAAAACCCTGTAAATAAAGTTACTTTGATTTGACAGTATAGATATAATTCATTCCTTTTCCTGTCTAATACAGGATTGGGATAAATAAATACCCGGGTAATGCCGGGTTATCAGCTAGTATTATATAAATTAAAATATGATTAACACATTCATACTTACAAATTGCTAATCAAATGACTCAGAGACAGAACAACAAATAGGAAGCAGACTCAACAAAAACTCATGTATTCACATACAAACCATTCTAGATCATGGAATCCCAACAGAGAACAACAAATAGTTTGTGACAGAATAAATGCTCACATATCAGGAGCCCTGTAGTGATATCTGTAAGATTTGGGTAAATATTAAGGGTCTGAAGGACAACTTCAAAATCCTTTGGTTTAAAGAATGTGTTGTATTTGATATGAATTCATACATTCTACACCTGTAAGTGTACTGTATCTCTAAATACAGCCACCAGGTAGTGAATATTCATAAAAGAATATTCCAAAATATTAGTGTCTTATAAAAGATTTGAGGAAATCAGGGCACTTTTTCATCAGCAAAGGCAATTGATCCACCAACAGTATACTATAATTTCATAGTTAGCACAAATTTTATTATATAATGAGCTTAATTTTGTTTTACATTTTAACAATCAGTCCTTCAGAATTCCAGATTTGGGAAAGAACCTGCCTCCACTGTTAATCAAGTAAGTAAATTGCTGCATCAATTGTAGACTAATAAAACTTTAATTCTGAAGCAATATATTATAATTTTGAGGTTATTGCTGATAAATTGTTTTCCACTTTATATTCAAAACAATCCCTTATATTGGCAGTGAATAAATACATTTTATTTCACAGGACTCAGAGATCAGTATCCAAAATGCCTTATTCATTTTAGTACTACATCCTGTGCATAATAAATAGTACAAAATGTCACAGTTTGTAGCAATCCAGCAAGCACAAATAATTCAGCAGGATTCATTATACAAACGAAACTTCTTTAAAAACAATAATATAAAACATGATGCATGTATACAATACCCATGTAGCTTTTGCAATGTGATAGAGAGAAGAAATAGCAAGTACAAGAAAAAGCACTAGAACTCTCAGGCAAAGATAAAATGAACTCTTTTATACACAGAACAGTTAAGCTAAGCCACACCCAGGCTCCAAGCTGTCTCAGTCACCAAACAGTCCCCAATGGCTGACTTGTTGCCATGTAGTTCATGAATACACTGACATTCCTCCCTTTTTGACTGGAATAGATATAAAACCAAATAACTTAATATTCTTCCCATGGTGCACTCCTCCACCCAATGGCTTGGTCATTATATCTGCCAGATTGTCCTCTGAAGAACAGTGAAGCAAGGTAATTAATTTACATTTGATGGCTTCTCTTACATTAAAATATTTACATGCTTGCTTCTATTTTTTACTCTGTCACCTGTTGCCATTTTAATACAAGCAGCATTATCTCCAAACACTGTTTCATTTATCTTTATGTTTAAATCCTTTAACAGCTCTACATACCAAGTTACATCTGAACAAAGTTCAGATAGAGCAATAAATTCTGCCTCCACAGTAGAAATGGCTACAGTTGTTGTATTCTGGACTTCAAACCAATTAAAGTCACAATCGCAGAATTGGACTTTCTGGTTTTTATATCATTGGCATAACCACTGTCAACATTTAATTCTTTAATTTAATTTCAACTTTAATTCTTCGGAGATCTGCATATGAAGATCCAAATTCACAGTTCCCTTCAAATACCTGAGAATCTTTTTTATACCCATCCAATGCAATTGCATTGGTACAGCAGTAAAGCAACTTAAGATGTTTACTGCATAAGCAATGTCTGGTCTGGGCCACTGTGACAGATATAACAGGCTCCCTATTGCTGACTGATATATCTCTTAATCACAGGCTTCACTTTTGTCCTCACCCAAATTGTTATGAACACCTGTGCTCATAGGTTTTGTAGCAGAATTACAATCCTTCATGTTATATCTCTCCAACAGCTGTTCAATTTTCCTTCTTTGACTGAGAACATAATCACCTTTCTCAGTTTTTTTATATCTCTAGATAGTTTTGTATTTCATCCAATTTTTTCAATTCTAACTTCTTCTCTAACTGATCAGCAAATTCTTTTACACATCTTTTGCAATGAAACAAAGATCAGCCAAAATGCTAATAATTGACAATCCTCACTTTTTTACTTTATACTTTATACTTTATTGGCCAAGTCTGATTGGACACACAAAGAATTTGTCTTGGTATAAATACCCTCAGTATACATAAAGAAAAGGTACATTCATTAAGAATCAAGAATCAAAACGTACAACACTTAATGATAGTCATAGCGTACAATCAACAATCAAATCATACTAGGAAACAGTCAAGTGGGAGGGGATGAGTGATAAGGAGTGGTGAGAAGATTAACAGTAATAGTAGTATACCCTTTGTAAATAATTGAACGGTGTTGAGGGAATTATTTGTTTAGCAGAGTGATGGCTTTCGGGGGGAAAACTGTTCTTGTGTCTAGTTGTTCTGGTGTGCAGTGCTCTATAGCGTTGTTTTGAGGGAAGGAGTTGAAACAGTTTATGTTCGGGATGTGATGGGTCTGTAAATATTTTCACAGCCCTCTTTTTGACTCGTGCAGTATACAGGTCCTCAATTGAAGGCAGGTGGGTAGTGATAGTTTTTTCTGCAGTCCTAATTATCCTCTGAAGTCTGTGTCTGTCCTGTTGGGTTGCAGAACCAAACCAGACAGCTATAGAGGTGCAGATGATAGACTCAATAATTCCTCTGTAGAACTGGATCAGCAGCTCCTTGGACAGTTTGAGCTTTCTGAGTTGGCGCAGAAAGAACATTCTTTGTTGTGCTTTTTTGATGATGTTTTTGGTGTTAGGTGTCCATTTTAGGTCATGTGATATAGTAGAACCTAGAAATTTGAAGATCTCTATTGTTGATACTGTGTTGTCTAGCATTGTAAGAGGTGGCAGTATGTGAGGGTTTCTCCTAAAGCCTATTACCATTTGTAGTGGTGGTTTTGAGTGTGTTCAGTTCCAGATTCCGGTTACACCACGCAGCAAGTTGTATAACCTCCTGTCTGTATGCAGATTCATTGTTGTCTTGAATGAGACTAATCACTGTTGTGTCGTCAGCAAACCAGTATTTTAACAGATGGATCATTTGAGATGCAGTCATTGGCATATAGGGAGAAGAGAAGTGGAGATAGCACACAGCCTTGGGGTGCCCTTGTGCTGATTGTACAGGTATTGGATGTGATTCCGCCTAGCTTCACCTGCTGCTTCCTGTCTGTTAGGAAACTTATGATCCATTTACAAGTGTGTTCAGGTACCGCTAGTTGGTTTAATTTACTTAGAAGAGTGTCTGGAATGATGGTATTGAATGCTGAACTGAAGTCTACAAAGAGGACCCTTGCATAGGTATTTGGAGATTCAAGGTGTTGTAGGATGTAATGCAGAGCCATGTTAACAGCATCATCTGTTGATCTATTTGCTCTGTATGCAAATTGCATGGGATCTAACAGCGGATCCATGATGGTTTTCAGGTGGGACAGCACAAGCCTTTCAAAGATTTTTCATGACTACAGATGTTAGAGCAACTGGTCTGTAGTCATTCAGTTCTTTGATGGAAGGCTTCTTTGGCACTGGGATGATGGTAGAACGTTTGAAGCAGGAAGAAACATAGCACATCTCTAGTGATCAGATGAAGATGGGGGCCAATTGGTCAGCACAGACTTTTAATCAAGAAGGAGTTATCTTGTCTGGCCCTGGTGTTTTTCCTATCTTCTGTCTGTGTAATAGATCTTGCACTTCTTTTTCTGTGATCATCAGAGGTTGGGAGCCCAATGGATTGGGGCCAGTTGTAGGAGGCTTGGCTGTTGTTGGTGTGTTTCAGATGTGGGTTGTGGAGATAGGTGGCTGTAGTTTCTTTTCAAACCTGCAGTAAAACACATTTAGGTCATCTGCTAGTTGTTGATGTCCTTCTGCCTCGGAAGGAGGTTTGCTGACGCCAGTGATTTTTTTTTAAATTTTATTGGTTTTTAAGACAAACATAGACAAACAAAACATAAAAACATCAAGCCATCTTCCATATATATACATACAGTTTGTCGGTTGGTTTACAAATTGTTCCATATATATACATACAGTTTGTCGGTTGGTTTACAAATTGTTTTGTGCTTCCATTTCGTAGTCTTCAATTACAATTACATTGTATATATTCTCATATTTTCAATCAAATATTAAATACATTAATATCATTATTAATCAATCATTTGACTATACTTTTATTCATTCATGTTTTATGAAATAATCCATATTTTACTGAATTTGTTTTATGACAGTTCATATTATCATCTCAAATCTATCCTACAATCATTTTGTAGGTATAATAAGAAAAGAATACATCTTTATATATTTATTATTTTCTAAGAATCAACATGTTTCACTACCATGTTTTATTGTCTAACCATTGATAGAATAGATCCCAAATTTTATAAAATTGTTTATCATCTTGTTCTCTGATTTCAAATGTCAATCTACACATTTCAGCACATTCCAATATTTTCTTAATGATTTCCTCCTGTAATGGTATTTTTTCATTTTTCCAGTTTTTGGCAAGTACAATCCTAGCCGCTGTTAATACATTTACAATCAGGTATTTCAATTCTTTACGATATATTTCAGGTAAAATTCCCAATAAAAATATTTCTGGTTTCAAGTCTATATGCTTTTTTGTCATTTTTTCCAACCACATGTGGATTTTAGTCCAATATTTTTTGGCATCCGCACAAGTGCACCACATATGGTAGTATGAGCCAGGTATCTGATGACATTTCCAACATTTTTCAGATTTGTTCTTGAACATTCTTGCTATTCTTGTCGGGGGAAGATGCCACCTGTTAAAACATCTTATACAAATTTTCTTTATATGCTGTTGACATTGTCATTTTATAATTTTGAGACTACAATTTTTGCCATTTCTCTAGATCAATCCCATATCCAAAATTCTTCCCCCAAGCAATCATTGTTTCTTTGACTTGTTCTTCTAGCTTAATTTCCAATAGATATCCAGACAATTTTTTAATCACCTTTTCATCAGTACCTGTCAAAATCTTATCTAAGTCAGTCAGTTTATCATAGAAACCTTTTGTTTTAGAATCTTTGTCATACCTTGAATGTATTTGCACATATGAAAACCAATTCATCTTTATTCCTTGTTCCTCTAATTTTTGCATAGATTTAAGTTCACCCTTTTCATTCAATATTTCACCATATATAACTGCTTGTTCCTATTTGTATATTATAGGATAAGAAAATGCTTCAATAGTCGATAGCCAGACTGGAATTTTCAAATAACATTGCCTTTTAGTCTTCTCCCAGGTTAACCACAGAGACTCCCGTATATAATGTTGTCTAAAATACCCCTGTGTTTTAGTTCCTTTATACCATAAAAAAGCATGCCACCCCAGCAACAGATCATGTCCTTCTAATGTCAACAATCTAGCATTTCTTATTGTTATCAATTCCTTAACCCACATCAAATTTGTAGCTTGGTAGTACAACTCCCAATTAGGCAAACCAAATCCTCCTCTTTTTCTAGCATCTTGCAAAAGTTTTAACTTTATTCTTGCTTTCTTATCTTGCCATATATATTTCAACACAATTTTATTTAAATCTTCAAAATAATCTTTTCCAAGCCTAATTGGAATTGTTTGGAACAAATATAAAATTCTGGGTAGTATATTCATCTTGATTGTTGATATTCTCCCTATCAATGACAGTTGTAAATTTTCCCATTTCACCAAATCTAGCGCTATCTGCTGCTTAAGTTTAATATAGTTATTCTGTTTTAGTGTACTACATCTTGCTGTCAAATGTATCCCCAAGTATTTGATCTTATTTGTGACCTGGATTTTCAAAACATCCGCCAGTTCTTCCTTTTGTCTTGATAACATATTCTTTGTCAAAATCTTTGTTTTGTCTTTATTTATTTTCAAACCAGCCACCTTCCCATATACCTCTATCTTTTCTATCAATTTTAATGCTGTTTCTAGTGGGTCTTCTAAGATGAAAACTAGATCATTTAAATTCAATTTAAATTCTTCTTTTTTAATTTTCATCCCTTTTATGTCCTTTTCTTCTCTAATATTTCTGTTTAGCACTTCCAAGGTTAACACAAACAACAAAGGTGACAGTGGGCACCCTTGTCTTGTTCCTTTTCTTATATCAATAGAATCCGTTAATTCTCCCTCTATCATTACCTTTGCTGTTTGCTTATGATATATAGCTTCTATTGCTTGGATGAATTTTTTACCGAAACTCATCTGTTCCAGCTGTAATAACATGAATCGCCAATTCACATTGTCAAATGACTTCTGTGCATCAAATAATACCAACGCCATTTGTTTTTCCGGGTGTGCCTCGTAGTATTCCAAAGTGTCCAAAATTACTGTCATATTGTCTTTAATTTGTCTCTTTGGCAGAAATCCATTTTGGTCAGAGTGAATAAAATTATTTAGGTATTTTTTTAAGTCTTGCTGCCAATATTGAAGCAAAAATTTTATAATCTGCATTTAGTAGGGAAATAGGTCTGTAATTCTTGATTTGTAATGGATTGGCCTCCTCTTTTGGGACAAGTATAGTATAAGCTTCTGACCATGATTTAGGTATCTTCTTCTTTGACATAACTTCATTCATAACTTCTAGCAATGGAAGATTCAACGATTCTTGTAGTGTTTTATAAAATTCCGCCGGAAATCCATCTGGGCCTGGTGCCTTTCCATTGTTTTGCTGCTTAAGTGCTTCAGTTAACTCCATCATCGTTATATTGGTTTCTAACATTATTTCAATCTCTTTAGGTATCTAGGGTAGGTTAGCATTCTGTAAGTACTGTTTAACTCTTTCATCATCAAAGTGAAATTAATTTTTATAGCACTCTCCTCTAGAATCTTATCATCTTTTTTCTGTCTACTTCAACACCAGACTCCAGCTACTGATAGAAACCCAGAAGAGCACCTGCAATAACACTCTCCCATGCTCTTCCCTCTATCTTATCAGACAGGCTCAGAGTCCTTGAAAAGAAGTCTGAATTCTTTCTCAGCTTTGTCTGGTCGAAAGAGAAAAAAAGAGAAACAATATTTCTAAGCCTCTAGTTGGCAGTGTTACAAAGTTTCCTCTGTTTTCACTTTCCCCCTCCTTTTCCAAACAGATTATTATAAAAAAATAATAATTAAAAAGGAAAAAGGGTTTTTAAAAAAGGCTAAAAGGGGATCTCTAGCCTAAAATATTGTAAAGACAAAAAGGAGAAGAAACAAAAATGAAAAATAAGATAGAAAAAAAGATCAGTCCAGTTCAAAGTAAAAAATCGTATACAAAGAGTCCAGCAAAAAGAAAAAGAAAAAAATTAATTTGACTTCCTGTTTAAAATCGCCGCTTAATTACTTCTGTCTGAAATTTTACAGATTCTTTCTTTTCCTTAGGGTGTCCTTTTAAATCTTAAAGTAAAGAAAAACTTCTCACCAAACCGGCACACTTTTTCTTTCTATCCTCTTCCGTTTCGGAGCTGTCCCAACTTCAGCAGCTTTAATGGCTGCCTCTTTGCCGCAGGCAAAAAGAGCTTCTCCTGGATCTACAAGGGACTTTGCGATATCCCTGGGATCAACAGGACGTGCTCTTTACATTCACTGTCTCTTCGGGACTGTTTAGATCCGTTTAGACCATCCAGGAGCAAAGATATCAGCAGCGATCTCAGACCTCCAAGATCGCATGCTGTATCGTCACAACACCAGCTCCGCCCTCTCCTCAGTGATGTTTTTAAGAGTTTTCCACATGTTTGCTGGTTCATTTGTTGAGAATTGATTCTTTAACTTTTCAGAGTAGCTTCTTTTTGCTACTCCGATCTCTCTTGTTAATATGTTTCTGGCCTGGTTGTATAGCATTCTGTTACCTTTTCTGTAGCCTTCCTCTTTGGAACAACGTAGCTGCTTAAGTTTAGCTGTGAACCAAGGTTTATTGTTACTATATATTTTCAGGTTCCTTGTTGCTACACATAAGTCTTCGCAGAAGCTAACATATGATGTTACAGTATCTGTGAGCTCATCTAGGTCTGCAGAGGCATCTTCAAAAACATTCCAATCAGTGCAATCAAGGCAGGCCTGGAGTTTCAGCTTTGCCTCATCCGACCAAGTCTTCACTGATTTAATTGTTGATTTAATGGTTTTAAGTCTTTGTCTGTAGGCAGGTACAAGGTGAATCATGCAGTGGTCAGAGTGTCCCACAGCTGCTCGTGGTAAAGACAAAAAAAGCATCTTTTACTGTTGTGTAGCAGTGATCTAAAGTATTTTTGCCCATGGTGGGACAATTTACATGCTGGAAATATTTTGGGAGCTCTTTCCTTAAATTTGCTTGATTGAAATCTCCTAAAATGATGGGAAGGGAACCTGGGTGTTTGGCTTCAGCCTCCATAATTTGATCAGCAAGAGTTCATAATGCCTTGTTTACACAGGCTTGTGGAGGAACATACACAGCTATTAGGAGAAATGAGGAGAACTCACGTGGAGAGTAAAATGGCTTGCAGTTGATGTGTAAAGACTCTAAGTTTTCATCACAAAACCTTGTAACTTTCCAGTATATATGCAACCATCAGCCTTGCAACTCTTGAACTCAAGACTCTTCAATGCCATATCTGAACAGATATTCCAATTCCTAGCTGACTGCTTCAGCCCATAAATAGCCTTGTTCAATTTATATACTGTGTTAGACTTTTTACTTTCATACCCTGGTGCTTGAACCATGTAATTTTTCCCCTCTAATTCTGCATTGAGGAATGCTGTGGTTATATCAAAATGTCAAATTTTATGGTCATGTGCTGTTGCCAACGCTAGTACCAACCTTATCTTTTCACTCTTTACTGTAAGAGAAAATACCTCATCATAGTGCATGTTTTTCTTCTATGAAAAACCTTGTGCCACTAATCTTGCCTTACATAGGACCCAGGGGTGGGATTCAAATTTTTAACAACTGGTTCTGTGGGCGTGGCTTAGGTGGTAGGTGTGGCTTGGTGATCATGTGACTGGGTGGACATGGCTTAGTGGTCATGTTATTGGCTGGGTGTGGCCAACTCAATATCACTCACATCGAGGTGCACATCTCCTTGCCTGGCCTCTCATGACTGTGAGGATGCTGCAACAGTCATAAGTGTGAAAAATTGTCATAAGTCACTTTTTTCAGTGCCATTGTACCTTTGAATGGTCACCCCACACAAGCAAAGTACCAGCAAAGGAGGGGGGAAAAACTCAAGAGACGTTCCTGAGACAGGAAGTCTAGTCCTGCCAAGAATGTAATAAGGGCTAACGGAGAGGCAGTTTCTGTAAGCAACACCAGAATGTTTCCTTCCTGCCTTCCTTACAGGATTAGGCCAGTAATTTCTTCTAAAAACCAGTTGTCTCGAACTGCTTACAATGTTAACAACCAGTTCTAGCGAATAGGTGCAAACTGGTAGAATCCCACCCCTGATTGGACCTCATTGTTTGGTAGTACTTTCTTTTTGTATACCCATTTACATCCTATGGCTTTGCAAACTTGTGTCAAAGTCATAGATGTTCACCCATGGATTTCATTTCTTTCTCCATGGCTTCTTTCCACTTTAGTTGTTCAATTTTGGGTGGGATTCAGCTGATTCGGCCCGGTTTGGGTGAACCAGATGTTAAATTTACATCTGGTTGTCTGAACTGGTAGTTGAATTGACTGGCTGGCCCCACCCACCCAACCCTGCCCCTCCCAGGAATCTCCACACAGCCCATTTTGGATGCAGGTAAGAGAAGGGTCCATACGGAGGTTCTGGGAGGGTGAAAAATGGCTCTCCTTGAAGGTCTGGAAGTCTGGAAACAGGCCTGTTTCCAGCTTCCAGAGGGCCACTGGGACCTGGGGGAGGCTGTTTTCATCCTCCCAGAAGCCCGAGGGAAGCCTCCAGACTCTGGGAATGGTGAAAAACGGCTCTCCCAAAATGCCACCATGGCCATGCCCAGCAGCAACCAGGCAGAGAACCAGTTGTTAGGACTTTTGAATCCCACCTCTCCTCATAGCCCATAAACCTGAGCTTTCTAGCCTTTGGTTGATCTTTTCTCCTGATTGCTTTTGGAATATGCACTCATTCATTGCTTCCAAACACCCTTAAATGTGCTAGAGATGGCTTTCTCCCATATAAGACTGCATCTCAAATGATCCAGCTGTTAAAATACTGAAGTTTGCAGATGATACAACAGTGATTGGTCTCATTCAAGACAATGACGAATCCGTATACAGATGGGAGATTGTATAACTTGCCTTCTGGTGCAACTGGAACAATCTAGAACTGAACACACTCAAAACCACCACTACAAATGGTAATAGGCTTTAGGAGAAACCCTCACATACTACCACCTCTTACAATACTAGACAACACAGTATCAACAATAGAGATCTTCAAATTTCTAGGTTCTACTATATCACATGACCTAAAATGGACACCTAACACCAAAAACATCATCAAAAAAGCACAACAAAGAATGTTCTTTCTGCGCCAACTCAGAAAGCTCAAACTGTCCAAGGAGCTGCTGATCTAGTTCTACGGAGGAATTATTGAGTCTATCATCTGCACCTCTATAGCTGTCTGGTTTGGTTCTGCAACCCAACAGGACAGACACAGACTTCAGAGGATAATTAGGACTGCAGAAAAAACTATCACTACCCACCTGCCTTCAATTGAGGACCTGTATACTGCACGAGTCAAAAAGAGGGCTGTGAAAATATTTACAGACCCATCACATCCTGGACATAAACTGTTTCAACTCCTTCCCTCAAAACAATGCTATAGAGCATTGCACACCAGAACAACTAGACACAAGAACAGTTTTTTTCCTGAAAGCCATCACTCTGCTAAACAAATAATTCCCTCAACACTGTTCAATTATTTACAAAGGGTACACTACTATTACTGTTAATCTTCTCACCACTCCTTATCACCCATCCCCTCCCACTTATGACTGTATGACTGTAACCTTGTTGCTTGCATCCTAATGATTTATATTGACTGTTTCCTAGTATGATTTGATTGCTTATTGTACCCTATGACTATTATTAAGTGTTGTACCTTATTATTCTTGAATCTTGATGAATGCATCTTTTCCTTTATGTACACTGAAAGCATTTGCACCAGGACAAATTCCTTGTGTGCCCAATCACACTTGGCCAATAAAGAATTCTATTCTATTCTATAACACCGCATATGGAGCATCATTAATTGAGGAACTCCACAGCCTATTGATTAAATAATTAGCAGTCAACATGGCTCCACCCCAATATGACTGCTCAGACCAAAATCCTTCAGCAGTGAATTCTTCATTGTTTGTAAGACTCCATTCTGCCTCTCAGCTACACCATTCTCAGCTGCTGTATACAGATTTATGTATCTCTGTTTTATTCCTAACTGTCCCATCCACTGTTGAAAACTTGCTGACATAAATTCTGAACCTCTGTCAGTTTGCAGCTGACATATCTGTTGTTTATATCTCCTTTCTTTGAAGCGTACCCATTGCTTAAATTTCTGTAGCACCTCTATTTTACTGTTTCGTAAATAACAGAACCCAAATCTGCTGTAGTCATCTACAATGACCAGTGCATACTTTGCTCCTTCCAAACTGGCTTGCATTGGCCCAACCAAATTTGGATGTACCAATTCTAGAGCTCTTGTCTGCCTTGTGCTACTATTGCTTACTGGGAATGCCTTGGACTTTGATTATTTACATACTGCACAGTCCAAGTATGCCTTACACCCTTTCAAGTTTAATCCTTCTCCAAACTGTTGCATCTTTGCAAAACTCTGAAGCTGGCTTGGCCAAACTTTCTATGCAAGAGATGAAGGCATGAATCATGTTGTGCCACATTTCCAAATGTTTGGGCACATTGAACCTTTTGTCCCTGCAACGCATAAAGATTATCTTGTTTTATGCCCTGTGCACATACACGCCCATTTCTTTTTATGAGACATCTCCCATTTACAAAGATGGTCTCAAAATCTTGTTTGTCTCAACTTGAGACACTCAGTAAATTATGCTTCATTTCAGGCACACATGTTATTAAACTTTTCCTCCAGACATGGAATCAGCACACTGCCTTTTCCTATGACTTTAGCCTTCTGGCTATCTGCCAAGGCTACAGCATCTCCTCCAGCTGGATCCATTCTGAAAAACAATTTAGAATTATTTATAATTGTTTGACTAGCCCCAATGTTTATTAACCATTTGTCTCTGCTATTACAATAGTTAACTTTTGCAACAGCAACTTGTCCATCTGTTGTCTTTCTTCCTTGTAAACAGTCTTTCTTCAAATGATTCTTATCACCACATATGAAACACGGCTGCTCTTTTTCTTTTTTCTTAGAAAATCTTTGCTGGGCGGTAATCTGGTCTCTTCTGTTATTCTGGTGTCTGCAGACATCATGTCTGTTGCCTCTCTCTCTGTATTCCCACTGGTCCCGACCTCAGGAATTTTTCCTCATGGCTTTTTCTAAAATGGTGTTTGTTTTCTTCAGAAATCAAATAGGCTTTAAGGGCTTCCACACATAATTCCTGTTCTGGTTTGCATTCAAAAATGGCTGAAACAATGTCCCATGTTTCATCAAGGCTGTTTAACATCAACAGCACTTTCTGAGATTAGGAATCCACATTCCACGCTGTTCTAACTCAATAAACAGAGTCTGCATGTGCAGCAAATGCTTCTCTACACTCTTTTGTGGTAACAGCCGGGCTCTGTACAATTGTTTTGATAATTGCACAATGTTGCATGCTGACATACTCACATGCACACTATTGGGATATGTGGAGAGTAACCCTTGTATAAAAAGGATATGCACATGGAATTGGTTTATGAGAACAGTTATGAATAAATATACAGCCACACAGAGTTGAACAAGTTGTGTTAAAGTTTACTTGAAGAAATAGCACAGTCCAATAAACAGTCCATGTCATACACTTTTTAACAATCCAGAAATATCCAGTTATAAAGTCTTCTTACCGGTTTCACGTCTTTTACTGCAGGCAAATATCAAACCAGATAACATTCGATATCAACAGAATATCAAAATAAACAGGGTTAGTCAGTATGGGTCCATAGTCAGTTAGTAACAGTATAAAGAGAGATCATCAGTGAAAAAGAGAAAGACCATGATCTATAGCGCCCTCTTATGGCAACTCTAGTGTAATTAACCAACCAGAACACAGCATAATACATTATAGTATTTTTCCTTAAAGCTACAAACATATATATATTTGTATATATACTTCCAATTTTACGCAGGAGAAAACCCGAATAACCAAAGATCCATATATATTTGTAGTTTATATATTGTCAACCCAACTACGTTATTTACATATACATAACATTGTCCCCTTTGGGTTGGTAAATATATCATACATTACGTCTTTAATTCATAATTTTTTCACAATTAATAACTCATACAATTTCATAGAGATTAGAAGATTCTTTATCTAACTCTACTACAGTGCTTGTTTGAACTCTGTTATATTTACGTCTCTCTCTAATTGACCTTCTAGAAATTTCAGTACATGTTTTTGTTTATTTTCTTCCTCTACATCCCCTATCGAATCTTTTGCAATTATAGATGGTTCATCTTTTACTGATTCATCAATATTCCTGTCATTTTTATGATTAGTGAACAATGCAGTTTTTACAATAATACTATGTTTTTTATTATTATATTCTTGTTTAAACTTTTGCCAGCTAACATGCTCCAGAAATTTAGCACTTGCACTCCAATATATATTAGTAGTACCTGGCTCCCAAAATTTAAATAATCTATGATTAGCTCCATAACCTACAAAATACAATTTCTTAGCTCTATATTCTCCGTTTTTCCTTACTTGCGTGGGAATATGAACCCATGCTGGGGTTTCAAATGTATGCAAATAACTAAGATCTGGTTTTCTTCTATGCCAACGAGTAATTCACCAGTCGTTAAATTTATTACATTATTCAAAACATGGTTAGCACACGTTATTGCCTCATCCCACAGTTGCTCTGATATACCAGAATCAGATATCATATTCCTAGTCATAACATGTACTGTTTGTCTTCTACATTCAATATATGAGTTATGTTGTAGTCTATAAGGATCAGAATGCTCATGTTCAATTCCAGCTTTTTGTAACATGGTTTCAAATTTGTTATTAGTAAATTCAGTATCATTATTTGTAATTAATCTAATAATTTTCTGTTTCTGTTTTCTTTCAGTAAATTTTAGCCAGTTTACAAAATACTGATATGTTTCTTGCTTTGCTTTCATTAGGTAACAGAAACCATATCTGGAAAAATGATCCATAATACTCAATATATAACAGGCTCCACCTATACTAGGTTTTCTAGGTCCAATGATATCAGCAAACACAACCTCTAATGGTTTACTGGTTTTCAGTCCATTTACCATATTTTCAGAAATTACCTTGTTTTCTTTTTTATTACACATATTGCAATCTGCATACTTTATACAAGGTTTTAAATCTATACCAGTAGACAACTCAAGAGTTTTCTTGATCATTTTGAAATTTATATGTCCCATACATCTATGGAGTAGATGAATACATTCATCATGAGGCTTCTTATTCTCAAAAACTGAGTTAACGTTACTTGATTATCATTTATAATAAACAAACCATTTTCCAATCTTGCAGTAATACTTTTACCTTGTTTGTCTATTAAACATGTATCTCCGTTAAATGTTACTACAAATCCTGCTTTTTCCATTTCTCTTACAGGTAGCAAATTAAACTTCATTCCAGGTACATATAACATTGGTAAACTTTCATTTATACATGAACAATATGCAGTACCTTCTCCATATGCTTTCATTTTCCATCCATTAGCTAAAGATATATGCTGTTCACTGTTTCTAATATTAACAAATCTCTCTTTACTTTTAGTTATACACTGCGATGCTCCACTATCAACTACCCATATGTCATGTTTTACACTTGTAGTTATATTTGATATTGCTAAAGTAATATTCTTATGAGCTCTCTGTATATTATTCTGTTTCTTACCCTTTTACAGTATCTGGCTATATGTCCTTTAGCCCAGTGGTCCCCAACCTTTTTGTACCAGGGACCAGTTTCAAGCACAAACACTTTTTCAAGGACCGGGGAGAATCTGAGTTTGGTGGTTTGCTTGCAGACGTTTCATTACCTGACTAGGTAACATCTGATGTTGTTACCTAGTCGGGTAATAAAATGTCTGCCAGCAAACCACCAAGTTCAGGGAGCGCCTCGGCCCTGCCTCCCTCAGCCCCATCCCTCAGGTATCTCCCTCCCTCCTCAGGTGTCTGCCTCATTCCTCTCTCAGTCGCTCTCTCGCTGCTCCACCAGCCCAGGAAGAAACTGCTTCAAAGAAGCCGGGGTGTGTGTGTGTGGCTTTTCCAGCTGTTGCCGCAGCTCCTCCGAGCGCCCGTTCCACCCACCCCGCCCACGCGCGGTTCAACCCAGTGCTCCGTTCTGCCTGCCTGCCTGCCTGCCTGCCTTCGTTTCGGAGCAGCTTCGGCTGATAAAAAGAGGCGAATAGTTATTATTCTCAGCCGAAGCTGCTCCCAAACAACCAGACAGGCAGGCAGGCAGAACGGAGCACTGAATTGAAGCGCGGGCGGGCAGGGTGGGGTAAATGGGCGCTCGGAGGAGCTGTGGCGACAGGAAAAGCCACACCCCCGCTCTTTGAAGCAGTTTCTTCCTGGGCTGGTGGAGCAGCGAGAGAGCGACTGGGAGAGGAACGAGGCGGGAGGAAACCGAAGCCGCTGAGCCAGAGAGTAGGACAGGCTTTGGTTGCTTCCTCCCTCCTCTTCATTTGTGTCCTTGATCTCCGATCCCAGCAGCATTCACTGAAGGCGAAGAAAGCCGCCATTTTTTTTTTTTTTTTTCTTTGCGGCCCGGTACAGAGTGCTCCACAGACCAGTACCGGTCCCCGGCCTGGTGGTTGAGGACCCCTGCTTTAGCCCCACAAGAAAAACATTTCCTAACAATATAGGCAGTTGAAGACAGTTTTTCTTCCTGTGGTTGTCTTTCTCTCAGTTGAATTCTATCTTGCCTTCTTCTTGACTCTTCTAACAGTCTTCCAGTTATACCAGTCAATGTAAGTTCATCTCTGTTTAAAACTTCCAGTGAAGACACATAATCATCATAAGTTTCATCCAAAGAAGAAAGAATAATGTAAACCTGCTGTAACTCAGAAAAAAAACAGTTCTTTTTCTTGTAGCTCCTGAAAAGTCCTTTTCATAAACTCCAAATGAGCTAACATATTGCCACCTTTTATAAGACGAGCTCGAAACAGTTTATGTGTAAGGTATATGTGTGCACCCACACTATCTTGGACATAAATCTTCTTCAGAATGTCCCAACATCTAGCAGCAGATTCTTGACCATGAATATGGACTAGCTGCAGTGTCAGTCCAATTATACTAAGAGCCTTTTCATTATCCTGGTTGTTGTGTCCCTGACTAGCTAAGTCTTCAACCTGGTCTGCATTTTGAGCGGGACCACCGACTGTTCCCATTGGTTGGTGCCGTTTGACAGCAGACTATATAAGGAGCTGTCAAACGGCATCACCCGGCTTTTGGGGCTCCGGCTCCAGCCAGCCGGCTGCCAGCCCAGCTGGGCAGCCACGATAATCTGTTACTGCTTCAAATAAAGAAACGTTATTCTTCAGGTCCTGTGTCTGCCTGGTGTGTCCGTCCAACCAAAAACACAACACTGGTTAAAGTCAGCTATTTTCTTTTATCTTCATCATTCGATGGATCCAAAGTTGTTACATCTGGTGGATTATTCACTACAGTCCATAATCCTTCTTTACGCAGAAGTAGGCTGCACTTCATAGACCAGGCAACATAATTTCTCCATCCAACTGGGTTATCAGGGATAGACTGGTTGACTGTTCTTGTGCCATTGTAACAATAAACCACAATTAGCTGTCTGAATATGAAACTGTATATTCACACTGGTTCTCAATATCTCTCTGGGCCCATAATCAGTGTTAGGATATGTGCAGAGTAACCCTTGTATAAAAAGGATATGCACACGGAAACGGTTTATGAGAACAGTTATGAATAATATACAGCCACACAGAGTTGAACAAGTTGTGTTAATGTTTACTTGAAGAAATAGCACAGTCCAATAAACAGTCCATGTCATACACATTTTTAACAGTGCAGAAATATCCCGTTATAAAGTCTTCTTACCGGTTTTACGTCTTTTACTCCAGAAAAATATCACACCATAATACAACAGATAACCTTCGATATCAACAGAATATCAAAATAAACAGGGTTAGTCAGTATCGGGTCTGTAGTCAGTATCAGTATAAAGAGAGATCATCAGTGAAAAAGAGAAAGAGAATTAAACCATGATCTATAGCTCCATCTACGGCAACTCTAGTGTAATTAACCAATCAGAACACAGCATAATACATTGCAGTATTTTTCCTTAAAGCATATATATTTGTAGTTTATATATTGTCAACCCAACTACGTTATTTACATATACATAAAACACACTATTATTATTAATCCACCTCAGGGGCCATTAGCCCCTGAGATGGATTGATAACAATATCCCAGAGTTCCTTAACCTTCAGGAAGCATTCCATTTTTGCAACCAAAATAATATAATTCTTCTGTCCCAATCGAGGCAGAGAGCTCTCCTTGAAATCAATAGCCATCCTGCAAGCCTTCATTATAATTCATTCTAACTGAATGTTTGGACTGGCTCGGTGTGCTCTGGGCCCATAACCTGTCACAATTTGTAGCAATCCAGCCAGCACACAAACAAATAATTCAGCAGGATTCATTATATAGAAAAAAACTTCTTTATATACAATAATATAAAACATGATGCATGTATACAATACCCGTGCAGCTCTTGCAACGTGGCAGAGAGAAGAAGTAGCAAGTATGAGAACAAGCATTAGAACTCTCAAGCAAAAACAAAATGAACTCTTTTATAGACAGAACAGTTAAGCTAAGCCACGCCCAAACAGTCACCAAACAGTTCCCATTGGCTGACTTGTTGCCATATCTATTCCAGTTCATGAATTCATATAGACTGACACAAAACTATTTTAATTGTTCACTAGCTTATTTGTGAATCATATTATTGCTATACATTCAGTATACATTCAGTATAGAACAGTGTGATTAAAGTTGACTTATGTTGTTATTACAGATAATATATTTATAGTACCTCATGTGTATCATGGCAAATTAATTTAGTATTTAGTGTGGTGCAGCTCAATATAATCAATTCAAAGAATCTTTATTTGGGGAAAAAACTTGCTCTAAACCAGCTACACAGATTTCAATAAGCAGATAATTTGGCAACATGCCCCCATAATATTGCAGATGTGACCAGCCTAATTTTCTTCCTTACTTTTTGGAAGAAGACTCCATAATTTCTAAGTGAGCAGATCAGACCAACCTGCCACAAACTCTCATTGAATCATGCAGTGGAAGAAATTTCATCATTTATTTATGCTGTTTTATATTTGTTTGGATTTGTTGGAATTAAATATATCTAGCCTATCAAAGAGAAGAATTAGGGGGCACATGATAATTGTCTTCCAGTACTTGACAGACTGTTATGGGGAAGAGGGTTTGATTTATTCTCCAAAGCACGATAGGACAGGACAAGAAGTATTATTTATAATTTTATTTACAAAAGTGGCTGCCCATCTTACCATAGGGTAACTCTGGGTGGTTTACCACTACATCTTTATTAAAACAAAAATGTTAAAATCAAATCTAAAAATGTTAAAAACAAATCTAAAAATGTTAAAATTAAATCTAAAACCAAAGACACATGGGGAGGGTGGGGGCAGGGGGAGGTGGGATCTCTTATTTCTCAATCAACAACCTCAGTTGTGCTGGGGTCCCAAGCTGACTGGCATAGCCACATCTTTAGGACCTTACAAGAAGATAGGTGGGTTGGGGCCAACCTCACATCAGGGGGCAAAATGTTTCAGAGGGCAGGAGCAACAGCAGAGAAGGCCCTCCTCCTGGACTCCACACCAGCAGAATACTTGGGTTGACAGGACCCACAGCATGCCTCCTCTGCCAACATGAGTGGTATGGGCCAATCTCAGTGGGGTGAGACAGCCCCTCAGGTAACCTGGATCCATGCCATGAAGGACTTTAAAGGTGATCACCAACATCTTGAATTGCTTCTGGAAGCAGACCGATAACCAGTGTAGCTTGCAGAACAATGATGTTATAAGGACCATTCTTGGGGGGAGAACTATCCATGCTACCGCAACTCTGCACCAACAGTAGCTTCTGAAAGCTCTTCAAGGGTAGCCCTATGTAGAGCACATTACAATAATCCAGTTGTGAGATGATTAGGGACTGAATGACCAGGGAATCCTGGCCCAGGAAAGGTCATGTGGCATACAACATGAAGTTGTGCAAAGGCTGTCCCAGCCACAACTGCCACCTGTTCCTTAAACAGGATTGTGAGTCCAGGAGAACTGCCCCCCCCCAAGTTGTGGATTGGATCTTTCTGGGGCAGTGAAAGAAACTAAGTGCTCTGGAAAGATAAAGAAAAAAGAACACAAGTAAATTTTGGTCTTGTCTAAGGGTAGTCAGATGTTGCTTTTAATTGGATGCTATCACTTCTGCTTAATAAAACGTTCCTTTTGAAATCCTTCGTTTTGAGAGTTTTCACTTTCTTAAGTAAGAAGGAGAGGCAGTCCTTACAGAAAGCAATGTCTGCAAAACAGTCAACCCAAAGAAGCAATTTTTGCTCTACCAAGGGGACCCTGCAAACCATGTCCAAACAAAACAGAAGGCAAATACTGGAGGGAGACATCCACCATCACCCAACTGGATGCCTGCTTCCTGCACCCCATTGGAGAGGATGAGGTGACTCTGGAGAACTCCAAAAAGCTCTGCTGGTCGATTGGCATCGGGAAGAAAGACAGCTGGGATGGGAGAACCAGATGATTCACCCTCACCCAAGGTAACCGAAAATCAGGGTGGAAATTGGAGCTAGAAGCCGTCTCTGATCAGGAGGAATTAACTGAAGCACCACTGAGAGAGGATCAGCTGTAGAGACATGTAACCCAGTTCATGATGGAGATTTTGGAAAATCTCCAGATCCGAGGGGAGCCAAAATGGCTGCAAAGGGGTGCTGAAATGGCAGCAACCACAGATGATGCCAGGAGGGCCACCCCCTCTGGAACCCACCAATCAAGTGGATGGTGCAGCAGCAATGGCTGGGTGCCCAGCAAACCCTCCCCAGGCAGTGCACACACTGGGGCCCATTTTTGATCAACCCAGCCCAGTAACTGAAAAAACCTTCTTCCCCAGGGGGGCACTTGGATGGGGATCCACAAATTGGGGATTCTTGTGGCACATGTGTGCATGTACATGCAGGAGTTTAGATGCGATTTCCAGACCCAAGGATCCCGAGTGCAAGTTGTTATCCTAGTCCTGGAGGGAGCCACTGACAGATGGATGGTAACCCTGCATAATGCTGATGCACCAGAACTGCAGAACTTCGGCTATTTCATGATGGCGATATAATGGTGATTCGAAGACCCCCTAGCAGATCGCAAAGCATGCAACTGCATTAAAGACATGAATCAGGGATGATGATCAGTGGCAGAGTATACTGAAGAATTCCGAGACCTCACATGTCCTGTGAACTGGCCAAAGAATATTCTGGTAAGCTGTTTCAAGGATGGGCTGAGTGATGACCTCTACAATGCCTGCGTGGTCAGAGGGGCACCGAACCAATTCCTTGAGTGGTATCTCACCACCGAAGAAGCTGAGATCGATATGGCCAGAAACCAGTACCAAGTGGAACGAGCATGGAAGAAATCCCCACCCCAATGGAAGCAAGAGCCTTTCAAGCCACAAACCACTTTTCCCCCGAAACCCTCAGCCTGCTTCAACTGTAGGAAAGAGAGGCACTGAGCTGCAGAATATAATTCTCAAACCCCCGCCCGGGAATCAGAATGCCCATTGGGGGGAAAACCTGCAAAAACTGGCCTACATGGGAGGGAGACTGCCTGAGGAGCAGGGAGACTGTAGAGGCTTCATCCCCTCCCCTTTTGGGGGAAGAATTTTCAGCACCTCAGCAGGAGGAACCAAACTCATTCAGGAGTGATCCAGAGGATGAACCACTGGTAAGCAAACCAATTGAACTGCTTACCCTCCCTTAAGACTGTTTATCCCCAACCAGGACAGGGAAATAAAAATCCCCACTTTATTGGACTCAGGGTACACCCACTGGTAGGAAAATTGAGAATTAATGTAAGAAAGCTGAAAAACACTGCTTTTTGCCAACTAGATGGGTCAGTAGCAGGGGGAGACCCAGCTTCTTTTGCCACTTAGCCTCTAAAAATAGGCATCAGGAGCCAGGATGTGGAAATGGACCCTCAAAAAGTGCAGGCTGGGAAACAACCCATATGCATAAACAATTACAAAGCTTCCTGGGATTCACCAATTTTTACCACCAGTTTATCCCTGCTTTACTCAGATTGCCCTCCCCATTACCAACCTCCTAAAAACAAAGGGGAGGGCAATCCAAAACCGAAACAGCCTTTGAACTGGACAATGCCAAGCTGCATTTGAAAAACTTAAAACTCCTCTCTCAGTGGATCAATTCTAAAGCACCCAGATTAAGAGAAATAATTCATCATATAAGCCAGTGGTCCCCAACCTTTTTTGTACCAGGGACCAGTTTTAAGCACAAACACTTTTTCAAGGACCGGGAATCGAGTTTGGTGGTTAGCTTGCAGACGTTTCATTACCTAACTAGGTAACATCTGATGTTGTTACCTAGTCGGGTAATAAAACATCTGCCAGCAAACCACCAAGTTCAGGGAGCGCTCGGCCCTGCCTCCTCAGCCCCATCCCTCAGGTGTCTCCTCCCTCCCTCCCTCAGGTGTGCCTGCTCGTTCCTCTCTCAGTCGCTCTCTCGCTGCTCCACCAGCCCAGGAAGAAACTGATTCAAAGAGCGGGGGTGTGTGCCGCTGCGCCGCAGCGCTCGGCGCCCGTTTACCCACCCCCGCCGCGCGCCGTGGTTCAATCCACAGTGCTCCGTTTGCCTGCCTGCCTGCCTTCTTCGTTTCGGAGCAGCTTTGGCTGATAAAAAGAGGCGAATAGTTATTATTCTCAGCCGAAGCTGGTCCCAAACAACCAAACAGGCAGGCAGGCAGAACGGAGCACTGTGGATTGAAGATGCGCGGCGGACGGGGTGGGGGTAAACGGGCGCTCGGAGGCGCTGCGGCGACAGGAAAAGCCAACCCCCCCGGCTTCTTTGAAGCAGTTTCTTCCTGGGCTGGTGGAGGAGCGAGAGAGCAACTGAGAGAGGAACGAGGCGGAGGAAACCAAGCCGCTGAGCCAGAGAGCAGGACAGGCTTTGGTTGCTTCCTCCCTCCCCTTCTCTCATTTGTGTCCTTGATCCCTGATCCCAGCAGCATTCACCGAAGGCGAAGAAAGCCACCATTTTTTATTTTTTTTTCTTTGCGGCCCGGTACAGAGTGCTCCACGGACCGGGACCGGTCCGCGGCCCGGTGGTTGAGGACCCCTGATATAAGCAGATGCCAGTGATGTGGCAATAGGGACGGTCCTGCTTCAAAAGAATGAGCAGGACCAACTACAACCATGTGCTTATACATCCAAAAAGTTGAATGAGACTGAGCAGAAGTGGGCCATTTGGGAGAAAGAAGCTTATGCAGTTCAATGGGTGTTTTTAATCTGGAGGCAATTCCTAGAGGGAAGTAACATCCTTTTCAAAGTCTGAACTGATCACACAAATCTAGAAGCCCTCAGAACTCAGAGGAAGCTCTCCCCAAAACAAGTACGATGGGCTCAGTACTTTAACGATTTCATTTTACTCTCAAATATTTCCCTGGGGGAATTTTTTTTTTTGGCAGATGCACTATCCAGAAAATTGCAATACAATAGTGCGAAACCAAATGTAATCAACCCCATAGTACAAAACAATCAACTGGCCACTAAAGATCAGATCACCAGATCCCAGGCAAATCAGGAAACGTTGATGGACAACACCACCACTCAAACTTTCAAACAAGCATTGGCCACCGATGAATGGTTTTTAAGCCACAAACTCAATTAAATTAATTAAAGATGATTTGGCTTGGGTGGGAGGAAGTTGTATGTTCCAGCCAGCCAAAGACTGTGATTAATGGCAAGGTGCCACGACTCCAAATTAGCTGGACACTTTGGATTTGTGAAAACCTTTTATTTATTTTTTATTTTTATTTTATTTGATTTGATTTGTCAATTGCTTACAAGATAATAGGTATAAGTAAAAACATAGTTATGAATACATGGATACATATAAGAAAAATAAAAGAAACAATAGGACAGGGACAGTAGGCACGTTGGTGCACTTATGCACGCCCCCAAAGACCTCTTAGGAAAGGGGTGAGGTCAATAGTAGAAAGTCTAAGGTTAAAGTTTTTGGGAAGAAACCACAGAGTCAGGTAGAGTATTCCAGACATTGACCACTCTGTTGCTGAAGTCGTATTTCCTGCAATCAAGTTTGATGTGATTAACCTTGAATTTGTATCTATTGTTTGCTCTTGTATTGTTATGGTTGAAGCTGAAGTATTCATTGACAGGTAGGACATTGCAATGTATGATTTTATATACTATACTTAGATCGGACCGAAGGCAGTGTAGTTCTAGATTTCCTAGCTCTAGAATTTCAAGTCTGGTGGCATAAGGTATTCTGCAACGAGTAGAGAGTGGAGAACTCTTCTTGTGAAATATTTCTGGACTTTCTCAACTGTGTTAATATCAGATACGTAATGTGGGTTCCAGACCGATGAGCTGTATTCAAGTATTGGTCTAGCAAATGTTTTGTATGCTCTAGTTATGAGTGTAATATTACCAGAGAAAAGCTATGTAAGATTAGGTTAACAACTCTTAATGCCTTTTTGGCTATGTAGTTACAGTGGGCTCTAGCACTTAGATCATTAGAGATGAGTACTCCAAGATCCTTGACAGAGTTTGGATCATCAACAAGTTCTTGACTATTCAGCCTGTATTTTATTTTCTGATTTTTTTGCCAATATGTAAGACAGAGCATTTATTTGTTGAGATTTGAAGTTGCCATTTGTTTGACCATTCTGATACATAGTCAAGGTCTTTTTGAAGGGTAGCAGTATTGTCTGTGGTGTTGAATAGCTTTACATCATCAGTGAAGAGAAAGCAGTTGCTCTTAACATGATCACAGAGGTCATTTATGTAGAGTATGAAGAGAGTTGGTCCTACAACACTGCCTTGGGGACACCACTGTTGACAGGTACAGAATTTGATAGGATGCTCCCAATTTTGACCATTTGTTGTCTGTTTGAGAGGAATGCTTCTATCCAGTTATGCAGGTGTCCAGAGATACCGTAAGATTTTAGTTTTAGGAGTAGTTTGTTGTGTACCACTGAATCAAAGGCTTTACAGAAGTCCATGTAGATTGCGTCTATTGCTTTGCCCTGATCGAGTTGTGTAGTCCATATGTTTTTCCAGTGTAAGAGTTGCAGATTGCAGGATAGTTTTCTTCTGAAACCAAATTGTTTATTATAGAGTAGGTTGTTTGTCTCTAAGTGGAGGAAAATGGATTGGTTAATAATTGATTCCATGACTTTACAGGTGACTTGATTGCAGAAAATACGACTTCAGCAACAGAGTGGTCAATGTCTGGAATACTCTACCTGACTCTGTGGTTTCTTCCCAAAACTTTAACCTTAGACTTTCTACTATTGACCTCACCCCTTTCCTAAGAGGACTTTAGGGGTGTGCATAAGTGCACCAACATGCCTACTGTCCCTGTCCTATTGTTTCTTTTATTTTTCTTATATGTATCCATGTATTCATAAAGAGATTGGTCTGTAATTTTCAACTAGCCTGGGGTCTCCCTTTTTGAAGATGGGGATGACTGTGGCTTGTGACCATAGTTTTGGCAAGGAGCTGGTCCTGAAAGATTTTTCAAAGATTATGCGTAGAGGTTCAGCAATGGCAGTGGATAGCTTTTTTAAGAAGTAGGCACATATTCCGTCTGGTCCAATAGATAGAGATGGTTTTAGATTGCATAGTGCTTTTTCAACATTGTCTACTGTAAAATCGATATGTATTAGATCATTGTAGTTGTCTGTGGTTCGACTAGGAAATACTGGTATGATCCATTGCTGTTTAAAAATACTGAGCCAAAGAATGTGTTAAAACGATTGGCTTTAATAGTGTCGTCATTGCAGTCTTTACCATTAGGTCCTTTCAGGGGTGGGATGGACCTTGAGTCTTTTAGTTTGTTGTTTACAAATTGTAGAAAGTGTGGGTGGAATTGGTGCATAGAAGGTTTTCCTCTTGTTTAATGTGATAACTGGTGCATTCAGTCTTTATCTGGTGGCATAAATTTTTGTATCGGCTTTTGATGTTGGCAGCGTGAACAGATTTGTTTTTCCACCAAAGTGATTTCTTTTTGTATTGAAGCTTCCTTTTATTATGGGTAATCTGTTTTTTTCTGGTTTTGGGAGTTGTTATTGGTACATATAGTTTGATAACTCTTTTGACTTCAAGTAAAAATATGTTGTAATGGTCTTCAACAGTATTGCATCCAGTGAATAGAAATTGCCAATCAAGGGATGAGAGATCGTTGTCTATAAGATCATAGTTTTGAAGTTATAATTGGGGATCACATCATTGTGTTGATTTTTGTGTGGACATATGTTGAGACAAAAGTCAATCATGCTATAGTCACTGTTGGAAAAGGGTTCTTTAATTTGTATTCTGTAAATTGAATTCAAACTATTGCAGAAGATGAGATCGAGGCAGTTGTTAAGTCTCGTATTGTTGGTTACTAGTTGTTCCAGTCCCAGATTTGTTACAGCATTGTAGAAGGTTGCATGTATGGGTTCAGTTTTACATTTATTTAGGGTCCAGTTAATGTAAGGTAGATTGAAGTCACCAAGAAAGATAAAGGTGTGTGGGCAGGATGTTGCCCATGTTTAGTAAGAGGAGAAATTCAGGTATTAATTTAATTAATAAACTTAACTTAATCAAAAGATAATTTTGTTGGCCATCACTAAAAAAGGACATAGAGCTAGCTGTCCCATCTGTGCAGTTGCAAAAGACGTCGGGAAAATCCCAGGACTCTTGCAGAAGGTAGCTGGAGAGAGATTTCTATGGATTTTATTGTAGAACTGCCAGAACGTGGAGGGAATACTGTTATTTGGGCCTTGACAGACTTGTTTTCAAAACAGGCACACTTTATACCTTGCCAAATGATCCCAACTGCCAAGATCTAGCCAAATTATTCCTATTTTTTAATTTTTATTTAAAACAACAACAACAAATCCATCTTTCAGTTATACAGTGTGTCGACGGGATACATATATCTTGTGTGATTATTGATATTTGTATAATTTCTTACTGAGTTTACATTCATATTGCAATCTATTCATTATTATATATCATTGTAACAATATTATTTAATTTCTTACTTTATTTTCCAACCATTTATAAAATAAATCCCAAATCATATTTTTCCATTTCTTCTTGTTCTCTAATTGCCAATTTTAACCTACTCATTTCTGCACATTCCAGTATTTTCTTAATCACCTCCTCCTCCATTGGAACCTTTTCATTTTTCCAATTTTGAGCAAATACAATTCTAGCTACTGTTAGTGTATGTATAATAAAATATGTTATTTCTTTACTATAGTTCTCAGGTAGAATCCCCAATAAAAATATATCGGGCTTTAAATCTATGTGTTGTTTTGTCATCTTTTCCAATATCTTTTAGCTTCTGTGTATGTCCACCACATATGGTAATATGATCCAGGTATCTGGTGACATTTCCAGTGTTTGGCTGATTTGTCTTTAAACATCTTTGCCAGTCTTGCCGGGGCAAAATGCCATCTATAAAACATCTTATACAAATTTTCTTTATAAGCTATTGACATTGTTAATTTATAATTTCTATCCCACAGTGTCTGCCATTTATCCAAGTCTATCCCGTAACCAAAATCTCCTCCCAGGCTATCATCGTCTCTTTGACTTGTTCTTCTTCTAGTTTCACTCTGAGTAAATAACCATACAATTTTTAAATCATCTTTTCTTCCATTCCTGTTAAAATTTTATCTAATTCAGTCAATTCATTATAAAATCCATCTGTTTTAACATCTTTTTCATATCTAGAATGTATTTGCATATATGAGTACCAATTCATATCAATCCCTTGTTCATTCAATTCTTACTTTGTTTTGGTTCACCCCTTTCATTTAAAACATTATTATATCTAACAATATATCCCATTTTAAAAACATTTGGATATATAAATGCCTCCATTGTTGATAACCAGACTGGTATTTTCATATAATGATCACGCATGTCCCTTAAAATGTCATCTGTAAGTGACTGAATAAAACTCTCATCTAAACACAGCTCGTCCCGGCTCTTATCTGTGTATACTCTGAATATTTCATCGATTCCATCCCTTGTTTTCTCCCATATTGACAATAAAGCATCTTTTACATAATGTATTTGAAAGTAACCATGTATCTTCCTTTTCTTATGCCATAAAAAGCATGCCAACCCAGTTGTAAATTATGCCCCTCCAATGTTAAAAGCCTAATGTTTCTTAATACAATCCATTCTTTTATCCACAACAATACCGTGGCCTGATAATATAATTCCCAACTGGATAGCCCAAAACCTCCTCTCATTCTTGCATCCTGTAGCAGTTTTAATTTAATTTTTGCTTTCTTCCCTTGACATATATATTTCAATATTATTTTATTTAAACCATCAAAGTATTTCCCTTCAATTTTATATTCTTCTACCTTTTCTAGCAATTTAGGTCCTTTTTCTAATGGTTCTTCTAGTATAAAATGCCTGCAATTTGTACTCCTCCTTTTTTATCTCCATACCCTTTATTTCCTTATTTTCTCTAATATTTCTATTTAGCACTTCTAAGGTCAGTACAAATAACAGTGGTGACAAAGGGCATCTTTGTCTAGTTCCTTTTTTAATGTTAACATTTCCACTCAAATCACCATTTTTGCTGTTTTTTTATAATATATTGCCTTAATTATTTTGACAAACCTTTCCCCCAAACCCATTTCTTCCAATTGTACCAACATAAATTGCCAGTTCACATTGTCGAATGCTTTTTGTGCATCTAAGAATACCAACACTATTTGCTTCTCTGGATGTGCTTCGTAGTATTCCAGTGTATTCAGTATTGTCCTCATATTGTCTTTTATTTGTTTCTTAGGAAAGAAGCCATTTTGGTCCACATGTATAAAATGATTTAGATATCTTTTAGTCTTTCTGCCATTATTGAAGCACATATTTTATAATTCGCATTCAACAAGGATATCAGTCTATAGTTTTTTATCTGTTGTAAGTCAGAGTCTTATTTCGTATAAGAGTAATGTAAGCCTCCATCCATGAGTTAGGTACTTTGGCCTTTTATCAACACTTCATTTAAAACTTCTAACAATGTATTGCAAAGAGTCCTGTAGTGTTTTATATAGTTCTGCTGGTAGCCCATCCAGGCCAGGAGCTTTCCCATTGTTTTGTCTATTTATTGCTTCTATTAGTTCCATCATTGTTACTTTTTCTTCTAGCATTACCTTGATTTCTTCCGATATTTTAGATAGTTCTGCTTCTTTCAAATATTGTTTAACTTTTTCTTCTGTAATTATCTCTCAATCATATAGTTTCTCATAGTACTTTTGTGCTATTTCTTTCTTTTCTTCATTTCTATAGCAGGCAATTCCATTATCATCTATTAATTGTGTTATCCTTTTCTGTTCTTTTTCCTTTTTTAGTCTGTATGCTAACCATCTTCCCGGTTTATTTGCATTTTCAAAAAAATGCTTAGATCTTTTAATTTTTTGTGCCAGTTCTTCTTTCTCTATTAATTCCAATTTATGCTTAACTAAATTCATTTGATTTTTTATATTATTTTGCTGTGAGTATTTCTATAGTTCTTTCTCTAGTTTCTTATAGTCATCTTCGAGTATCTTTTGATCTTGTCTCTTTCTTTTGTTTCTTCTCCTTGTATAGGAGAGGAAATAAGTCTGATATAGGCCTTTATTGTATCCCATACATTTTGTAATGAGGTTTAGTCTTTTTTGTTTACTTTGAAGAAAAAAGCCAGTTCTCTTTCTGTATCTTTAATAAATTCCTTTTCCTTCAAAATTAAATTGTTCAAAGTCCATCTTATCCTTTTCTTTTGTCCCTTCCATTTGACCCTTATCAGATTGTGATCTGCCCAAGTGCTTGTTTCAATATTTATTTCTTGTACATTTGAGATTAGTTCTGTTGACATGCAAATCATATCAATTCTTCACCATGACAAATGTCTATTTGAGTAAAATGTCTATTGTTTACTCTTAGTGTTCATTTCTTGCCATATGTCCCAAATACCTAATTCTTCTGCCATCCTAAAAAAAAGATTTCGGCAATATTTTTCTATTTTTTTATTTATCTTCTGTGTATAGTCCAATTCTGTATCCACTATTGCATTGAAGTCATCTAAGATGCATATATTATCTTATTCCAGTTATCTTTTTGTTTGTTATAGAAATCCTCTTGTTTCTCATTTGGTGCTTATATTGCTACTAAAAGTATCTTTTTATTATTCTCCATTATCTCCACCATCAACATCCTCCCACCTTCATCTGTAAAAATTGATTTAGCTTTTATTGTTTTTTTAATATATAAAACTTTTGCTTTGCTCTGCCAATGATGAGTATAGATTGCCAATTTAGGATAGTCCAAAACATGGATATGTTGTTTTTTTAATATGTACCTCATGTAAACAAACTATATCTAATTTTAATTTTTCTAATTTATTAAAAATCCTTTTTCTTTTGATAGCCGAATTCAATCCATTTATATTTATTGACATTAATTTCTTCTTTCACCATTTTTATAATACTATGTGAGTTTGGTTGTTGCCATTTCTGCTCTGTTCTTTGTTCTCAGCTCTTCTTCTATTGTCGCCTTCCTCTGTGGCCTCTTCTCAACCTTTCTCATTTTCTCCAACACTAATGATTCCTTCCCTCATTCTCTCTTCTTCTTTTCCTCTAAAATATTCATCATAAAATTGCTCTGCTTTTTCTATTGAATCCAGTCTGTGTCTTTGTTCTTGCCAATTAACCATCAGACCTTCTGGTATTAGCCATCTGTAATTCACTCCTTTCTTAATTAGGATCTTTGTCAAGAACTGATATTCCTTTCTCAGGTCTCTCACTCTTCTCAGAATTTGTTTTAGGACTGTAATCACTTTCCCTTTAGATTTCAAAGAGTCATTCCTTGCTCTCTGCAATATTTCTGTTTTTATTGCCTTCTTGGTAAATCTCACGTGCACTTCTCCAGGTAATTTGTTTCTCATTACTTATCTGGTGTATACTCTGAATATTTCATCCATTCCATCCATCATTTTTTCTTCAGGCACCTCGTATTGTCTCGTATTGTTGGGTTACTAGTTGTTCCATTCCCAGATTTGTTACAGCATTGTAGAAGGTTGCATGTATGGGTTCAGTTTTACATTCGTTTAGGGTCCAGTTAATGTGAGGTAGATTGAAGTCAAGAAAGATAAAGGTGTGTGGGCAGGATGTTGGCCATGTTAGTAGTGAATTTAGCTTGTTTACATGTTCAATGTTATAATCAGGGGTTCTGTAACATGGTAAGAATTGAAATGTGATATTTAAGGACAGTTCACAGACGATGGTCTCAGGAAGAGCAAGCTCCTGGGTAACTTGGATGTTTTTTAGATGTAAGGACTTTTTATAGAAGATAGCAACACCATCTCCTCTATGGATTTCACGATCTGATCAGTAAACATGATAGTCTCTTACTGTGGTAATGGAGTCAGGGAGAGATGCGTCGAGCCATGTTTCACAGACAAATATGATGTCAAATTTAGCCATATTTAGTAAGAGGAGAAATTCAGGTATTTTATTTAAGGCTTCTTGCATTGAGTAGCTTGCATTTAAGGCCAGTTGTGGTTGGAATTGAGGTAGTTAGGGGTGTGCATGCCTAGTTTTGAGTGGTGGTGGGTTGGATGAGGTAGGGTTGGATGTGGAGTTGTGGGTTGTGTGACTTACTTTTTATACAATCAGCGCAGTAGTCAATGTACAGGTCCTTCTCTCCATTGTCTAGATGTCTTTTGAGTTCATTGTGGAGTTCATGGGAGCGGATTCTTTGCAGTATGGATAAGTCTGGTGTTGAGCAAAGTTTTTTGTGGTTAGGATTGGTTTTTGCAATGGGGTTTATTGTATGAATGAATATGTGTTTGCTGGACTCATTTTTGCATACAACTCTACAAAATTTTGGGGCCACCGAGCCATCACTATATTTGAACTCAGGGCCATCTCTGGTTATTTCAATGTTATCTTCAGAAGAGATGTTTGTTGTATTTGAGTTGCTTATGATATTGCGTACTTTGGTGATGTCGCCTGATTCGTTGGTGTCTTCAAGACCAAATAAGATGGCATTTGGATGTTTCTGATCATGTTCCATGGTGTCTGATGAGTAAGGGGATACCATTTGTGGAATTATTTGATGGGATAGTAATTATTTGTGGTTGTGGTTTGGTGGTTATTTTTGGTTGTAGTTGTGATTGTAGTTGAGGTAGTAGTTGTGGTAGTGGTTGTTGAGTTGGGATTTGATTTTGAGCTGATAGGTAGTCGCTTATGAGTGCTGTATTTTTTTCAAGAGAAATTAGGCTTTCTTGTATAATTGTTTCAAAACGTGTTGCTAAGCGTTTTTCTATTGAGTGCATGAGTGATTCTATGCTATCAACTCTGTCAGGCAGGGTACTTGGTTTGTTTAGCTTAGGAAAACATGATGGACATAGACAAGGGAATGTATCTGATGCTTGTAGGAGATCAGCTACATCTTTGTTTAAGTTTAAGCAGGCAAGGTGGGCTTAATTGTCACATAGGTAGCATTCAATGTTATTTTCGCTTTAATTGATGGTTTTAAGACATCTGAAGCATGTACAGGAGTCTGGGAAGTCATTGGTAGAGATATTATTTTGTTGTTGTTTGGTAGTGGAGGATTTGGAGTTTGTGGAGTTCCTGGCTGGCATGGTCAATGACAATAGCACACTAAACAATTACAATAGCTAATTAATGTGATAGGTAGACAGTTACTTAATGAATGTTGGTAATTAATAAATGTTAATTGATAAGTTAGAAAACAAATCAAAGTAAGGTTACTTATTACTAAAAATCAATCAATCAACTTATCACTAAGAATCAATCAATCAATCAACTAGATAATCAATGATACAGTATTAAATCTCTATCAATTCAATGAATCAGTAAATTAGTGGTCATTTAACAATTATTATACTATTATATGATAAATCAATTATTATAGACAAAGCATTATCTATCAATATTTGGTCTTGAAGTACTGAAATAGTGGAGGTAGTGAAGTATTGGAGGTTTGTTGTGTAAAGTTCCTTTGTTTTTCCTTAAAGCCACATTTTTTGTTTTGTTTTGTTTTTGTTTTAAAGAAGAAGCATTGCTGTTTGATAGATTTGAATGGAGAAGATTTGAATGAGCTCACCAATCATCTACTTTGGAGTTTGGAATGGATGAGATTTGGGTGGGGGTTTAGTGGGGTTGTCCAATCACCTGAGTGGGAATTTAAATTCAGGCTGACTAATCAGCTGGGTGATTTAAATGGAACTGGGTGATTTATATGGAGACTATCAATTCTCCATGAGTCTCCTTTGTTCTCCCCAATTAGCGGCCATTTAGAATTACAGTCTCTTGCTCTCCTCCAGTCCCAACTCCCTTTCAGATGTTTAGGATTACCCTCTGTCAGTTTCGTCTCTTTCTCTGCAGTTCAGATTCACACTCTACACCAGTCAATCTTCACTCCCAGAATCAGTCTCTCTGTAAGTGACTGAATAAAACTCTCATCTAAACACAGCTCGTCCCGGCTCTTATCTGTATCCACTCTCCACTATCCACTCTCTGCTCTCATTTATTCACAGCTCATGTCGGCTCTTATCACTATCAGCTCTCCGCTATCCGTCCTTTGCTCTCTGCACGCCCTATTAAGTTATCTACCAGTCCCAGTTCTTTCAGGTCTCACCCATTCAAAATGGCGTCCTACGGAATGGAGTCTTAGGCTCTCCGCTTGGGATGATGTCCTGGCTCACTCTCTCTGCTCAATCTCGGGATTGCTGGCAAGTTCTCAGTTCTCAGAACCTTCCAAAACCTTTCAACAGTCCCAGTTGAGGTAGATTGCGGCTCCATTGGCCCCAGACCCCACACCCTGTCTCCAGCAATGCGGTTAGGCATTCACCTCGATCACCATCTTTTTGCACTTATCTACAAAATTCCTACAATCACAACCATCTAAGAAATTAGGACCTTTCATTGGAAAGGTTCATTGGACCTTTCCGCATAAGTAGGATTATCAATCATGTGACAGTAAAATTGTCTCTTCCAAAAACACTTAGACAAGTCCACCCAGTGTTTCATATTAGCTTACTCAAACAGGAAGTGATTTCAATTCTCAGACCACCTGCAACTACACCACCTACTCCCATCATGGTAGAGGGTTAACAAACCTTTGAAATCAAGGAAATCCTTGACTCTAGAATCCATAGGGGGAAAACTCAATACTTAGTTGCTTGAAAACATTTACCCTCATCACAAAATGAATGGGTAGCTAAACAACACATTAGAGCCCCCATATTACTGAAACAATTCCATTCCCAATATCCTAACAAACCTTACTAACATATTATAATGAATTTGTCTTCTATTTCTTTTTTGGTTTCAGGTGAACCTCTCTTTTTTCTAAGGAAGGCGGCATGTCAGATCCCAAAAAGTGATACTGCCATTCAATGGAGAGATGGGGGAGTCTTGGATTTGAATCACTAGTATTGTCTGTGACAAATGATATTTTTATTTGTTTTCTCAGAGCCACCAGGAAACAACATCTTCACACCTGGGGAGTGGTTGAATTAACGTTCTGGCTAAAGGGAGGGGGGTCTCTGCTGCTTTCATTATACTGATCTTGCCTCAGGGTAGTCAGACGTTACTTTGAATCGGATGCTATCACATCTGCTTAATAAAACATTCCTTTTGAAATCCTTCAATTTGAGAGTCTTCACTTTCTTAAGTGAGAAGGAGAGGCAGTCCTTACACATGCTTAAAATGACTGCAGTTGGATAGAAAAAAAGAGGCAAATAATTTATTGTAAAAAAATTCTAATTCATTTTAGTCCATTACTAAGATGCAACGTAGTGAGTATCTGAGGAAGAACAGCATCTTGTTAATTGTTCAATCTTCAAAATGTGGACAGTATTTTAAATATTTTGAACAACACTTTAATTTGTGGTAGTAAATTCCTATTGTTTTCATTAATTAAAATTTAACATATAGAATAAATTTATAGCTCATTTTAATCTTCATGATTCACTAATAACATTCCTATTATATAATCCTATGTTTTTATAAAACCACTAACAAAGTTATATAAATCCAATGCCATGTAATTACCATTCACCATCTGTTCTACGAGGGCCTCAGATGATCTATTGGCATCTTGAAGCTTCCTGCACTTTTCAGGTTTTTCTCGTTCTATGATCTGTAACATGATGAAAAAGTTGAACACTTCACATGAAACACTTTTCAAAGTTTGGCTAACAAAAACCTTGATTAGATAAATCTGGTTTTAAAAGCAATAGTGATGTCTTCTATATTTGATAAATCTGAAAAGTATTGCTATATTTAAATATTCATGATATTTTCAGTCCATAAAAACTTAGATTATTCCTCATTTATCTAAATTTTCATCTTTTTGCCTGGTTAATCAGATTCTACAAATTAATCAAATATGAAATATTTAATGACTCCTTTCATTAATCTGTTTGAAGCAGTAATTATACTTAACCTAAGCAGCAGTAATAAACTTAATGAAACCACTGCTTCCTCCATATAGTAATAGCTTATAACTTTTATTGAGTATTAAATGCAACATGTTACTGTTTTGCATCTAATTCATACTACATCTACCTGTACTTTAACTCCATGAGTACTTCATGAATCTTTTATGAAGAACTGATGGGAGGGTAGATATTGCATAGATACGAAAATCATCTGAAACAAGGTTCTCCGCACATGTGAGTGCATATCAGTATCTCTCTCCAAATTATTAAAAACTCAGTGTTCAGAAATTGCCCCCTTCTGCTTCCAATTACATGTGCACGGATTGCTATTTTACATGCAGAGAGCTAGAAGCCACTGAAAAGCAATTGCACAAATTTGGAAAGGATAATTTGGAAATGATTGCACAATTTTGTGCAATTTATAATTATCCCCTTTTTCAAAAAAGAAAAAAAATGCATAGCCCTGGTGCATAGTTTACAATTGATGGATGGATGAGAAATAATTTATATAGAAAATGTATTTTTAAAAAGATTGGACTTTTCTAACATATAAGATTGTTCAAAAGTATGTACACGGAAATTCACACTTTTCATAATTTCATGCTATAATTAACAGTAAACTGCACAGTAAACATGCTATAATTAAAAGTAAACTGGATAAACATAGTATAGTATAAAATTTTTAGGCAAAATGTACATTATTGAATAATATCAACATAATTATAACTTATTATAGTGTCTTCAAATTTGTACTGAGAAAATACATGTATACCAGTATTTGTGCATACTCTTGCTATGAAAAAGAGGAATCCTAAGAAATATCCATGTAAATGAAAAGATACTATTAGTCATTCCTAATCCTGGAATATTATTCTGTTCATTTTTGTCAAACATCCAAATAATAACAGTTTACAGTTTACCATTCAAATATAACCAGTTATGTACAGTTGCTGCTCCAGAAAAACTGTTTTGACTCCTGTGATAACATATAAGGTTTTGGTAAGAGCAAATGGTTGCTCAATGGTGGCGCAATGGTTAGAATTCAGTACTGTAGGCTATTTCTGCTGATTACCAACTGCCAGCAGTTTGGCAATTTGGGTCTCACCAGCTCAAGGTTGACTCCACATTCCATTCTTCTGAGGTGGGCAGTAAAATAAGGACCCAGATTGTTGGAGGCAATATGCTGACTCTGTAAACCACTTAGAGAGGGCTGTAAAGCACTGTGAAGCAGCATATAAGGCTATTGCTATTGGTTCATTACATTTTCTTCAAGTCATACATTCTCTTCCTGCAAGGAAGTCTTCAGACTAGGTATTGGTCCTTAATCCCCATCATTCATCTGTATTTGAATTTGCATAATTGCAAAAATGGCTCAACAAACAACAGTTGTAGGTTTGGGGCTTTGCAGAAACCTTTACTGAAGTTCAAACAAATGCAAATAAATCATTCTTTTAGAGCTCTCGTGGGATTTGCAGAGGTCCGGGAAGACTGCTGCCACTGCATGTATGACCATGTCTTTTATCAAAGCCTTCTATATATTTAGTAATTTTTTTTGGGTTTTATAAAACAGAAAGACAAAATATGAAAGAACAGAATCAATATAGATTTGGAGGAAAAAGTTCTGAAGTGAATTTATGGTTGAATTATGGATAAAGAATTATTACTAGATGAAGTTCCTTTCTTCATATAATTTAATGTAACACGTTATATTTCTTGATATGTGTACGTGTATATTCAAATACACATGGATACATACACGCAGGGGTGGGATTCAAATTTTGTAACAACCGGTTCTGTGGGCGTGGCTTAATTTGTGGGTGTGGCTTGGTGGCCATGTGACTGGGTGGGCATGGCTTGGTGGCCATGTGACTGGCAAATCAAATATAAGTGGTCCTCGCTTAATGGCTGGTTGCTTAGCAAGTGTTCTAATTTATGACTGATCTCCCCAGAGCTATTTGACCTGTTTTTGGAGTTTTGACAGCCATGAACACACACACACACACACACACCCTTCTAACCCTGCTGGAGCAGAGGGTTAGACTAGAAGATGACCTCCGAGATCCCTTGCAGGCCAGCCCTAGATTGCTGTGCTGCTTCAAAGAGTCTTCTGAAGCCAAGGTTTGTGTTCTTCCTTCCTCTCCTTTTTTTCTCCCCCACTTCCATGCATCTCATTCACTTTCTCTCTCTCTCTCTCTCTTTCTTTCTCTTTCTTTCTGTCCCTTCCTTCCACCCCCTTTCTTCCTTTCACTTCCTTTCACTCTCCCTTTTCTTTTTCCCCTTTCTTTCTTTTCTTTGTTGTCTCTTCCTTCTCTCTTCCTCTCTCTCTTTCCTTCTCTCTCTCTCCCCCTCTCTCTTTCTCCCCACTCTTTCTCCCTCCCCCTCTTTCTCTCTCTCTCTCTCCCTCTCCCTCTTTCCCCCCTTTCCCTCTCTCTTTCTCTCTCTTTTCTCTCTTTCCCCCTCTCTCTTTCTCCCTCCTCTCTCCCTCTCTCCCTTTTTCTCTCTCTTTCTGTTCCTTCCCTTCTTCCTTCCCTCTCTCCTTCTACAGCTAGGAGACCCACCTGAAACACACACAAACACTTCTAACCCTGCTATTCTATGATTCTGTAAGGATCTCTTGCTAGAGCAGGGGTTGGACTAGATGACCTCCAAGATCCCTTGCAGGCCAACCCTAGATTGCTGTGCTACTTCAAAGAGTCTTCTGAAGCCAGGGTTTGTGTTCTTCCTTCCTCTTTTTTCTCCCTCCCTCACTCCTTTCATGTATTTATCTATCCATTCATATATCTCATTCACTTTCTCCTCTCTCTCTCTCTCTCTCTCTCTCTCTCTCTCTCTTTCTTTCTTTCTTTCTTTCTTTCTCTCTGTCCCTTCCTTCCATCCCCCTTTCTTCCTTTCACTTCCTTTCTCTCCTTTTTTTCTTTTTTCCCTTTTTCTCTTTTCTTTCTTGTCTCTTCCTTCTCCCTTCTCTCTCTCTCTCTCTCTCTCTCCACCTCTCTTTCCCTCTCTCCCCCTCTCTTTCTCTTTCTCTCTCTCTGCCCCCTCTTTCCCTCTCTTTCTCTCCCTCCCCCTCTCTCCCCCGCTCTTTCTCTCTCTCCCCTTCTCTCCCCCTCTTTCTTTATCTCTTTCCTTCTCTTCTCTTTTTCCTTCCCCCCCTTCTCTATCTCTTTCTTTCTTTCTCTTTCTCTCTCTCTCTTCTTCCTCCATCCATCTCTCCTTCTAAAGCAGGGGTCTCAAACTCAATTTACCTGGGGGCCACTGGAGGCAGAGTCTGGGTGAGGCTGGGCCGCATAACAGATTCCACAAAAATGTTGTTAAAAAAAATATCCTCAAATGTCATCAACAGTTAATGATTTCTCCAATACATGAACTGTCCTGAACACATGAATGGAACATTGAATGAAGATCATGAACAGTTCCTCAGAACATGGCTTCTCCAGCTTACTCCTTGCTGCCAGAGACTTGACAACGCTTCTTCTCACATATCTGAGCCACATTTGGCTTGAGAGAGGAGGCACTTGAGACCCTCAGTATGGCTTGAAGATGATCATCAGTAAGTCTGGACCTGTGTTAGGGATAACATTGTTTTACCCTAACTGTTTTGGGTAAAGATAATAAAATGATGAATCATGGTTTGTCAGATAAAGTGTATGTGACTTTAAGCTAAAGGAATGTAATTAAGGGTGCAGCTGTAAAAGTACTATATAAGCAGCAAGGCACTCTCTGGCTCTTACTGGCTGGCTTATTGAAGACTGCGTTCTTGCTGGATCGGGAGGAGAAGAAGTGTTGGATTACTTTGAAGATATTTCTCAACGGAGAGAAGATAAGTTTTGGACAGATTTATTATATGTGTACTGACACTGGCTATTCGACACGGACTTTGCAATTAGAGTATCCTCGACAAGACTTGACTGAATTTGGTATATGACTAATGGACTGTTTATTATGACTATGCTATAATTCTTAAATAGAATAAACTATATTTTTGATAGCACAAGCGTATCTGTATTTTTACTGCGTGTTAACTAGAAAACTTATCTCACACATTTACCTGTCTTCCTATCTGACTTCGCTGCACATTCTGTTTAGTTTGTTTTCCTTAACACCGTTGGGGAATCCAGGCTTAACAACCTGTACTTGGACTTGTTAAAGTTCAGGGTGGAGAAGAAGCCACGACGAGGAACAGCGGGCGGGACTTCCTTCAGAGGTCCATTCCCCCTGCGGGCCGCACTAATATTATACTTTCATATCACGGTGGGGGCCACAGGATATCATCCTGCGGGCATATTGGCCCACGGGCCACGAGTTTGAGACCCTGTTCTAAAGCTAGGAGACCCACCTGAAACACACACACACACACACACACACTTCCAACATTGCTCATTAGCTTATGTTCTTCCCGGCCAGTCTCCCAGAGCAGGGGTTGCCAACCTTTTGGACCTCAGGGACCACCAAACTCATACTTTTAAATCCCGAGGACCACTAATACGATTTTTTAAAAAAGATAATATTATTTTTTAAATTTTATATATAAAATTGTTATGTCTCACCTGTATCCACAGGTGAGCAATCAAAATTTAAAGTTCCAAAAATATAAGCAACCAAAAACAAACCCCAACAAAGATAACTGCTGAGGTTTTTCCCAGTCCTCAGCAGTAGTTCTGAAATCTGTTTGGCAATCTTGAAGTGCCTATAAATCACAATGCCTCAGATAATCTTCACAGTACTTTCGCTCTAACAAGACACTTTGCTTCTGGCAAATTTCTCAAGCCAATCCGTTTCCTTTTATTCCCTAAGGGGGCGTGTTAGTCTCATTAATTAATCACTGGCTTGACGCTTCTTTCCCAATTGAGATTGACGTCTCAATCTCCGTCTATTTCTCACGTCAAGCCAGGATCCTCAAAGTCCTCCTCCTCACTTGAAACCTCTCGCACGTTTTCCTGATTATCTGTTACCGGCTGCTGCGTAATCAGAGAGGGGAGATTCGGGAGGGAGAGGACTTTGACACCTTCAATAAATTAGGTTCGTCTCTCATAGCTAAGTCCACCTCCTCATCCTGGCTACCTTCAAAATCACTTAATAATGCAGGTTCGGAGAAGGCGGAGCCACGTCGCCGCGTTACAGCTGTAATTTCGGGCTCGAAGTTACAGCTGATATCTTCGCCCTGGTCGGTCCCAACGGACCTAAACCGTCCCGTAGAGACGGTGATAGTAAGGGCGCGTTCTGTTGATCACAGGGACATCGCAAGTCCCTGGTGGATCCAGAAGAAGCCCCTTTACCATCGGCGGAGAGGCAGCCATTAAGCTGCTGAAGCAGGGACAGCTCCGAAAGGAAGAGAAGAAAGAAAGAGAAGTGTATCGGCTGGTGAGATTTTTTTTATTTTATTTGGGATAAGGACACCCTAGAAGAAGAAGGAATCTGTAAGATTTTTGACAGAATTTGATAAGATGGACTTAGTGGCGATTTTTTAGGAGATGTCAAAATGAGGCTTGGCTTTTTACTTTTTTTTCTAGCGAACTTCTATTGTGATTAGTAATTGTAACCAGACTGGTTTTGTTTGTTTTTTTCTATAATTACCTTTCCTTTTTGACTGTTTATATTTTTAATAGAGGCTTCCTTTAGTAATTTTTTTCTTTTTTTAAATATACACATATATATATACATATTTTCTTTTTCTATTGGTTTTTTTGGGGAGGAAGAAGGGGAGTGGAGTTGAGAAACTTTGTAACTCTGCAACACTGCCAACTAGAGGCTTGAAAATACTTTACTTGAAGTTGAGAGAACTGTGAGAAACTCTCTCCCAAGGACACTGAGTTGATAAGATAGAGAGAGGAACTCTGGAGAATGTTTTCACAGGTGTCTCTTTGGGATTTCTACAATCAACTGAATGTTTGAAGCTTGGCTTTGAAACTTGTGGAGAAGCCATAATAAGAGCCTTGGATGTTTAAATAAAATGCAGTGTGATTTTTGCTTTACTTGTTGTTAGCTTTTATCCCTCCTCCTTAACCCTATAGTATTTTGTAATATTTGTACACTTTTGCTTATTACTATTATTATTATTTTTCATTTTTTTTTCTCTAAAGGAAAGCCTCAGAATATTGTTTCTTTTTTCCTTTTTCTTTTCTTTTTGGGGGACTTTTGCTTTTTTTACCTTTGTATGTATATACTCTTTTTTGTGGCCATGTTTTTTTTTCTTGAGATTTCGCAATTGGATTAAGGTGTGAAGAACCTGAAGAATTTTTCTTTTCTTTTCCTTTTATTATTATTGTTATTTTTTTAATATTATTGGGTTTTATTCTTCTTTTGACTATTGCAACTGAGGATTAAGGTCTAGAAGAACCTGAAGAAAGAAATTTTTCTTTTTCCTTGAAACTTTTTCCCTTTTTAAATTTTGGGCTTTTTTTTTTTTTTTACTGATTTTTCTTTTTACGTTTTTCCTTTCCCTAATTGGATTATAATTGTTACACTGCCAACTGGATTAAAAGAGTGGGAAGATTCCGAGTTATTCAAATGAGTAAGAAAGTTCTACCTTCTGGCGTATCAACTTCTGCTCCTGCCTCCCCATCAACTGGAGGACGACTTTCAACAATGGCGAAGCAAGATAAAGGACAAACGGATCTAACGACGGTTATGCAAGGAATTCAAGAACTTAAAATGAGTATTGAACAAAGGATGGGGAGATTGAACAAAAAATTGAAAATATCCAACAGATGATGGCGAAGTATGATGAGAGACTGCAAAAAATGGAAGAGAAAGACAATCAAAGAGATGAGAAATTGCAAAAATTAGAAGAGAAAGACAATCAAAGAGATGAGAAAATTGGAAATATTGATGACAGAGTGACAACGCTTGAACAAAACAAGAATGAGATGGTGAAGTGGGAGATGGATAGATCAGAATATTACCTCAGATTTCAAAATATAGAGGAAGAAAAAGGACAAGATCTTGCTGCAGTAATGATAGAAATCTTGGCTGGAGCTTTGGAAATAACAGAGGAAAAAATGATGGATGGAATAGATGAGATATACCGAGTTTTTACAAGATATGCATCGAGGAATAAGTTACCAAGAGAAGTTCATGTTAGATTTACTAAAAAATCTATCAGAACACAGATATTACAAGCGGCAAGAGAGAAGACATTGAAATATGGAGATAAAGAGATTGGGGTTTTTAAAACAAGTACCCAGAAAAATTAGAGAGATGAGGAGAGAATATCGTTTCCTGACTAAAGTATTATTGGAAAAGGAGGTGAATTACAGATGGTTGATTCCAGAAGGATTAATGGTTACATGGAAAGAACAGAGATACAGAATTGGCTCAATTGATGAAGCAGAATTGTTTTATAAGGAATTTTTAAAAGAAGAGAAACAGAGATAGAAGAAGAGACTACCTTAACTGAATTTCAAGAGGACCAAATAGAGATGGGAAAAGAAGAAGGTGCAGTAGGTGGACAAGTGGAGACTAAAGAACAACGTGAAGTAAGATCAACGAGAGCTGTTAGACCTAAATATAAATCATAACTATGGAGGAAAAAAAATTGATTTCTTTGAATATAAATGGACTGAATTCAGCTACTAAAAGAAGGAAAACTTTTCATAAAATAGAGAAATTAAAATTTGATATAATTTGCTTACAAGAAGTACACATTAAAAACAACATCAACAATTATTGGTGCGACCAAAAATAGGGAAAATTTTTACTTCTTTGGCCCAGTGTAAGAAAAGAGGAGTGGTATTGTATATTAAAGAAACCATTTCAGCAAAATTGATTTATACTGATGAAGATGGAAGAGTACTAATGGTTGAAATAATGGATAACAATACAAAGATACTTTTGGTTGCAATCTATGCTCCGAATGATAAACAAAAAGATTCTATAAAAATTACATATGAAAATAATTGAATTGGACTACGCTAATATATTTATAATGGGAGATTTTAATGGAATTGTAGACAATGAATTGGACTACACAGCAAAAATAACACGACAAAATAGGAAGATCCTCCCTAAATCCTTTTTGAAATGATAGAGGAACTAAATCTAAAAGATATATGGAGAGAAAGAAATACTAAAACTCAACAATATACTTTCTACTCGAATAGACATTCATCATGGTCCAGAATAGATATGATGTGGACGTCAACAGAATTATTATCTAATATTCAAGAAATAAATATTGAAACAAGTACATGGGCAGATCATAACCCAATGACAATTAAATGGAAAGGACAAAAAGAAGATCTAGATGGACATTAAATAATACTATTTTAAAGGAAAAAGATTTTACACAGTGGATGGAAAAAGAACTGGCCTTCTTTTTTAATGAAAACAGAAAAGAAGATACTTCAATACAGAATGTTTGGGACACAATGAAGGCATATGCAAGAGGATTGATAATGGAATACACAAAGAAAAAAATATTAGAAAGAGGCAAATGATTAAAACTTTAGAAGATGATTATAAAAAATTGGAAAAAGAATTACAGAGAATGCCACAGAAAAAAGATATTAAATTTAAAATGGATATAATTAAACATAAAATGGATCAAACAGAGAAAGAAGAATTGGCGCAAAAAATTAGAAGTGCTAAACAGAACTATTTTGAGGATGCAAACAGGCCAGGTAGATGGTTAGCATACAAACTGAGAAAAGAGAAAGAATCAAGGAGAATACCACAGTTAATGGATGAACAGGGTCTAGTCTGTCATGGTAATAAGGAGAAAAAGAGAATTATTCGAGATTTTTATGCGCAATTATATAAGCAGGAGGATTTTGATGAGGGGAAAATTAAACAGTATTTACAAAATGCCAACCTACCCAAGATATCTGATGAAACTGGGAAAATGTTGGAAAATCCTATAACAATGATGGAATTAACTGAAGCACTTAATAGACAGAATAACGGGAAAGCACCAGGACCAGATGGTTTCCCGGCAGAATTTTATAAAACATTACAAGAATCATTGAGCATTTCAATGTTAGAAATTATGAATGAAGTTATGATAAATAAGAAAATACCTAAAACATGGTCAGAAGCTTATATTACGCTTATTCCAAAAGAAGGGACTGACCCATCACAAATTAAGAATTATAGACCTATTTCTTTATTGAATGCAGATTATAAAATATTTGCTTCAATTTTGGCAGAAAGGCTTAAAAAATACTTAAATAATTTTATTCATTCTGATCAGAATGGATTTCTACCAAAGAGACAAATTAAAGACAACATGAGAGTAATTTTGGACACTTTGGAATATTATGAGGCACACCCTGAAAAGCAAATGGCTTTGATATTTTTAGATGCTCAAAAGGCATTTGATAACGTGAATTGGAGATTTATGTTATTATTATTGGAACAGATGGGTTTTGCTAGAAAATTTATTCAAGCAATAGAAGCTATATATTATAAGCAAACAGCAAAAGTGATGATAGATGGAGAATTTACAGACTCTATCAATATTAAAAAGGCACAAGACAAGGATGTCCACTATCCCCTTTGTTATTTGTATTGACTTTGGAAGTATTAAATAGAAATATTAGAGAGGATACAAATATAAAAGGAATGAAAGTTAAAAAGGAGGAATTTAAATTGCAAGCCTTTGCGGACAATTTGGTCTTTATTCTGGAAGACCCTCTAGAGACAGCTTTAAAACTACTGGAAAAGATAGAGACGTATGGTGAGATGGCTGGCTTGAAAATAAATAAAGACAAAACAAAGATTCTGACAAAAATATGTTATTAAGGCAAAGAGAAGAGTTGGCAGACTTATTGAAAATTCAAGTTACGAATAAAGTTAAATACTTGGGGATAATTTTGACGTCAAGATGTACTACACTGAAAGAGAATAATTATATTAAACTTAAACAGCAGATAGCATCTGACTTGAAAAAATGGGAAAATCTACAATTATCTTTGATAGGTAGAATCTCAACAATTAAAATGAATATTTTACCCAGAATTTTATATTTGTTTCAAACAATACCAATTAGGCTTGGTAAAGACTATTTTGATGAATTAAATAAAATGGTGTTGAAGTATATATGGCAAGGTAAGAAAGCGAGAATAAAACTAAAACTTTTACAGGATGCTAGAATTAGAGGAGGATTTGGCCTTCCTAATTGGGAGTTGTATTATCAAGCTGCAAATTTAATGTGGGTTAAAGAATGGATAACGTTAAGAAAGTCTAGATTACTGGCATTGGAAGGACATGATTTATTATTGGGTTGGCATGCTTTTTATGGTATAAGGGAACTAAATCGCAGGGTTATTTCAGAAGGCACTATATACGGGAATCGTTATGGTTGAATTGGGAGAAAATTAAGAAACAATGTTATTTGAAAATTCCAGTTTGGTTATCAACTATTGAAGCTTTTTCCTATCCCATAATTTATAAGAAGGAACAAACAGTTAGATATGGGGAAATACTGGATGAAAAGGGTGAACTTAAAACGATGCAAAAGCTAGAAGAACAAGATATAAAGATGAATTGGTTTTCATATGCGCAAATACACTCAAGGTATCTTAAAGATTCTAAAACAGAAGGATTTTATGATAAATTGACTGATTTAGATGGGATTTTGACAGGTGCTGATGAAAAAGTGATTAAAAAACTATATAGTTATTTGTTGGAAATTAAATTAGAGGAAGAACAAGTCAAAGAAACAATGATTGTTTGGGGGAAGAACTTTGGATATGGGATTGATTTAGAAAAATGGCAAAAATTGTGGTCTCAAAATTATAAAATGACAATGTCAGTAGCATATAAAGAAAATTTGTATAAGATGTTTTACAGGTGGCATTTCCCCGACAAGAATAGCAAGAATGTTCAAGAATAAATCCGAAAAGTGTTGGAAATGTCATCAGATCCCTGGCTCATATTACCATATGTGGTGGACTTGTGAGGAGGCCAGGAAATACTGGACTAGAATTCGCATATGGTTGGAAGAAATGACAAAAAAACATATAGATTTGAAACCAGAGATTTTTCTATTGGGAATCTTACCTGATACATTTAATAAAAACTTAAAGTATTTGATTGTAAATGTGTTAACAGCGGCTAGATTGTATTTGCTAGAAATTGGAAGAGTGAGAAAATACCATTAGAGGAAGAAATTATTAAGAAAATATTGGAATGTGCTGAAATGAGTAGATTGACATTTGAAATTAGAGAACAAGAAGATAAACAATTCTATGAAGTTTGGGATCTTTTTTATCAATGGTTAGATAAAACAATATAATAATAGAATATATATATATTTTGGTTTTGATAATATTTTTAGAATATTATATTAAGATAGATTTGGTATGATTTTACGATTTGTTATAAATTAACTAAATTATAGTTATCTCGCTTAAGCATGAATTAGTTAAATTATAGTCAAATGATTGTTTAATAAGGATATTAGGATATATAATTGTTGATTGATAATATGAGTTATTATGTAACATAATTATTATGATGACTATGAAATAGATGCACAAAAGGAGTGATAAACCAACCGATACACTGTCTGTAAATTTATGAAGAATGATGATGTTCTTATGTTATGTTTTATGTTTTATGTGTTTTTATTTGTTGTTAAAATCAATAAAACTTTTATAAAAAATAATAATAATAATGCAGGTTCGAATCTCAGTGCCAGATCTTCTTCACTCGAGCTCACATCTGCTGACGGACCAGATTCAAATCCCGGAGTCACAACACTATCCCTCACCGCAGGGCCCTTCCCCGAGTCTGATGAGCCAGATGCGCTTCGATGGAAAGCGTTCATGGAACCTCTGGATAATGTCTGGGGCATGAACTGTGGAAGCATCCGTCAACGAAAAACCTCCGAGCCATCCGCTCTCCTCCCGACGAGGTACTGGAAGTGTCCCTTTAGCCAGCGAGAATCAGTAATGCTGACCACCGTGTCATCAACATCAGCCTCCTCACTGGGTGATGATGGAGAAACCGCACCAGCGGGAGCACGAAGAGTACACTCTGGGGAGTCAGGAATCAGAAGGGAACGATGGAAGACAGGATGAATGCGCATGGAGCGCAGTAGGGTAAGTTCTCGCCACAGGATTGATGACCGCCTCAATAGGGAATGGACCGATGAAACAGTGGTCCAGCTTCTTAATTGGGCGATCGACCCAAAGGTGCCTTGTGGATAACCACACCTTGTCACCCACAGCTAGCGGAGGCGTAGCCCGACAAGAACGATCTGCAAACCGTTTGTAGTCTTCCTTCGCCCGTTCTAATTGTTGCGCCACTAATCGGTGAACCGACTGCAATTCCTCGAGAAATTCTTGTGTTTCTGGAACCAGGGAATCCATCACTGACAACGGAAAGAATCGTGGATGATAGCCCACATTCGCATAAAACGGCTTTACTCGAGTGGAGGTATGCTGAGAGTTATTAAAGGCAAATTCTGCCAAAGGAGGTATTTCGCCCAATCGTTCTGTCGATGGTTGACAAAACATCTCAAATACTGAGTGAGGATGCCAATAACTTTTTCTCAGTCCCACCATCAGTTTCCAGATGGTGCACTGACGCCAAACACACCTGTACTTGTAATGCCGTCATTAAACGTTTCCAGAACTGAGCAGTAAACTGGACACTGCGATCCGAAACCACTCTGTCCGGCAGACCATGTAGGTGGAAGACATGCTGTAAAAATAACTGGGCCGTAGTGCAGACTGATGGTAGTTTCCGACAAGGGATAAAATGAGCCATCTTAGTAAGCATATCGACCACCACGAGCACCGTCGTGGTAACCCGACGAGGAGGGCAAGTGCGTTAGAAAGTCCATGGAGATTGCTCCCCATGGTCTGCCCGGAGTCGGCAGTGGTTGAAGGAGTCCATGAGGCGCACCTGATGCTGCTTTTGCTTGTCAACATTGTACACAAGAAGCGACGTAGAAAAAAATATCATGTCGAACTCGAGGCCACCAAAAGTCCGGGTGACCCAGTGCAGAGTTTTGTAAAACCAAAATGACCAGCAGCGGGGTTGTCATGACATTGCGTCATGATGAGGGCTCTAAGCATCCTGGTGGGTACATACAATAAACTCCTCCAAAGTCCATGGGGAATCAGGTCCAACTTCCCCCTTCTTTGTTGCGACCATGCGTCCAATCGCTGCGCCTCCCATATTCGAGCCCTCAAATCCACCGGATCCTGAATCATGGCCAAAGATTCCGGTGGCAACACCGCTCGTGGAGGAAGAGGATCCTCGGGACCAATATATTCGGGTTTTCTAGACAATGCGTCTGCTCTCCGATTCTGTCCACTGGGAACATAGGTGACGGAAAAGTTGAACCTCGCGAAAAACAACGACCACTGGATCTGGCGTTGGTTCAACTTCTTGGCAGTAGACAAATGTTCCAAGTTACGGTGATCCGTCCGAACCTCCACCTTGTGCCGAGCCCCCTCTAGGTGATGTCGCCAGATCTCAAATGCAGCCTTGATAGCAAGCAACTCTTTTTCCCAGATAGTATAATTGCGCTCAGAAGTTGTGAGCTTCCTTGAATAATATGCGCATTGGAAAAGAAGTGCGCCATCCCTTGAAGCTTGCAACAACACCGCCCCAATAGCTACATTAGAGGCATCTGTCTCGACCACAAATGGACGATTCGGATCAGGATGCCTCAATATCGGTTCAGCCACAAAGGCTTTCTTTAGAGTCTCAAAAGCCTGTTGCTGCGGGGCCCCCACTGGAACGGGACCTTCTTGCGAAGGAGCTGAGTGATGGGATCCATCAGCTTGGCAAAGTCCGGAATGAAGGTCCTATAGTAATTTGCGAACCCCAGGAGACGTTGCACGTCCTTTAGTCGACGAGGGGTTCCCAACTACACAAGGCCTCTACTTTCCTTGGGTCCATGGCAATGCCCTCGGGAGAGATGATATGCCCCAAAAACTCTATAGAAGTCTGGAAAAGAGACACTTCTCCAGTTTCGCATAGAGTTTATGCTCCCGAAGACGTTGAAGTACCTGACGGACTTGACGAAGGTGGCTATCCCTGGACCGAGAGTAGATCAAAATGTCACCCAGGTACACCACCACGAACTGATCAAGCATGTCCCTTAAAATGTCATTCATTAAATGCTGGAAAAACCGCAGGAGCGTTGGTCAATCCAAACGGCATTACGGTGTATTCAAAATGTCCGTATCGGGTGCCAAACGCTGTCTTCCACTCGTCCCCCTTGCGCATCCGCACCAGGTTGTAGGCCCTCGAAGATCGAGGTTGGTGAAAATAGTAGCCTCCGCAACCGCTCCATCAACTCCGGAATGAGCGACAAAGGATAACTATTTTTCACCGTGATGGCGTTCAACCGGCGGTAGTCACAGCACAAACGTAGCTCTCCGTCTTTTTTTTACAAAAGAACGGGAGCTGAAAGGGGAGATGACGATGGTCTGATAAATCCCCGAGCTAAGTTCTTATCCAGAAAATTTCGAAGAGCAGCCAATTCGGGCTCAGATATGGAATATAAACAACCCTTAGGCAGTGGGGCATCAGGTAGAAGGTCCACGGGACAGTCATAGGCTCAATGCGGTGGTAACTGATCTGCCTCCTTCTCACTGAAAACGTCGGAGAAGTCCAATAGCTCGGTGGTATGGAAACAGCAGGAGCGGCAATGTCCTGGCCAGCGCAGATATGTCTCAGATGATCTACACACTGGAGACTTGGGAACGAAATGATGTTCTGTGCCCAAGCCACAATAAGGATCGTGCAACCTTAGCCAAGATATGCCAAGAACCAAAGGGAGATGGAGGTCCGAGGTGATATAGAAACTTATCGCCTCCTCGTGATCCCCGATAACCATACGCAATGGCTGGGTGGCGAAACGAATGGGCCCAGACCGAAGCTCACGCCCATCCACGGTTTCCACCTTGATGGGTGGATCCACAGCAACCAATGACCTCAAAGTGCGTTGCGAAGGCCCGGTCCATAAAACTAGTAGTAGCCCCTGAGTCAACCAACGTAACTGCAGGAATCCCCTCCTTCCGGGACTGTTAAGAAAACTTGAGTGTCCAACAGTAAATGCCGAGGAGGGCCAGGGTTCACCTCAGCAACTTGGGGTGGTGGTGTGAGATGTGCCCGACCTAGGGTTTCCCGAGGTCGGGCCTACACCCGCTTCCCGGTGGGCCAGGAGTAGATTCAGGAACTGGTCTTCGTGTCCCTCTTCGTTTGCAGGAATTGGCAAAATGTCCCGGTCCCCCACAATAAAGGCACAAGCCTCCCTGAAACCTTCGCGCGTTCTTGCGCTGTCAACCGAGGGCGGAGTGCACCCAACTCCATCGGCTCCTCAGTCCTGGTCGTAGTTTTATAAACTTCCAATGGCGCTGTTTGCAAACGTGGCAAATTTCTCAAGCCAATCCGTTTCCTTTTATTCCCTAAGAGGGCGTGTTAGTCTCATTAATTAATCACTGGCTTGACGCTTCTTTCCCAATTGAGATTGACGTCTCAATCTCCGTCTATTTCTCACGTCAAGCCAGGATCCCTCAAAGTCCTCCTCCTCACTTGAAACCTCTCGCACGTTTTCCTGATTATCTGTTACCGGCTGCTGCGTAATCAGAGAGGGAGATTCGGGGGAGGGGGGAGAGGACTCCGACACCTTCAATAAATTAGGTTCATCTCTCATAGCTAAGTCCACCTCCTCATCCTGGCTACCTTCAAAATCACTTAATAATGCAGGTTCGAATCTCAGTGCCAGATCTTCTTCACTCGAGCTCACATCTGCTGACGGACCAGATTCAAATCCCGGAGTCACAACATAAAATTATATATAATTATATATATATAAATGCTTATTTAATTATAATAAAATCATAAATGCTTAATCTTAACTGTGGGACAGAGTGAAGGGAAAGGGAGGGGCCTCTCTCATCCTTTGGGGGGAAAGATGATTTAAAAAATGGGATTTGGGATTCAAAAGAAGCCACATGGTGCCTGGAGGCTGGGAAGATCTGGACGGGAGGAACCGGCTCCCCCTCAAGCAGAAAAAAAGCAAAGCCCCCCGCCAATCTGGTTTCCTGTCATCTCATATCTCCCCCAAGTCAGAGGAAACCTCTCCCTCCTTTGCCAGGTGTAGCTGCCTAGAGTTTGGGGAGGGAAGGAGGGTCAGGCTAGAAGCGCCAAGGAAGACGGGCTTCCTAATAACCAGGCAACACCCCCATGCCAAAGTCTCCCCAAGACTAAGCTCTAGGTTTCTCTTCGCCGCTTCCAAGCAGAGAAGGGCCCTTCCTGTGTGGAGGCCGAAGGGGAGGAGGTGTCAAGCCCAGAAAAGTAGAGCTCTCACCTGTACAAACAGGCTGGTTATTAGGAGCCCATCTTCCTCAGTGCTCTTTTGGTCTGCGCATTTGGAAGTGGCAGCAGCGGCAGAAGCGGCGACTGGGGCTTGCAGAGCCTCACTCACCTAGGGAGATAATGGTGGAAGGCAGACAGCGCTGGCGGGTGGGTGAAGGCAGACTGCAGGCAGCGATAGCGAATGGCCGAGATAAGGAGGGGTGGGCAGATGGGTTAGAATGTAGTCAGCTTGTCACGCATGTGCACTATGTTGCACATGGGCGATAAGGACTGACTGGGCAGGGAGCAGAGAAGTGGGCAGAGAGGGTGGGGCCAGCCAGGGGCCCATTTTACTGGTTTTCCGAATTACCGGGAACCGTAACAACCGGTTCTATAGAACTGGGCCGAACCGGTAGAATACACACTGTTTAGCAATCCATATGACTAAAAATATTGATGTAAACTTCTAATCTGCAGTATATTTTTACTGACTACTCTCAAAGAATATGAGTTAGAAAATAGTTGTAGGTAGATAAGCAAAAAATGTGGAACACTGATATTGTAGATTAATGCCACTTGAACCTATTTAGGGCTGTTCAAAACAAAAGATAACTACAGTGTCAAAGACAATTACATAGCATTGCCAGATAATATTCTCCAAGTTCCAAGTTAGAGGTGAAATCCCAGAAAAATAGGAAAAGGTTTTCTGAGTATCTTCCAAGAAATGTCATAAATATGTAGGATTGTTTCTGAAATAAGCTAAAGTTAATTTCTCCATTACTAACTTAGCATAGTTTTCAAAACAAAATTCCAACAATTTTGCAGAGAAAAAAGTGTATGCCAAAGGTGGGGAAAGGTTTTAAAATGAGACAGTTAAAAGGAATTCAGAAAGCTGAGCATTTAAAAAATATGCATTAATATGACTCATTGATCATATCTCAGCATTTTATATTTTATAAAGATCTTCTGCTTGTAAACATTCTTTTATTCAAATGTCACACTGACAAGTTACAATCTTTCTCAAAGGAAGGCATATAAACATATGACATTATTAACTTTTGGGAAGCCAGGCTTTATATTTTATAGCAGTAACTGAATACACCTAGTTGTATTATTTATATTTTAGGACAGGATGACAGCAAACTAAAGCATAAGAACATTTAAGCATACTTTATCAATATATTTCAAATCTGAAATTAACCTACAGCCATTTATCAAATGGAAATGCACTGTAAAACTTGAAGCTGATAACATGCTAGTTCTACAAATGTTATATAAATTAAGTAAATAGATTTTCCCCCTTACATTAACTTTTTCTCTGAGATCAGATAGGTTTCCTTCTTTTCTATATATTGCAAACTCAGGACTCTGTAGTATAGCTTCTGAACGAGTCATCCAACTGTGAAGTTCTGTTGTATCAACATCAAATCTAAAGTAAGAAGAAAAAAAGTGTGTTTTGTTGTTCTTGTTTTATACAAAGTAACGGTAGTCCAACAATCCTTTGACTAAAAACCAGGATATAAATTCTGCATATAAAGTAAATTCAACTCTAAATAATATCCTGTATTCCATGCATATTTAAAATATTATTTGAGCTGACATAAGGAACCAAAGGTAATGTATGAAACAGAACAGGGATATGATAAAAGCAAATATATTTACAGAGACAGAAATATATGTATGAATAATATGAACATTTAGATACAAGTTAACTTTTTACTTTTTCTTATTTCTTATTTTTAATTTTTGTAGCTTATTTCTTCATCTGTGCCTTATTATAATGTTACTTAAATAAAATAGTATGGTGGGCATGAATAATATATTTGTTATTGTAAAATTAATAATATATGAAGTATGGCCTTGTAAAGATGTCAAGAATGGTCATGGCATTTGTTTATTAAAACAAAACAACTTTATTTGGAAGTATATCTGCCTAACAATAACAGTCAATAGATTTTAATACGTCAGTCCTTGTAGGCTTTATCTCAGCCTAGCTTATATGGATTTGTGGATAGTTTGTCTAATTGTGACTCTGTAAATTAACATTCCTTTTTTCAGGTGGAGTATTTTGTCTACTTAAGAGGTGGTGGTAATGCTCTTGCTTATCTTTTGGCCAAGGTTTTTTTTTTTAATTAGGTGTTTCTATTTCATGTTTAGCTAAGCTGGTAAAGAAAGTGGTAGCTTTGAGCTACAGGACATGCAGATAATGAGTTTTGGTTTAGATGTGGATTTAGTATAAATACAATTTTTATCACCCTGGTGCTTGATCTATAGAGGAGATGAGAAAGAGGTAATCTCTGTGTCTTTTGGTAGTGTTGCCAATGTATCTTCCTGGGCATTTGTAGAATTGTTTTTCTTTCTGTTCCTATTTCTCTCATTCCTGTCAAAAGAGGTACCTAAGAAACTTCTGCTCCTCAGAGTTGTTCCTAATTTTACGGACACAATTTAGGATTAAAGCCTAAATTGGGGATGTACTTTCTTAAGGACCAGATTGCTATCAGGATCCCCCATTAATGATGAATAGCCAGAAATTATCAGCAAATGGAGAAGTGGGTTTTTTTTTATTCTTGCTTTTGTTTTGAGTGATAGGTGATAAACCTGTTTTGGAATATAAAATTATTAATATTATACAGTTAATATATTATTGTAATATATAATTTTCAGAAACTTAAAACTAGCAAGGGCAGGCTGGTCCAAAATGTAAAGAGGTATGGAGAATGAGTAGTATTGCCAAGATCTATACGTTATAATAAGATAGATTTCAAAGCCAATTCCAGGTGTACACAGAAATATATAGTCTTAAGCAACTTAGCATCAAGATTTTAGGACGACCTATTTCCACACAGTGAATCCTTCATTCTTAGAAAATTAATAAAGCAGCTATCATAGGACCTGCTGCACAAAATATTATCAAGCTATTTTAATTGTATTTCTGAAACTCATTCTGAGCTGTTAGGGTAATTCATTTTTTAAATTTATTATTAAATTTATATCTGCAGTACTACAATGTTTGAGAATATTTGATAAAAATATTTTTTTATTTTTTCAAAAAGTCAGTTCCTGCAGAGTATTGTCTATTAAAAGAAAGAGAAAGATAAAATGAGAAAGACAGTACAGGATGCAGACTTATATTTAACAACCACCCAGTGAATAAATATAAATATTAGCCCAGTTAATTTATTCAGGGGAAAAATGGTGCATCATTACAGAGAAAGCTTAGGATGGATTTGCTAGGAGATATACAGATTTAGGTTTTTTTGTCAAAAAGTTTTTTATTTTTTAATTATTTAAATACATATATGTGGTTCCATGTGTTTTACATTTTAAATCTCTGTTCCTGAAAAGAAACTGGGTTGAGAAATCTGGCTAGTACCTGTGTCTATTTGTTCCGGTAACTGGTTTAACAAGCAACAGCTACTGTTGAGATTTAATTATTTGTATTGTGTTTGAATTTTTTTCTGCCTCATGGTTTCTTTTTTTATCTGGGGAGGGGGTCTTCTTTCACTGCTTTAATGGTATCTGGCACTGTCCTTTTGGGGTGTACTTCCAAAAGGCAGGATGCAAGCTTGGCACTGATTTTTTTACTGCCTTTCTGGGTGGCATGTGACCTTTCCTTAAATCTGGATGATTTCCTTATGATATCTTGTGAGGTGAGACCAGTTGGTGTCTTTAAGTGGTATACATGGATCTAAGAATTGCTTTTCCTGAATGTGCTCTTTCTGGAGAGCTTAAATGAGCTCTTTGCTAAAGGGTTTTACTTTATGAGCAAGAGTTGGCTGCTGATAGTTATTGCATTTTAACTATTTTAATTCCTCAAGTTGCTCTGGCACCCTGCCTAATTTGTAACTCTGGCTTGCAGGTAATTTTAATCTAATGATTGGTATTTAGGGCAGCAATTTGCAAGCAAAGAAACTTTTTGTATTTTTGTACAGGTAATCCTTGACTTATATTTAGTGACTATTCAAAGTTACAATGGCACTGAAAAAAGTGATTTATAACTGTTTTTCACACTTATGACCGTTGCAACATCCCCACAGTCATGAGGACAGGCGAGGAGAAGCACCACTTGATGTGAGTGATGTCAATTTGGCCCCGCCCAGCCAGTCACATGACCACCAAGCCAACTAAGCCATGCCCACAGAACCAATTGTTTAAAAATTTGAATCCCACCCCTGATTCAGACACTTTCAAAGTGCTCACTGAGAAATATGGGGGTCTCTCTCAACTCAATCCTCACCACAGGATTGTTGGAACAAAATGAAATGCAACTATAACTCTGAAAAAAGGAATAAATATATAGTATATAAATAATGTATCTTGTCCTTTTTGAAAATGTACTCTTTATCTCTGTGTTCATTTTTGTTTTTGTTTTGTTAAAATGGAATTCTGTGGCAAGTTATTGACTGTGCATTTTTTGATGCCTGCAGCAGTTATCCAAATAATAAAAAAGTAAAAGTATAAATAGTATAGTATAACTTCAGTAAATAACAATCTGGTACAAAATTTGTATTTGCTTCAAAACCTCTCAGATAAAGTTTCTGTATGTAGAAAACAGAACAAAACAAACCTACCTGATAATAAAAAAAAAATAAACATAAGGTATTAAGTATTGATGGTTTCAAAAAAACTTTTGAAAAAAGTGTCTTCATTTATTCAGTTCTTACCTTTTCTTAATTTCAGAATCTACAATAAATTGCCTCTTCTTGGGAGATGGGACTTGTGGGAGCTCCTCTTTACCATGTTTAACCAGGATCTGCTCTCTGGTGGTCACCATAGTCACAGTTTCCATTACTGTGGTCTGTGTTAATGATGTTTGAATGTCAGCAACAGCTTGTGAAATCTGTGAGAAGTGTTGAAGCAGAGGTCACACATTAGCTGAAAGGCTTTAATTAAGATGTTTAAAGTGGTAATAGAAAATAAAGAGAAATTGTTCTTTCTTGTTCATGACCTTCAGAACAAAACAACACTGTATTGTACGCAACTAAATTGTTTTATCTGACTCATGCTAGGTAAGTAAGACAAGAAAAAGTCAATATTAAAATGAGCAGCAAATTCAAACAGAATGTATTTGTAGCACATTTTGTACCAAGTAAAGCAAAAACAAAAATTACAAAGGTTTAATTGTATAAGGCAAATTACATGTTTGGATACCCCTCCCCGCTTTTAAGATAGCTACTTCACCAGAGAAAAGGTAAATGTTTTTTTAAAAAACTAAGATTTTTTAAAAATCTATTAAGTCTTCACAAACATTTCATTTTATTTTCTGTTCTTGTGTTTATTACTGAAGTTATTATTTAGAGAACTCGGTGGAAAAAGATGAATTCCTAATGCCATTTCAAGATTCTTCCCTCCATCTTAGAATAATTATTTCTTTGTCTTCTAGTAAAAAACAACAAAACCCACAAAAGACAGGTATTCTCCCTCACTGAGGCAGGACATAGAAGGATGTTTTTCTACAATTTTCATAATTCTCAGAGCAGGTTCCACCTATCATCTACTTATTCTTTTATCTGTAAATATACCTCTGATAGCTATAGATATAACATTCAACCAGACCAAAACTAAATAAAATAGAAGGTATAATACAAGACCCATGTTTAGAGGGCAACTAAAGTCTACAGGGAACATTCTGAGATATGTGGTTTGACTTTCCTAATAATCCATGGCCTGTTGGGTCATGCTTCCAGAAATATTTCTTCCTTAGAAATAGAATGACCATGGGCAGGCAAAAATGCACTGGAACAGGAGCGACCTCTGACTTCCTGCCAGCTTCCCCACTGACTTTGCTTGTGGGAAGCTGGCAGGAAGTATCAGAAATCATGATCACATAATCATCACTAACCTTGGCAAACTGCAATGATCACAACTTTGTAAATAAACCAGTATGAAGACCCTTGAAATTCCAATTCCACGGGAACAATGAGTCCAGGATTTTGTACCAATTATTTTAAGTTAGCAGATCTGAAGTACCTTAATCCAAATTTTGGTATGCTATGATGCACCACTTGTGCTAACTGAATTTTATCAATAGACAAAGAACCTTCAAATGGCATCAGGAGTTTTAGTAGTATATAAATGTTGGCATACATATCCTTATTCCAAGCCCAGCTGTTTGTTCTAAGTTCCTTGCCTTCCATAGCTTTAAGTTCTGTCACTGTTTCAGTATTTTCTATTCTGCACCAGGAGTTTCCAGTATGTTTGAACATGGATGCTTAGTAAGTTTTCATGTTTATGCATCTTCTCTCTAAGGAGAAGAGGAATCTGACAGAAACAACTTAATTTTGAATGTTTTTCATAAGCAAAAATTATGGTTTGGGTAGGCCAAATTTTGCAGGCCAAATTTTGACTCTTTATTAAGTAATTGTCAAATGTATGAGTTTAAAGTTAACTTCATGTGATTTGATTTAGAACTAAGAATATCACTTAAAAACAGGAAATATTTTCTGTGAATATGGAGTTGAAAGTTGATATGGATAGTTGAGTGTAAGATGGAAATAAAGCTGGGGTGTCAAACTCAAGGCCCGAGGGCCAGATCTGACCCATGGGGTACTTAAATCCGGCCTGGAAATATCAAGGGACCAGCCCGCAGTGCCTCTGGTGGCTAAACGTGCAGGGGGCCCTGCGCTTCATTTTCACCCTCCATGTCCTCCTGCAGCACTCTGCTGGCTGAAACTGGGCCCAAAACCAGGCCAAAACCAGGCTCAAATGGCCCAAAAACTGGACCCAAAAGACAGAAAATGGGCTGAAAACAGCCAAAAAAGGGCCAAAAACAGCCCAAAATATGGGCTGAAAAACAGGCCAAAAGTGGCTGGAAAAAGTCCCCAAAATGGGCCACATCGCCTGTTTTTGGCTGGCAGAGTGCTGCAGACAGCCATGGAAGGTGCAGGGAGGCCGCACACAGACCTCTCGCATCTCATTTTGGCCAACAGGTGCTGCAAGAGGCATCTGTCCTGCCGCTGGCCCACAAAGATGAACTACAATGCTGATCTGGCCTGAAATAAAGCATTTCTTTATGTAAGAACAAACATCATGGCTAAGAAATGATTCAACAATGATTTGACTGTCATTAACTATCAGGCTGTTTGGACAAACCTGCTTAGAACTGCCCTCCAGCTTCTGTGCCAAACTATCCCAGCGGTGACTAATGTTTTGTAGCCACCCTTCCAGTTTTTGTGATAATCCTTTACTTTTTACTGCTGAGAGGACATCCTGGCTGAGAGAATTCAGTTTATCCAATGATTGTCTCTTGATTTCCAATTCTCCTTTCAAGATCTATAAAAGTAACATGACAAAGAAAACATATTAACCTGTCAGAAGTAATGGTACAAGTTAACTTGGCATTCTTTTCCAAGCAACAAATTTCCATATGGTTTTGTTAGTTCAGTTGATCCTTATAAAATTATCTTTGGCATCTTTCCTCTAGCAGAATAAGGAAGAATCTTTTCAGAGTTAAATAATTATAATATATTATCATCATACTGTATATTTTCACGAATGAATATTATCACTAATATTAATAATTAGTTCATACAAGCACATCATTAACCTACATACACACTGTAATGCTGCTATTCTTACATGAGCTTTAGACTAATTAGTTCCCAAAATGTACTTGAAAAATAAATGAAAATAACAACTTAAAATTTTAAATGAAACAATTGTATTACTGCATCCAGAAATAAATATGCTGGTTATATTAATATAATCAGTAAATACACCACACAACCTGAATGGACACCTTATTATACAATATGTAAAATGAGACGGTACTTTCCACAAACAATACATGGTAAACTATATTCATTATCAACAATTGTGACCTAATGTTCTATGTATGCATTTATTTTATGTATAAACTCCACTTGCCTATATTGCTAAGTTTTGCTTCTTATAATAAGTGAAGAATGCTAATTGTAAACATTTGTTTTGGTAAAATTATTAAGAAAGAGATTTTGACTGTTGTCCTGCCCTAAACTAGTCAAGCTTTTAGATTTTCATAATATACTTGGCACTAAACTAATCAGACTAATTAGAAAAGGCCTTGGGGACAGGTCTGTGTATGTGCCTTTATGTTCATTCATAGTAATTCAGAATAAGAAGGAAATTCTTGAAAATAGATTATGTTACTCAAGAACAATTTTATTTTATAATCATCTTGATGAGTTAGCCAGCATCAAAAGGCAAGACATTTTATATCAATGTTTTTTCCCTAAAGCCTCATACCTTTTCATAGCAGGGATGTCAAACTCAAGGCCCGTGGGCTGGATCCGGCCTGCAGGGTGCTTAAATCTGGCCTGTGGAGCCCATATGGAAATATAAAAGATCGGCCCATGATGACTCTGGTGGCTAAAACAGGCTGCGTGTGCCCCCCCATGTCTCGTTTTTACCCTCCATGGCCTCCTGCAGCACTCTGCCAGCTGAAAACAGCCCGAAAAATGGGCTGAATATGAGCCGAAAACAGGCTGAAAAATGGGCCCAAAATGGCTGAAAAACAGGCCCAAAACGGGCCCAAAACAGGCCCAAAACTGGGCCAAAAACTGGGGTGATGACCCCAAAAGACCCAAAAATGGGCCATGCCACCCCCCAATGCCAGCCCACAGATGAGAACTACAATGCTGATCCAGCCCTTGAAGAAATCCAGTTTGACACCCCTGATCTATAGAAGCAAAGAGAATATAAGAATATTTGATGGAATATGGGGGCAATATTAGACAATATGAATCTAGTGTCAGGGTTCCGACGGATGCCCTAATTAATTCATGAGCCTCGAGCCAAGTTTAAAAAGAAATCCAATTATTTATTAGGAGCAACATGTTGGCACTTTTCCCAAGTGCAGTCGGCTCTGCCCCATGTAATTTACTGCCCACCTATAATCTTGTTTTCCCCCTCCTCCCAGGGTGTGTCATAAACCACACTCTCCAACAGAGCACTTTCACGGGCTGTAGAAAACATGACCCTCTGGCTGGCTCTGGTAACCTGGGACACAATCTGGAGAAAGGTATGCGTGGAATGTGCTTCTGGTCATAGCAACTGAACTGTTCCATTAGATCTCTCCCCCTTCCTTTTTATGGCAACTCAAGAGCAAAGCCAGGAATGCTTTACAAGTTGACATCTAGAACAAAATTAAGCAATCTCAGTTGTTTTGGCCAACCATGAACTAGATGTAGTTTAGCCAATAATGAGGAATTCTAATTTTTTTGCTCCACAACTTCTGTAAGAATAAGGCTGCTTATGTTATTCTAGAAGATTCTTGTAACTTAATATTTGCCTTGGGGGTTTGCAAATATCTGTTTTGTTCTTCATACCTTTTAATAATATAAACTAATTCAGATATTTCATTCTTTTTTGGAATGTGGGATTCACACTTTCATCCTGGTTCAGAGGGACCCAATGAATTAAGAATAATGAACTGGAAATTAAGGTGTTGCACTTTGTGTAAAAGCCTGGATCTTTTGAAGCTGAAAAATCAGGGGAAAACTGTAATTTCAGATTGTGAGGAATGTTGTTAGGATATCTGTACAAAAATTCAGTAAATTTGTGAAAACCCTTTCAGAAATTTCAAAGAGAAGCAAAGTTTGTTGAGAATGTGTTATGGCATATGACAGGGCATAAAATAATATTTCTTTGCTGCTTTTGCTGTATTTGGTATTATAGGTGAATACTATTGCAATAGCAATAGTACTTAGACTTATATACCGCTTCACAGTGCTTTACAGTCCTCTCTAATCAGTTTACAGAGTCAGCATATTGCCCCTATTAATCTGGGTCCTCATTTTACCAATCTCAGAAGGATGAAAGGCTGAGACAATCTTGAGCCAGTGTGACTGAAACTGCCAAACTGCTGGCAGTTGGCCATCAGCAGAATTAGCCTGCAATACTGCATTCTAAACATTGCACCACCATGGCTCTTCTGAACAGATTGTTCATCAAATGGTTACCCATAATTCTTGAGTGTCATTCAACACATGAATTTAATAAATCATCATCATCATCATCATCATCATCATCATCATCATCATCATCATCATCATCATGGCTTTGCTATTTCTAGTTCTAAAATCATTTCTTCACCCCATTTCACAAACATACTGTGCTTTGCTAAGCATAAGCAAAGCAAAGCAAACTATTGAACGTAATTTCCCCTTCACGTTTCTGCACTATAATAAGCATTCCTATACCTCATTTTTGTGCTAGGCTTATTCTGTTTCTTTGTGCTGTTTGTGTTAATAATGGATAACTATAAATTAAGATGAAATTTTGAATGGTTAATGAAATGATATGAATGATTAAAATATAAACATATTGACTATATAATTAAGGAAGATAGAGAATAAGTTGTATTTGTGATTATGGATATGATTGATTTAAAATGTAAAATACCTATAACCACACCGTTCTCACAAAAATGTATTTAAATAGTTAAAAAATAAAAAACTTTTTTAAAAAGAAAGAAGGTAAAAGGTACTGTAATTGATGGTATAAAAGATAAATTATATACAGTATATAGAACTTACAGGAGATATATTTGTATTATCTCATACTCCACTTTTTCTTTTTCTTTCTTTTTCTTCCTTTATGAATTTAAAACTTTCCATAACTGATAAGATTGTGTATTAATATGGTGTAACTGATAGATATTATTTAATATTTTAAGTTGCTGGATTATTGTACTATTGATAAATTTGATATTATTAATTAAAGATAATAATTAATTAACAATGGATTAACATCTTTATTATATTAAGTATTAATAATTTATCAACTGTAGATCATAATATATGGTAGAATATATCTAGTTATTTATTTATTGTATTACTAAATCTATCATAATAACCTATCAACTATAGATTATATTATATAGTAGAATATATCTAGTTAGTCGTTTATTATATTATTAAATCTTTATTTATTTATTGTATTGTATTGTTTGGACAAAAGTAACTAGTTTAACTAGTTACTAGTTTAAGATAGTTATTGATATTAATATTTAGAAGTGGAGGAATAACGTATAGCTAATTAATTATAGTTATTATAATTTTAATATACTACAGAGGGTACCACAATAGCTACATAGCTAGAGGTGCTTCATAAGAGAATATACTGCATATCGTATGTTGTTTGTTATTACTTGACAACGGATATAATATAAGTCTAGACAAGCTAGGGATATATAGTATTTTGGAGTCAGCTATTCACAGTTCTGAAAATGACAACCACAACAATGATCACCAAGACAGAAAAGAAGACAACATCAATGCTGACTTCCCCATCTGGATAAAGGTCCAGAGTATATTAGGTAGTGAAAAATCAGGATCGGCATCGAGTCTGCAACATGCTACAGGAAATGATGATGAAAACACAAGAATCGATATCAAAAAATCACGAAGAAATAAAAAGTGAGATGGGTGAGGTGAAATGAGACATACGTAAATTAGACAATAAGATAGGAACTAAACAGGAAGCGATGGCCAGGAACGAACAGAAAATAAAAATGGTGGTAGTCAGGACAGACTAAATTGAAAAGAAGCTTGAAACAACAGAACAAAATTTAATGGTAGCAAAGAGTGATCTTGAAGAAGCATCTCAAAATGGAAAGTTCAGCATTTCTCTTGAGGTTTCAAAATATTATAGAAAGTAAGGAGGAAGATCACCCTAACCTCATGACAGAGTTGTTGACTAATGCCTTACAGAAGACCAAACAAGAAATGAGAAACAATATAGATGAAACGTACAGAATATTTACCAACTATGCATGGAGACACAAACTACCGAGGGAGGTACACGTAAGGTTTACAAGAAAAACAGAGGTGAAGTGTATGCAACAACAAGAGATGAAGAACAAGGGGAAAGAAATAGTGACATTAAAGCAGGTTCCTAGAAGGATGAGAGAACAAAGAAGGAACTACAACTTTTTATCATCACAATTAATTAAAAATAGGATACTGTTCAGGTGGCTGTTACCAGAAGGCATGCTGATTTCCTGGCAAGAAATTTCCCCCCCGAATTGATACACTTGACAAGGCACAACAATTCTATAAACATTATCTAGCGTCTGATGAAGAACAAGATAGTAGAGAAGAAAGAGAGTAAAAGACAAGAGGAGCAACAACTGGAAGAAAAGGAACATGATCAGGAAGTGAAAGATTGGAAACGGAACATCAGGAAGAAGAAAGGATAAGGACAAGATCGCAAAGAGAGACAAGAGTAAAGAGAGGAATGAGAACCCTATATAAGCAACAATACGGAACTGGAAATTAATCTACCTTCAATCAATATAAATGGATTGAACTCTCTGGTTAAAAGGAAAAAAACATTTAAAAACTCCAAAAGCAGAATATGGCCATCATTTGTTTGCAAGAGGTACATATCAAAAAACAATATGATAACATCTTAGAATCACCCAAATTAGGGAAATTACATCTTGCCTTGTTACATAAAAAGAAAAGGGGTATTGCAGTATACTAGCTGAGGACTGGTTGAGACCAAAGCAGATATTTGCAGATGAAAAAGGAAGAATCCTAATGATAGAAATAACAACAACAAAAAAATATTGTTAATAGTAATTTATGCACCAAACACAAATCAGAAAGAATTTTATAGTAGGTTACATCGGAAAATTGGAAACAGGACAATGTATGTATTATTGGGGACTTTAACACGGTGGTAGACATAGAAAAAGACTATACAAGCCACAACAACAAAAACAAGAAAAAGAGAAAACATTGCCAAATACCTTTCATAAAATGGCACAAGAATTAAATTTAAAAGACATGTGGAAAGAATTAAATATGCAGGTGTGACTATACATTTTCTCGAACCCACATAATTCCTGGTCTAGGATAGATATGATGTGGATGGACCCAGAAGTAGGAAAAGACATTGAGGAAATAGAAATAATGCCAAATTCCTGGGCAGATCATAAAATTGAAATGGAAAGGGGGGAAAAGGAGAGGAAGGTGGACCTTAAATCAGAGAATGGTGAAAGGTAAAAACTATGTACAAATGTTGGAAAAAGAACTAAAACTATTTCTGAAAGACAACATGAATGATCAAACAACACTACAAAACTTATGGGACACAACCAAAGCCTATATCCAAGGTTTAACGATAGCATATGGAGCGAGAAAAAACAAAGATAAGATGAAACAACAAACAGAACTATTGGAAAAACTTAAAGAATTGGAACTTGAAATGCAAAAAAAAAAAAAAAAACCAAAATGAGGAAATTAAAAGAGAGAAGGAAGTAATCTAACATAAAATAAATCTAACTCTACAAGAGGAAATCATATGAAACCTCAGAACAGTGAAACAAAACTATTTCGAGCATGCTAATAACCCAGGGAGATGGTTGGCGCATAAGTTTAAAAAAAAAAGAGAAAAACTTAATACAAAAACTACAGGATGAAAACGGGACCCCACACCACCTGATAGAAGAAAAGAAAACCACTGCCCAAAAATATTTTACAATGTTATATAGCCAAAATGACATACCAGAAGAAAAGATCAGACATTACAAGAGAAATGTTACAAGAGAAATGTTAAATGATAAAATTACAATGATGGAGATGAAAGAGGATATCAAGAAGCAAAAAAGCGGACTTCCGGTTTGTCAGCTTCGCTAGCAGCAGGGATTTGCGATCCTGCGCGATCCCTGCTGCGCTAGCCATTTTTGGTGCCTCCGATCTATCGATCTGGAGGCTAAGGTTGCTACGAAGAAGCAGCCGAAGATAAGGAGGAGCTGGTGAGGGGTTTGGGGGTGTTGCAGACCCCCTTCCCAGCCGGCAAAACCCCTTTCCCAAGACGGTCGAGCGGCGGTCTGTAATGGCCGCCTCAAAGAAGCCGGCAGCTGGGTAAGACTGAGCAGGAGGAAGAGAGGAGAAAGTGGTTAAGAGAAAGTTTTTGTGGCTGACCCAGGACTTTAAGAGGCGTTTAATCCTGAGAACGATTGTTTTCTGAAAAATACTTTGTCTCCAGAGGAGGATTTCAAGCGGCAAAACTGAGTGCTGAAAGGGAAAGTTTACTCTCCTTCCTTACGGAATTAACAAATGGCCATTGAGAAACCTGTTGCTTTTTCTTATAAAAGGTAAAAATTTGGCTTCTTGTTATAAGTGGGAAGGAAGAGGACAAAATATACATACATACATACATACATATATATATATATATATATAAAGATTTTGTTGGAGGAGATGCCTTGAAGATCTTGAGACCAGAAATTAATTGCAATAAGGCTTTAAAACACAGATTGGAGGTTTTTTCCCTTCCCTTTGATACCTTACCAGGAAGAGAAAGTGAGAACTTTGTGTTTTGTTTGGACTGATTGACTCTCTCTGAATTTTGGGGAATTGCTCTAACTTTTGAAACACTTTGGTTGCTTTAAGAAGAAGAATAAAGAATGGCTTTATCTGCTGATGAACTTAGAGAATATGAAGAAAGAAATGATGCTGTGAAAAAAAGCCTTTCTCTTTCTAGAAATGGCGCTTGTTAATTATCAAACACAACAACAGATGGACGAAATGGAAGGAGAAGAAGGAGAAGAAGAAGAAGACGCCATCTTCAATGAATTTAAAAATTTAGTTAAGAGAGAAAGGAGAAAGAAAGGAAGGAAAATGAAGGACTTAAGATCTAAAAAATACTTAAGAAAGGAAAAATAAGATGCAAAACCAATTCAATGTCAATGTTACTGAGCAAAAGGAGAAAGGAATACAACAGAGAGGGGAAGCTGGAGGTAAAAAGGTTAGGTGGGATAAGAAAGGAAGGAAAAGGGAGGGAAAAGGTATAAAACAAGATGGGAAAAAGGAATTTTTTTAGGGATAAAGGGTAATGTATAATTTCTTTAAAAAAGAAGATTCTGCAAGGTACATTTTATTTATTTTTATTTTATTTATTTGATTTGCCAATTGTTTACAAGATAATAAGTATAAGTGTATACATAGTTGTGAATACATGAAATGGGTACATATAAGAAAAATTAAAGAAGAATAAGAGAAACAATAGGACAGGGACGGTAGGCACATTGGTGCGCTTTATGCACGCCCCTACAGACCTCTTAGGAAAGGGGTGAGGTCAATAGTAGACAGTCTAAGGTTAAAGTTTTTGGGGTTTGGGGAAGAAACTACAGAGTCAGGTAGAGTATTCCAGACATTGACCACTCTATTGCTGAAGTCGTATTTCCTGCAATCAAGTTTGGTGCGGTTAACTTTGAGTTTGTATCTATTGTGTGCTCTTGTGTTGTTATGGTTGAAGCTGAAGTATTCATTGACAGGTAGGACATTGCAATGTATGATTTTATATACCATGCTTAAATCAGACCGAAGACGGCGTAATTCAAGGTTTTCTAGTTCTAGAATTTCAAGTCTGGTGGCATAAGGTATTCTACAACGAGTAGAGGAGTGGAGAACTCTTCTTTGAAATATTTCTGGACTTTCTCAATTGTGCTAATATCAGATACGTAATGTGGGTTCCAGACTGATGAACTGTATTCGAGTATTGGTCTAGCAAATGTTTTGTATGCTCTGGTTAGTAGTGTGATATTACCAGAGAAAAAGCTACGTAGGATTAGGTTAACAACTCTTAATGCCTTTTTGGCTATGTAGTTGCAGTGGGCTCTAGCACTTAGATCATTAGAGGTGAGTATTCCAAGGTCCTTTACAGAGCTTGGGTCATCAAAAAGATCTTGACTATTGAGCTTGTATTTTATTTTCTGATTTTTTTTTGCCAATATGTAAGACAGAGCATTTATTTGTTGAGATTTGAAGTTGCCATTTGTTTGACCATTCTGATACATAGTCAAGATCTTTTTGTAGGGTAGCAGTATTGTCTGTGGTATTGAACAGCTTTACATCATCAGCGAAAAGAACGCAATTGCTCTTGATATGATCACAGAGGTCATTTATGTAGAGTATGAAGAAAGTTGGTCCTAGAACACTGCCTTGGGGGACACCACTATTGACAGGTACATAAGATGGTATGGTAGTATTTGTATTAGAAATAGAAGATTAAAATGTTATAAGAATTTGAAATGTTTAGTAATGATAGATTTTAAAATTTAATAAAAGATTAAAAGGAATGTTTAAAATACTGAGTTTAATTGAAAAGACTAATTTACTGTTGTTTTGATCTTATTATAAACTCATTACTGTAGCATTTGTTTCTTGAAATAGACAACTGGAATGCTATGAGATTTAAAATTTAGATTTATTATTTAATTATATTAATTATTGTGGACTTACTATTTTTTTTTCTTTAGAGACTAGTAGGTTGAATGTACTAAGCAGAATCAGATTGGGTATTAGGTGTTATTTTAAATATTAATTTAGGGGGAGGATAGAAAGGCATCATACCTTGATTAGGGATTTCAGGAAAAAAAATCTTTTTCTTTACTTGCTGTAGGGAATGAGATAAATGGATAATTTGGAAAGAATGGACAAAAAATATAAATATAATGAACTAAATTAAAATGAATTAAATAAAATAGAAATAAGAAGAATGAAAAGTGGGGAGAAGTTATATGGAAGATATAGAATGGTAAATAAGATAGGTAATGATATACAAGATGAGCACGAATTTAATTGAAGTCCATACAAAGAGAGGTAATCTGGGGCCAAACTACTTTCTTAAAAGAAGTTTTATATTTTTGTGTTTTGTGTGTCTATGTTTTTTTTGAGAATTAATAAAACCTCGGAGGAATGTTGGATGAGAATAATGTTAAACAAGACAGAGGAATGAAGAGGATGGTTATAAACTGGATAAATATAGAAAATTAATAATAATTAATGAAATTGAATAAGAAAAGAGAAATAATTAGAAATTTGTTAAGAGATATATAATAATCAATATAATTTATATGGTTATATTGAAATGGTGAAAAATAGAATTATGTTGTATAAAATAGTATTCTATCTGACTTGTAAAATTAATAATGGAGAGGTTTGTGTACTTAATGGATAACGATGGTTTGTTGTCTTTAAAATTAATAAAATTTGTTTCAAAAAAAAAAAGAAGAAGCAAAAAAGCAATAAAACACCAGGACTAAAGGAATACCAGCAGAATTATACAAAGAAATTCAAGTCCCTTTGGAGCAATTAATGCTGGACTTATATAATGAACCAGGCAAAACTTCCAAATTCTTGGACAGCGGCTCATTCTAAAAGAATGCTCATTCTAAAAGAAAATTCAGATGATCAAAAGATCAAAAATTATAGACCAATCTCATTACTAAATGTTGATTACAAGATATTCATTAAAATAATTGCAGAGAGAGTTTTAAAAAAATTAAATGAATATATACATCCACATCAAAATGGATTTCTACCAAAAAGACATTTAAGAAACAACACAAGAATGATAATGGATGTATTAGAATATTATGAGGCATATCCAGATAAACAAATGGTACTGATATTTATGGATGCGCAAAAAGCATTTGATAATTTGAATTGGAAATTTTTTACTAATCAAGTAAATATGATGGATTTTGGAGGAAATTTTATAGGGATGTTTGAAGCAATATATACTACCCAAATGGCAAGAATAATTTTAAACAATGAATTGACTGAAAAATTTAATATATTTAAAGGACAGGGATGCCCACTATCGCCACTATTGTTTATCCTAGCAGCAGAGATACTATTAACACAAATTAGGCAAAACCAGGAAATAAAAGGACTGAGAGTCAAAAAAGAAGAATACAAAACACAAGCTTTTGCAGATGACATGGTGTTTATTATAGAAGATCCCCTTGAAACAGGAAACACATTATTACAAGAAATAGAACAATTTGGTAAAGTCACTGATTTATCTTAATTCTCTCCCAGACAGATAGTAGGGTGTCTCTAACTTTGTGTCTCTGGAAATATGAATGCAGTATATTTTTCCCTTCCCACATGAATGCATAAATAAAGATAAAACAAAGATATTAACCAAAAATCTTACTATACAACAGAAGGAAGAGCTGGAAAAGAAATTGGGGATCCAGGTGACAAAAAAGGTGAAATATCTTGGGGTTTGACTAACGGCAAATTGTTCATCTATAAAAGGAGATAATTATGGCAACTTATTACAAAAAATACAAAAAGATTTGGATAATTGGGGGAAACTACAGCTGTCATTGATAGGAAGAATTGCCATGATAAAAATGAACATTCTGCCTAAATTACTATTTATTTTTCAAACGATTCCAATAAAATTAGGAAAACAGTTTTTCGAAAAACTAAACAAAACAACGATAAAGTTTATTTGGCAGGGGAAAAAGGCCCAGATAAAATTGAAACTTCTGCAGGATAGTAGCAGTAAGGGAGGTTTTGGATTCCCGGATTGAGAACTTTATTATCAGGCCGTTTAACATGGATTAAAGATTGGGTAAATTTGAAAATAAAAGAGTGTTAACAATAGAGGGGCATGACCTGCAGATTGTTTGGCATGCGTTCATGTGGGAATGGCATGCATTCATGTTTCTAGAGACACAAAGTTAGAGACACCCTACTATCTGTCTGGGAAAGAATTAAGAGAAATCATTATATGAAGATTCTAATTTGGCTATCCACCATGGAGGCAATGGTGTATCCAATTATCCTAGATCTAAATAAAATAGTGAGATGTAAAGAATTATTGGATGAACAAAGAGAATTAAAATCAAATCAAGAATTGAAGGTACAAGGAATAAAGATAGACTGGTGGCTGTATTTACAAACCCGAACAAGGTATAAGAAAAATATAGAAGAATGGAATTTACAAAAATCAGCAGGAATTAGATAAAATATTGCAGGGGACAGAGGAAAAAATTATTACTAAAATGTATAATTATCTCTTAAGATTCCGAATGGAAGAAGAAATAGTAAAAGAGATCATGATAATTTGGGTGAAAAAATTTGGTTATAGCATCAATTCGGAAAATTGGGAAAAATTATGGGAAGTAAATTACAAATTAACATTATCAGCAACCTATAAAGAGAACTTGTACAAAATGTTCTATCATTGGCATTTACCTCTGGCAAGGTTGGCTAAGATGTTCCCTAACAGATCGGCAAATTGTTGGAAATGTAATTATGAACAGGGAACTTTTTTCCATATTGGTGGACCTGCCCTAAAGCCAAAAATTATTGGCTTAAAATTAAGAATTGGCTTGAAGAAATCACAAAACAGAAAACTGAATTGAAACTAGAGATATTCCTAATAGGCATATAAAGAGATAAAATTGGCAAAAAAAATTCAATATATTATATTACATATAATAACTGCGGCAAGAATTGCCTATGCCCAAAATTGGAAATGTGATAATACTCCTTCCGAAACCATGATAATATAAAAAAAGATTCCAGAATGCACAGAAATGGACAGGCTTTCAATTGGAAATGAAAGAGAGGGAAGAAACAGAGTATCATGAAATTTGGAACCCATGGTAGAACTGGCTAGAAAGTAGACGTAGATTAATGAAAGAAAGGTTATGGTAAGATGAAATAATACTGTGTATAACTATGTAAATAAACATGTAAATATATGAATATATGCTATAAATTGACCTCACCCCTTTCCTAAGAGGTCTGTAGGGGGCGTGCATAAGCGCACCAACGTGCCTACCGTCCCTGTCCTATTGTTTCTCTATTCTTTTATTTTTCTTATATGTACCCATCTCATGTATTCACAACTATGTATACACTTATACTTATTATCTTGTAAACAATTGACAAATCAAATAAATAAATAAATAAATAAATAAATTGAATGTAAAAATAATTGTAATGATATTTAGTAATAAGTTACACATTTAGGAATATGTCAATGTGAGTGAACACTGTTATGAACACATTGTAATGAATGGAAATATGTTTTTAATTGTAAAATTTGACTAATAAAGATTTTTTTTTTAAAAAAAAAATGGTGGCCATCTGTCAGCATAACCTTAAGCATATGTTGCTTTCATTAATCTTACTTAATGCTATGACATGAGAAAATTTTGATAACATAAAATGTACATTTATCCATATAAATCTTCAAAAGTTTTACATCAGCATAAGCCCCATAAAGCTTAAAAGCCCCATAAAACATCAGGTGGCAGTTTACAAACTGTCTCTGGACTACTCAAGTGAATTTTAACAAAGAAACAAAGACCAAATGGTCTACTTGGACTTAAAAATATATTCCCTGAAGTTTATATATTTAGATTGTACTGTGTGCCAACACTTTTACATTTGTTTGTAACAAAATTGTCAAGGTGTTTTAAAGGTCTGGAACCATATCAAAAAATGTTTAATGTAGCACAAATGTTTAGCCGATAACAATGTTTTATTACATTTGCCTTCTTCTTCTGCTACCATCACCACTGCTGCATTTTCCTCTATATTCTGTATTTTAGTGCATATATCCAACATTCTGTCTCACATCTGATTCATGGCTCGAATGTCCATCTTTATTTCTTTACATATGTCACTCATCTTTATATTGCTTATTATTCCAATTGTCCAGTATCCAGTAAATTTTATTTCAACCAGTGACTCTTTTTTGTTTTTAAAATATCAATGTCCTCAGATCTTTATTTTTCCAGCATTAATCAGTCCAAATCACCAATAATTCCAAGGGTAATATCAATAATAATTGTATCCTTACTCTTTAATTATGATATATTTCAGCTTCCAGGGGTCTTATTATAATGTCTTTCTTTTATTCCTTTTTACTTTCTTCTTTTGAGGAAATCATTAGTTTGAAAGGATCTACAGGATTTTTCTATCATCAACAAATGGCGCTTTTAGTCCAGTTTCACAGCCAAGCTTTTTCCATTTTTTTTATTTAGCTTCACCAATTTTAAAAATCAAATATTCTTTCTCTTTAGAACAATTATTTCCAGCATTCAAATTAGTGCTTTTCAATGCCAAATCCTGTCCGTTCGTCAATTCCAAATTAGTGTTCTTCCAAATTAATTCATTTTAAAAGTTTCAGTTTAAAAAAAAAAAAAACTTTTAGCAGTTCCCAATTGTTCTTCTATTTCCCAGCCACTGCTAGTACAATTCTTTGATCTTCTCTATTATAGTTTTTTGGGGAAAATAAAATTTTTCAAACACCTTCCCAATCTCCACTCCAGCGCTGCACTTAGATGTTTCACGGTTGTCCCAACTTTGTAGCGGCCATCTTGGCTGTTCTTCTCTCCATTGTGGCATAGAGAGCAAGCTCGGGGTTTCCATGGGGGAGTTGCGTTCTCCCCTAGAACCTCACTGAGCACCTCTCCTTAGCTTCACTGCCCCTCCAAGGCGGCTTTCAGCTCTGTCTGGAGCCCACAAATGGTGAGAAGCCAGCACAGGAATGGAGACCTCTGTTTGCTGCTTCTAGTCCCGTCACGACGTCAGCTGGAAGTCACCTTTTACCTTCTTACACAAAAATTCTATTGTCTAAATCTTATACAATTAGTCCCTTTTCCATGTCTTTGATTTTGTATTTTATATATTTAAATAGTTCTCCAATAATTAGGGATATTTAAGGTACTTGATATTATTTATAAGTTCACAGTTAAATCACCTTCATTCAAAATGTCTTTTTCTTTCTATTAAGCACAGTCACTGTTCCAGCTCCATGTCCTTTTTACTTCCTTTAGTACTTCTCCACTTCTCCATCACTCTAAATGACTCCTTGTAAATGTTCTCTTTACAAACCACGTTCACAGCAAGAAAACAAACCACCCATTTAGTCCAAGTCCAATCAATCTATCTTCATACAAATAAATTTTATTAAATTTACAATTAAAAACATATCGACATTACATACACAAAAATGGGGGAAAAAACGGCCTTACGAACCGGAGAGAGAAGAGAAGGAGAGATATAAAAGAAAGGAAGAAACAAAGAAAGAGAAAAAGAAATGAAAAGAATACATTTAAAAACAGACAATATCCTTTTTGACAGTCTGCAAGATCCAATTCTCCTAACTTGATTTGAATATGCACATCTTATCGGTATCTATGCTTAAATTACCCATTGTCTTTTAAGCAGTTTATCTCTGGGCTAACCAATTATACCAAGAGTTCCAATTATCCTAAAATGTTGAAGGCTCTTTATTTTTAAGTGCTATAGTTAATTTGTCCATTTCTGCACAATCACATATTTTCTGGATAACCATTTGTTCTGTAGGTGTATAAGGTGATTTCCAACACTGAGCGAACGCTAATCTGGCTGCAGTTAAAATATGAATTGTTACATATTTCATCTTTTTGGATAAATGTTTGTCAAAGATCCCTAGTAGGAAGAACTCTGGTTTGTATTCGATTTGTTCTTTGGTTATCTCCTCCAACCATTTTCTGATTTTTTGCCAATATTTCTGGGTTTCCTTGCAAGACCACCACATGTGAAAAAAGGTTCCTTCTTTGCTTTTACATTTCCAGCATTTTGGACTCGTGTTAGGGTTCATTTTCGCCAATCTCGAAGGGGGCAAGTGCCATCTATAAAACATTTTGTATGTATTTTCTTTATATGCTGCCGATTTTGTAATCTTGATATTTCTGTTCCAAATCTTTTTCCATTCTGATAATGTAATACTTCTTCCGACATTCCTGCTCCAGGCTATCATATTCCCTTTGACTATCTCTTGTTCTAATTCTACTTCCAGTAAATATTTATAGAATTTAGATATGTTCTTTTTGTTTGATCCTAATAAAATTTTATCTAAATACTGCAGTTTGTTATAAATTCCGAAGTCTTTAATATCTTGTTTGTATCTGCTATGAATTTGAATATATAACCACTGATCAATTTTAAATCCCTGTTCCTGTAATTCTTGTCGAGTTTTTAATTTTCCTTATGGATCTAATAAATCTTTGTATTTAATCATTTTTGTTATGTCCAAATTATTGGGATGTACCATGGCCTCCATTGTTGATAGCTAGATCGGAATTTTTAGATAGTGTTTTTTGCATATTTTTTTCCAATTAATTAATAATGAGTCCCTAATAAGGTATCTGTGAAAATAAGACTGCTTGGGTTTCCCCACTTCCCATAAGAAGGCATGCCACCCCCTCTGCCCTTCTAATGCTAAAATTCTTTTATTAAGTAAGTTCACCTAGTCTTTTAACCATAATAAGATAGCTGCCGAATAATATAATTCCCAATTTGGAAGAGCTAAACCCCCTCTACTTTTTGCATCTTGTAAGGCCTTTACATTGATCCTGGCTTTTCCCCCCTGCCAAATAAATTTAAGTGTAATCTTATTTAATTCTTCGAAAAAAAATATTTGGCAACTTAATTGGAATTGTCTGGAATAAATAAAGAAATTTTGGTAATATGTTCATTTTAATCGAGGCAATCCTGCCCAATAGAGAGAGCTGCAGCTTATTCCAGGATTCTAAATCTTTCTTTGTTGAAATAATTTATCATAATTGTTCTCTTTGAGTGATTTACCTTGTGGTGTTAGCCATATTCCTAAATATTTGACCCTTTTTGTTACCTGTATCCCCATCATTGCTTCTAATTCTTCCTTCTGGTTTTCTGTTAAGTTTTTGGTCATTAATTTCGTCTTTTTTCTATTAATTTTTAATCCTGCCACTGTGCCAATTCGTTCTAATTCTTTTATTAGATTATATCCTTTTTCCATAGGTTCCTCCAGAAAGAAAACCATATCGTCAGCAAATGCTTGTAGTTTATATTCTTCTGATTTGACCCTCACTCCTTTAATTTCAGAATTTTGTCTAATCCGTGTTAAAAGTGATTCTAGGGCAAATATGAAAAGAAGAGGTGAGAGAGGGCAGCTCTAACACTAAAAACATGAGTGCGGATTGTTTCTCCGGATGGGCTTCATAGTATTCTAGGACATCGATAACGGTTCTTAAATTGTTCTTTATTTGTCGGGACGGAAGAAATCCATTTTGATCTTCGTGGATATGTGGATTTAAAGCTTGTTTTACTCTATTAGCTATGATAGAAGTAAATAATTTATAGTCGGCATTTAAAAGTGAAATAGGTCTATAGTTGTTAATATTTCTATGATCTGCATCCTCCTTCGGGATTAGCGAAATCAGCGCCCCCCTCCATGAGTCCAGCATCTTGGCTGCCAGAAGTACCTCGTTAAACACTTCCAGTATCAGTGGTCCTACTAGTTCTATTATTGCTTTGTATAATTCTGCCGGAATCCCATCTGGCCCTGGAGATTTGTTATTACTTTGATTCTCCATTGCTGACTTCAATTCAGACCATGTAATATCTTTATTCAATAATTCTATCCATTCCTCTCCAATTACCTTGTCATTCGTCTCCTCTAAATAAGTTCTTATTTTATCTTCATTAACTTCCTCCTTTTTATATAATCTTTGAAAATAGTTGTAAATGATATATTTTTTCTTCTCTATCTCATGTTGTAAGACACCTTTCTCATCCATTAGTTGGTGTATCAATCTCTTTTCTTTCACTTTTTTAAGTTTATGGGATAACCATCTTCCTGGTTTATTTGCATATTCAAAATAAGTTTGTTTGGACCTTTTCAAATTAACTTCTATTTTATCTTGTTCAAGTAAGTTCAATTTATGTTTAATTGTTATTAACTGATTTTGTATTCTCTGGTTTTTAGGGGTTTTTTGTAGTTGTATTTCTAATTCTTTAATTTGTTGTTGGAATTTATTTTGTTGGGCATGTATTCTTTTATTTCTCATGGCATGTTATAAGAGATTGTTGTTCCTCTTATAATTGCCTTCATTGTATCCCAAATATTTTGTTTCGTGGTTGCTTCATTATTATTTTCTTTTAGAAAATAATTTAATTCCTCTTTCATCTTATTAATGTACTCTTCTTTGTTTATTAACTGAGTATTTAGTGTCCATCTTTTCTTTGTTTTTCTCCTATCTCTCCAAATTAATTGTATTGGGTTGTGGTCAGCCCATTCATTTGGTAGGATTTTAATTTCTTTTATTTCATTAGCCAATTCCCCATCCATCCAGGCCATATCTATTCTGGTCCAAATTTTATGTGGATTGGAATAGTATGTAAACTGTTTCTCTTCTGGGTTTAGTTTTCTCCATAAATCTATTAAGTTTAATTCTTTCATCATGTCCTTACAGGGCCTAGAAAATTCTCTTTTCCCTTTCTTGTTCTTATTCGCATTACTATGGTCTTTTTGATGATCAGCAATGGAGTTGAAGTCGCCTATCATGCAAATATTCCTTTTTTCGAAACCTATTATTTTTTGATGAAGATCTTTAAAAAATTTCCCTTGTTCTTCATTTGGCACGCAGATTGCTACCAATAAAAATGTAATATGATTAATCCAAATTTGTATAACCAGAGTTCTTCCTTCCGGGTCCGACCAGATTAATTCTGCTTTTACATCGTCTTTCACAAATTTTGCAATTCCTTTCTTTTTATGTTTGTCTGCTGGTGCTGTAAAAAGTTTTCCAAGTTTCGGGCAAATTAAATATCTTTCATCATTTTTCCTAATGTGTGTTTCTTGTAGGCATATTATGTCGGCGTTTTGTCTAATTAATTTAGTTAATATCCTTTTCCTTTTGGATGTTGAATTTAAACCATTTATATTAATGGAGAGGAGTTTCTTTTCTATCTCCATTTATCTAAGTCTGTTTAGTTTTTTGTCTAGTGATAATTCGGTTTTCTTCTTGCTGTTGTGAGATTGGTTCTTCTCTCCCTGGTTGTGGTTTATCGTTCCCTAAATTTTGAGGAAGTCCTTCTTTTTGGTTTCTATGGCGATTACGGTCATCCTGTGGTTTCCTTTTAGTTTCCTCCTTGGTGTATTGGTCATCCGTGCCTATTAGCTGATCATGAAAGTCTTGGGCCTGTTCTATAGAGTCTATTTTGATTTTTCTCTCTTTCCAAGTTATTAACATCCCTTCCGGGATTAACCATTTAAAAGGGATTCCTTTTTTATTTAGATAATTGGCCAAAAAATTATAATCCTGTCTTATGACCCTCACTTTCCTTGGGATTTGTTTTAGGATCATAATCTCTTTGCCTTTATATGTTATTGTTTCTTCTCTGGACATTTTAAGAATTAAGTCTCTCACACATCTCCTAGTGAAATGAATATGAATTTCTCTCGGGCAGTTATGGCGTCTAGCATAACTTGTACTGGCCCTATACACCTCGTCAAATTCTTTAATTAGATCGTCTTTTTCTTTCCCTAACAATTCAGCCAATAATTCTGCCATTAATTGTTCTAGTTCTTCATTTTTCGCTTCCGCCACATTTTGAAACCTTAAATATGCCGCTGCTTTATCCATTTCGAGGTGGACCAGAGAGTCTTCGGTTTCTCTAGTTGCATTTTTAAGTTCCTCATCTATCCTTTCAAAATTTGTCTCCATCCGTTCTGTCCTACTCTCTATTTCTCTTATCTTAACTTCGTTTTTCTCCATAGCCTGTTCCAAGGACCCTATCTTATCCTCCACCTGTCCGGTGGCAGGACAGGGATGTGCAGAGGTGGAGAAGACTGCTGCAGTTTTCAGATACCTTCTCTAGCGTCTGGAGCAATCCCCAGGGGATACACGAACCCCAGAGAGGTTCGTGTCAGCATAGGAGACTCTCGAGTTACAGGGTGGGGGTAGGCAACCCCCTGGCAACGAAGAGAAGAGCTCCTGAGCCCAGCGCGGAAGAGCTAGCTGCCAGTTTATGGCGGCTCCAAAGTCCGGTCTGCCACCGATGTGACTAAGCAAGATAGTGACAGCCTGCAAGATCGGAGCAGTAAAAGGTGCTGAAAGATCATAATATAATATTGAAGATTGAAGAATGACAGTGGCGTGAGAGATTTCTCTTCCTGGTTGTGAGCAGCACTTTGTGGAAGCCGGAGAGAAAAGCGGCCAGAAAAGTGGCTTGAAAAGCGAAAGTGTGACAAATGCGAGCGAAAAGGCGTGATCGTTAGAGCGAAAGTGTGGATTATAGCTTTTGAAAGGGAAACCCTTGGGAGAGAGGAAGAACATCGGAAACCAGGAGATTGGAGGACTTGAATTTGTGAGTGATTTGGTATTTGGGACTAACTTTTTGACAATATTTGAGAAGAAGGAGGCGACGGAGGAGGAAGAACTGCGGCACTGAAAGTGACTTATTAACTCTCTGAACTGAGCGCAATAGGATTATTGGCTTTATTTAATACTGTTGGGAGGACAGATTGTTAAGCAATCAAGAAGAGATGACTATTGGATTTTGGAGGGAATAATAAGTGAAGGAGATTTGTACATTGAACTCAAAACTGGGAAAGGGAAAGAAGGAAAAAGAGGAAGGAGGAAGAGACCAACGGAAGGCTGGGAAGGACTGACTCCTTATTGTGATTAGTCAGCATATTGTACCATTCGCTTCCCGGAGTGCTGGGAAGAAACTCAAAACTTAAACCTTTAGCTTGAAGATTGTCTATAAAAAAATTTTTTTTCTCTTATCACATCACTTTATTTGTTGGAATTTCTATTTGGTATTACTTTAATATTATCATCTTGGCACTATTTTTACAATTTGAACCTCTAGCTCCTTGCTTAATGACTTCCTGAAATTAAGGTAAACTTTTCTCTCTTTTCTTTTCCCATTTTTTCAGCCTTTCTCCTTCCTATCTCAACCCCTTAATAAGTTTGATAAATTTACCTACTTAAAGGGGGGGGGGGGGAAGGTATATTATCCTTATAGATTTCAGTGACAAATGATTTGATTGTTTTAAATAGTAACAACAAAGAGTGAAAAATAGTGCTGATTTAGATTATTTAGAATATTTAAGATTAATTCTTAAAGTAGTAATTGGGTTGGATTTGATGTATTATTGGTGATCAATATTGATATTCGGTATATAAATTTATTATAAAGATTATTATATATTATTAGATAACCTTCTATAATATAGGAGTATAGACTGCCTATCTATATATTTGATTGAAGTATTAGAATAGAATTTTCATTTTAGGAGTTAAACACTGAATGGTGATCTGGGACAATATAACCAACATAGTGCAACAGCAAAAACAAATATTAAGAGAGATGACTTCCACGACAACTACGGCTTTGAAAACAGGAAAGAAGACCACTCCGACCCTAACGACTACTTTGACTTCTGCTTCACCAACAATCCAAAAAACCATTGAAGAATCTCTAATAGGGGAAAAACAGCCCAATGTCTCCAACGTTAACATACAAGCTACTCTACTATCCTTGCAAGAAGCAATGTCCAAGATGCAAGAAATAATGATTAAGAATCATAACGAAACCAGAGCAGACATTAGCGAATTAAAAGATGAGATGGGAAAGCTTAAAGTGGAAGTAATCAATCTATCTTTAAATATATTCCAGCCGATACCCACTCTGATTTCAAACTCTAGTCACTCCTTCCTCTCCGGCTGTGAATATTAATGTTAAAAGCTGTTTTTTATCCTCCACTCCCACCGCTAAATCACCAATTTTTCCTTCACTTGTCAATTGATCTTGTAGGTCATTAAGTCTCTGAGATTTCAGTACCATTTTTGGTCTCCAATTGTGACATATTTTAAAGAACATTAAATTTGTACTCAGCGTGTGAGACAGTAGGGACCTTAGTAGCAATTTTAAACCAAGTGTCTCATACCTGTTAATTAATCTGAACAATCAGATGGCCAAAAACTTTAAAATATATATTTCTGCTTTATCACAAGAAAAAGCCTCAGACATGTTGATGTCTAATTATACATTATCCCCAAAAAATACCATATTAAAAACCATATTAATTTGAAAGCTTTTCTATATATTCATCACTACAGTGGTTGCTTTTATTTATATCCATCACTCACAGTGGCCTCTTCTCTTTATGTCTGTATGATAGTTTTTCTTTCAGCTGCTGTGATGACCCAGGGTGTGGCACAAAGGCAACACAGTCAAATAAGCAAAAATGTCCCTTTAATACCTCCAACGTTGCCCCCAATGTCCAGGTTACCTTCGGCTGGAGAAAAAACTCCCCCAAGAATAGTCTTTAAGTGGAGGAAATTCAGTCCGAAAACAAAGTACACACAAACTGTAAATAAAAATCCATACAAACCACGCTGCAGTAATTAACTTGACAGGGAAAGAGAAGGAATTGCAGACTTGAAAGCCCAGCAAAACACACTGTTGGGAACCCAGATAAGCCTCGACGATACCAGATAATTCACGATTTGCTCCCAACAACTTTGCTGTGCACAGCTTCCCTTTTTAAACTCTGTGTTCCCAGCTGCAGTTAATGAAGGGAATCAGGGTCCTTTCCTCCCCCATAAACCACACAACTCACATTGCTCCCTTCTCCTCCCTGCATGCCCTAGGATGAAGAGAGAGTGGGCCTGGGTCTTCCTCTGAATTCCCTCTCCCTTGCTCTACCTCTCCCCTGCTCTGCCCAGCCAGCCTTTGCCCTCCCCCAGTTTCTTCCACAGCCAACGGAGCCACACTCCCACTCCCTGTCAGCTGCTCAGTCTCTCCCTCTGAATCAGATTCCGACAGGGGTATGACAGCTGCTTTGATGCCAATAGAAGGGCATATAGAGATGGATGTGACATTCAAACATTAAAATAAAAAAGAGCTTAGTTTTTTAATGTTTGAGCTGGTTTTATTTCAGGGTATATTATGTTGCATAGCCACTGTTATTTTCAGGGAAGTGGGCAACATTCAATGTAGGGAGATAACTCAAATCTAAATTTCATTTTTAAAAACACAAAACCATACCTATTCATGGCTTTGGTTGTTATATCTCTGCAAGTAGGAATAGGATCTGTGAGTAGGAATCAGAAATGGCGAGACCAACAGACTTCTTATTCTCTTAGCTCTAGGCAAATTACTTGGAACATAATCAATATTAATAACCTGCTAACCGAATTTATTGTAATTTTTTGCAATTTTAGCACTATTTCAGTAATAGGACATGTAGTATATTAATTTTAGCATAAGGTTATATAAGGCCTGAAACCTTATAGTACACTTTTTAATTATTTTGGCTTCCAATTGCTGTTCATCATTGTCTGATATGAAAATGGCCCGTGACTCAACATTAATTACTTGTTCAATAAAGTCAAACTGAGGCTTTCAGAATCTCAATAACAAATGTAGTACTAGATACATAGTTCCTTTATTATATTTTTCTGGTATGATACCCAGCAGAAATATTTCTGGTTTAAATCTATATGTTCCTATATCATTTTTTTATCCAAATATGTATGGCATGCTTTTGTCCACCACATGTGGTAGTACGAGCCTGGAATCTGATTACACTTCCAACATTTATCAGACATATCTTTAAACATCTTGGCTAATCTTGCTGGTAGAAGTGCCATCTGTAAAACATTTTATATAAGTTTTCTTTGTATGCAGTAGACATTGTTAATTTATAATTTCGATCCCACAACTTTTACCATTGATTCAATTCTATAGAATAACCAAAGTTTTTAGCCCACACTATCATTGTTTCCTTTACTTGCTCTTCTTTTATTCTAACAATCAATAGGTAGGTATAATTTTTTAAAATTAATTTCTCCTTAGTTCCTGTTAGAATCTGGTCCAATTCTGTTGCTTCTTTATAAAAACCATATATTTTAGCATCTTTTTCATATCTTGATTGTATTTATATCTGCGGCCACCATGCTAAATCTATCCCTTGACTATTCAGTTCCTGTTTCCCTTTCTCATTCAAAGTATCTTTATATCTTTTTTTCCCCCATATCAACCACATTTGGATGTATCAACACCTCCATCGTGGAGAGCCAGACTGGTATTTTCAATTAGTGTTTTTCCTTAATTTTTATCCATACTGAAAACAGAGCATTTCTAATGTAGTGTCCTTGGAAAATAATGGTGTATTTTATTTCCCCCATACCATAGAAAGGTGTGCCACCACAATTGCAATTCGTGACCCTCCAAAGTTAATGATTGTCTATATCTCAAGTTTATCCATTCTTTTAGCCACATAAGTGCAGATGTCGTATTATAACTTCTAATCTGGCAGCCCAAAGCCTCATCCATTATAAAAGTCTTGTAACAGTTTCAGACTTATTCTTGCTTTTTTACCTTGTCAATAAAGTTTGATACTAATCTGTTTAATTCCTTGAAGTATTTCCAGTTTTATTGGAATTGTTTGGAACAGTAATCTTGGTAGAGTATTCAAAAGAGAAGCCTCTTGACATTTGTGTCCTAACATCTAACACAAGTAATGTGATATCATGGCACATGTTTCATCACTTTTCTCTCTAAGTGGTTTACAGACTGAGCATATTGCTCCCAACAAGCTGGGTCCTCATTTTACCGACCTCAGAAGGATGGTGTCAGCTTTGGAATCCTTATTCATCACTGCCACATAGCTTGAGAAAGTGGGAGGGGGTAATTTTTATTGAGTAGCTCTAAGTAGACAAAATAGAATTATTTTGTTAGCTCAAGGTCATAGAGTTTGGCGAAGATACAAAAAGGAACTTACTTTGGGATTGGTTCGTGTGATGTGATGATGAGAGAAAAGGGGATGGTTTGTAGTTTGGGACATTCTGGGAAGTCTGGGAAACTTTTAGCTTTGAAATTCCACAGATGTGCCAGGTGCTATTCTAATAAAGGTACTTTTGAGATTATGCTTGTGTCAGAGTTACTGATTGGAATGGAGGTTCCCTGGAATGCTGACATTAATGATTTCTTCCCATGGCTGTGTTGGTTCAGCTACTTGTTGGAGGAGACCAGGGGTTTTCCCAGTTCTGTGTTTCACTGTGGCACAAATTGAGCAGCTTTTCACATAGTCCTCGACATCAGGTTTCATTTTTGGCCACCAGAACTGTCTGGATTCTCAAATTGGAATCTCAACAAATCAATAAACACATTGACATCCTGTAGCTCTGGGGCCTGTCCAAAGTGCAATTGAGCCACCCAGTCAGAAGCATCCCCCTCATTCATTCCATCTGTTATTGCAGTGACCAGATCGTGCTCTGTTGGGGGACGAGCGGTCTGCCACCTCCAAGTGGTGTCCCCTGGATGCGCGAAGCCGTTAAACGCTGACCGTAACTGAGAGCAGACCCTCCGACGACAGGCCCACGCGACAGGCCGGCTGGAGTACTCAAATGCCGCATCAACATGGTGGAAACGTCCACTACTGAACACACGCCCAATGCTACCGCATTCGGGGGAACCGACGGGCGCAGGAGACCATTGGCCTGCGTCAAAAATCAACGAAATGGTCCACGCGGAAAGCACGGCGCACTTGCACCGTGTGAGAAAGCTATGACGGCCGCGTCCGGGTCTGACGTGCACGGAGACTACCCGATCCGTGTGAAAAATCGCAAGCGGGAACAGAGGATTGCCAGATGCTCAAGGTGGCCACCTGGAACGTGGATTCGCTGACTGGACGCCGACCGAGATCGCCAGGGCCATGCGGGACAGGAAGCTGGACATCTGCTGCCTCCAGGAAACTCGCTGGAAGGGCAACAAGGCTACGCACTATAGACGGCTATAAGATCATATACACCAGCTGTAAGGAAAACCGCGGCGGTGTAGCTGTGGTTGTCAGTCCCAGCTGGCAAAGCTCCGTTGCAGAAGTTAAGCGCATCACAGAACGACTGATGATAATCGTCGTAGCGACCGAGAGGCAGCGCCTACACATCTTGTCCGCCACGCCCTCAGACCGGATGTCACGAGGAGGAGAAGGATACCTTCTGGGAACTGCTCGACATCCAACTCAGGCAGATCCCATATGAAGACGACATCATCATCTCTGGCGACCTGAATGGTCATGTAGGGCGGGACAAAACGGACACCAGTGCCACGGTGGGCACGGCACAGGCGATATGAATGAGAATGGCCAGAGGATCCTGGACTTTGCCGACTCCCATGATATGACCATCACGAACACCTGCTTCATTAGGCGAGAACCCCAACTCCTCACCTACCATAGCAGAAATGGGAACCACCACACACAGATCGACTACATCATCGCACGACAAAGAGCCGCTAAAAACGTGCTCAACGCCAAGGTGTACCCGCACGAATCGAGCAGTCAGCACAGGCCGCTGATGGCGAAGATCAGGATCAGCAAGCCCAAGACCAAGATTGACAAAAAGAATGCAGACCAGCCACGAATCAAGTGGTGGAACCAGAAGAAGATGGCGGGACCCCTCATCAAACCGGAGCAGTTCCTGCAGATGGTCGACGGGCCACAGGAAGCGTGGTCCATGCTGAAGAGCACTGTTCACACTGCCGGCTGCCAACAGCTAGGTTGTACCAAGCCAGGACGGAGACGCATCGAACGAGATACATGGCTCTGGACACCGGAAGTACAAGATGCGTGCACCTGAAGAAACGGCTCTACAAGGCCTTTCTTCAGGACAAGACCAGCGAGAAGCTCTGCGAGTACAAGGCGGCCAAAAAGGCAGCCAAGAAAGCAGTAGCGACAGCCAGAAGCTCCCACTATGACGACATCTACGAGAAGCTGAACACGCGAGAAGGCGAGAATGAGATCTACCGCCTAGCCAAAAGCAGACACAGGAAGACCCTGGACATTGACCAGTTTCATGGGATCAACGATAAAGGGGAAATTTGATCGTCAACCCCAGAGACGCTGCCGAGAGGTGGCGGCAATACTTCGAGAAGATCTCCACCGAGGAGTTCCCACACCCACGAACCCCGCGAGGTGACCCCGTCGAAGGCCCAGTCTCAGGCATTCACGCCAGCGAGGTCACCGACGCCATCAAGGCCATGAAAAACGGTAAGGCAACAGGACCAGACGACATCCCTGCCGACTTCTGGAAAAAGGCACTACCGGGCTCGGCATTGTGGCTGTGCGAGCTGTTCAACAACATCGTCTCCACGGGAATAGTGCCACACGACTGGTACCGCAGCACCACTGTTCCGATCTGAAGGGAAAGGGCAGCCCAGCGGACTGCTCCAACTACAGACCGGTCAGGTTACTGTCACACAGTATGAAGATCTTCGAACGCGTCCTCGATAAGCGCATTCGGGACATAGTCGACATCAGCGTCAACCAGGCCGGATTCATCAAGAACTGCGGCACCACCGATGCCATCTTCGGTGTGCGGATGCTGATGGAGGCTCACAGAGAGAAGAAAATCCCGCTCCACACCGCCTTCTTGGACTTGGAAAAGGCCTTCGACCGAGTCCCGCACGATCTCATCTGGTACGCACTGCGAGATCACGGCGTGCCCGAGCTACTCGCTCAATGGGTCCAACTCCTATACAGATGTCACAAAAGCCGTGTAAAAGCGGCAGCTGGGATATCAGAGGAGTTCAATATCACCGTCGGGCGTACACCAGGGCTCTGCTCTCTCACCACTGCTGTTCATTCTGGTGATGGACACAATTACACACGACCTGCACACGCCCGCCCCATGGACGCTGCTCTACGCCGATGATGTGTTCCTGGCCAACCTGGCGCAAGGCTGAACTCGAGCACCTAGTCCAACAGTGGCACGACCGCCTCGAGCAGTTCGGGCCCGGTTGAACCTAAAGAAGTCCGAATACCTGACCACTGACAACGAAACGACAGGCTCCATCCACGTGAACGGGCAGGAGCTACCGCGCGCTCCACCTTCAAGTACCTGGGAACTACTCTTGGGGAAGAAGGCCTACTACAAACTGAGGTGGCAGCCAGGATCAACGCAGCGTGGGGCAAATGGAAGTCCGTCACGGGCGCCCTCTGTGACAAGAAGATGCCGATGCGCCTGAAAGCGAAAATCTATAACTCTGTGGTGCGCCCCGTGGCCATATACGGCGCAGAGTGCTGGCCGACGACCAAAGAAGTCGAAAGCAGACTCCAGACAATGGAGATGCGAATGCTCCGATGGTCGGTAGGCCTCACCCTACTCGATCGCGCCAGGAATGAAGAAGTGCGCAGACGGTTCAACGTCGTGCCCATCCCCACGGTCATGAGGCAGTCCCGGCTACGATGGTTCGGCCATGTGAGTCGCGCCAAGGAAGAATCCATCATCAAATCTGCGATGAAGGTGATTGTCGGAGGAGCGAGACCGCGTGGTAGACCTAAGCAACGCTGGATGGACACGATCAAGGCCGATCTAGAGATCGCGAAGGCAGACCCGACACACGTGGCAGACAGCGAGGCGTGGAAGCAGTACTCAAGGACATTAGCGGACCTCGCCAGAGCGCGAGACAAACGCTGAAGAAAAAGAAGAAGAAGAAGAAGATCGTGCTCTGTTGCATATTGGCCTCCAAATTGGTCTATGTGAGACCAGATTCGAGTGAGGAAATAAGCAAAATGTTCATGTTGTCCTTCAAAAGTGCCCTTGAACAGCATCAAGTCTGGTCTGGGGGATGGGGGGAGGTGGTATCGCCCTGGCAACCACAGGCTGAGATGGAATAAATGGAGCCTGGCAAGGCGTGTATCTACTTTGGAGGGGTATTCTGCAGCCTGGCTGGGTTGGGGCTCTCTGGAAGAAGGGCCTCTGCAGGGTTGCTCCGAGAGGGGGTTGATTAGAGGCCAGTTGTTGCCTTATTCCCTGCGTGGGGAAATGGGGAGTGGCTGCTGCCTGCTGCCTGTGCAGATTCCTTTGTTGGGAAGGGATTGCTGATTCTCTTCGGGGCCAGGGCATTGCCGGCACTGGCATCCATTGGCACTGGACCCACCCTTGGCCAGGATAAAATCTCCACCCTGGAGGGATACTCTCTGCAGGAGGTAATCTCCTTTCTGGTTGTGGGGGGGTGGGACTGGGAGTTCGTAACATACCCGTTGTAGTCTGTGTCTCCCGTCTCTCCCTTGAAATTCGATCCTGCCAGGCTGGGCTGCTTTGCTGGCCATCTCCAACTGATACTGGTGTGAATTCCCCTTCCCTCCTTAAACTGGGGAAGGTAAAAGTGGGCTGCGTTATGCTCCAGCTTGTTTGAAGAGTTTGTGGCTTTGAGACATAACTTTCCACCTTTAGCTGGTGAAGCTGTTCTGAGATTCCTGCCAACAATTGGCTTTGGGATGTAATCCCCTGGTTGCCATCTTGGGAGGCGTCTGATGCAATTGAGGCTCCACACCTCCAATTTGCCTCCCTTGCAGTATGTAGAGGGCTTGAGAAAGAGATTTGTTCCAGCAGTTTTTCTTCCGGCCCCATCTGACAACTCCCCCACGAGTCTGATCCTTTGGGCGAAGCTCCTAAATCTTGTCTCCCTTCTGCATGCCTCAATGCCTGCATCACCTCCTCTGAAGGGGGGCTGGGGGATTCAGCTAATCTTCAGGAAAACCCCCCAAGCCCCTTCTGTCTCACCTTCCATCTTTGCTGATTCTTCGTACTGATCCATTCCTGGGGTTCAGCAACCCCTAATAGCGCCCCTCTTAGGAGTGCTGGTAGTTGTTAGAATTTCAAAATAATGTCAGCATTCCAGGGAACCTCCATTCCAATGAGTAACTCTGACACAAGCATAATCTCAAAAGTACCTTTATTAGAATAGCACCAGGCACATCTGTGGAATTTCAAAACTAAGTTTCCCAGACTTCCCACAATGTCCCAAACTACAAACCATCCTCTTTTCTCTCATCATCACATCACATGAACCAATCCCAAAGTAAGTTCCTTTTTGTATCTTCGCCACACTCTATGACCTTGAGCTAACAAAAGAATTCTATTTTGTCTACCTAGAGCTACTCAATAAAAATCAGCCCCCTCCCACTTCCTCAAGCTACGTGGCAGCGATGAATGATTCCAAAGCTGACAGATGGAAGGTTGAGTCAACTTTGAGCTAGTGAGACCCAAATTACCAAACTGCTGGCAGCCGGTAATCAGCAGAAGTAGCCTGCAGTACTGTCAGTGATGGGATTCAAATAATTTAACAACCAGTTCTCTGCCCTAATGACCATCTGGGTGGGCATGGCTGAGTGGTCATGTGACTGGGTGGATGTGGCCAACTTCACTAACCCTAATCCTAACACTTAGGAAATTTCTCCTTAGTCCAACTCGCAATAAAATACCACAATAGTACTGTTCCAATATTTAGAATAGAATAGAATAACAGAGTTGGAAAGGACCTTGGAAGTCTTCTAGTCCAACCCCCTCCTTAGGCAGGAAACCCTACACCAGGGGTCCTCAACCACCGGTCCGCGGACTGGTACCGGTCCGTGGAGCACTCCGTACCGGGCCGCAAAGAAATAAAAAAATAAAAAAAATGGCGGCTTTCTTCGCCTTCGGTGAATGCTGCTGGGATCGGGGATCAAGGACACAAATGAGAGAAGGGGAGGGAAGAAGCAACCAAAGCCTGTCCTGCTCTCTGGCTCAGCGGCTTCGGTTTCCTCTCGCCTCGTTCCTCTCTCAGTCGCTCTCTCGCTGCTCCACCAGCCCAGGAAGAAACTGCTTCAAAGAAGCCGGGGGTGGCTTTTCCTGTCGCCGCAGCTCCTCCGAAGCGCCCGTTCACCCCCACCCCGCCCGCGCGCGGTTCAATCCACAGTGCTCCGTTCTGCCTGCCTGCCTGCCTTCTTCATTTCTGGTGAGAATAATAACTATTCGCCTCTTTTTATCAGCCGAACCTGCTCCGAAACGAAGAAGGCAGGCAGGCAGGCAGAACGGAGCACTGTGGATTGAACCGCGCATGGGCGGGCGGGGTGGGGGTAAACGGGCGCTTTGGAGGAGCTGCGGCGACAGGAAAAGCCACCCCCCCGGCTTCTTTGAAGCAGTTTCTTCCTGGGCTGGTGGAGCAGCGAGAGAGCGACTGAGAGAGGAACGAGGCAGACACCTGAGGGAGGGAGGGAGACACCTGAGGGATGGGGCTGAGGGAGGCAGGGCCGAGGCACTCCCTGTAACAACATCAGATGTTACCTAGTCAGGTAATGAAACGTCTGCAAGCAAACCACCAAACTCGGATTCTTCCCCACCCCCCCGGTCCTTGAAAAAGTGTTTGTGCTTGAAACTGGTCCCTGGTACAAAAAAGGTTGGGGACCACTGCCCTACACCACTTCAGACAAATGGTTATCCAATCTCTTCTTAAAAACTTCCAGTGTTGGAGTATTTACAACTTCTGGAAGCAAGTTGTTCCACTGATTAATTTTTCTAACTGTCAGGAAATTTGAGGGGCTCTTACAAAAATGAGGAAGTCAATCTATTTTTCAAAATACCAAAAGGCACAACAAGAAATAATGGATAGAAACTAACCAAAGAGAGAAACAACTTAGGAGTAAGGAGAAATTTCCTAAAATTTGACCAATCAACCAATGGGAATAGCTTGCCTTCAGAAGTTGTTGGTGTTCCATCACTAGAGGCTTTCAAACAGAGTGAGGGAAGTACACCTAAAAGGACAATGCCAGGGACCACTAAAACAATGCAAAAAACCTAAAACAGCCATTCCCGCCCCCCTTTTTTAAAAAAAAGTCAACTCCAAAGCAAATGTAGCAGCTGAGAGGGAAACTAAGAGGGCCACTCATGCTAATTGAAAGCCTGGGCATGCTGCCAAAAGCCATTAACCTTTCCAACTCTATTATTCTATGTTCTCTATGTTCTCTATGTTCTTCATAGCAGAAGCAATACAACTGGCTGGACTACACATGCATTACATTCATGGCCTGTATGATCAAACTGCATCATTGTCTCCTTTTGTATCTTTTCCCCCCAAGAAGAAACAAGAAGTAGCCAACACTACAGCAGCTATCAAAAGTCTTGGGGAACTCCAGGGAGTATCAGCTGATCACAGAAGTGTTACTTAATTATCTTTATAATGAAAATGTTTGTAATTTTGTCCTTCCTGAAGGGAAGAGGTTAATCCCATCCCTAGATGGGTGATTGATGGGTTTCTCTGCCCTAATCCTGTCAGTTTCTGTTGTTTTATTGACTTTATTTAAGGTGTGTCAGCTGCATTCCAGCTGTAACTGTAACTGTTGTTGGCTGTCTGGCCAAAGCTATTAACTGAAGGGAGAGGGGAAAAAAAACCTTTCATGAACTTTATTTTTAGCTGGTTCTCCAAACTGCATAAGCAATTAACTGTTCGGGTGAACTGTTGAGAACCAGCTGAATCCCACCACTGAGTACTGCATTCTAACCACTGCACCACCACGGCTCTTATGCAATACAAATGTTGAAAAGTGGGAGGAAAAATGAGAATTACACACACACACACAAAAAAAAAAAAAAAAAACATACGGCCAATTTTTGTAGATTTTCCAACATTTCTTTCTGGTCTTTGAAATCGGTAGTATGGATAGTGGTCACAAATTCTTCCTTTTCAGTAAACCATGTATCCAAAAGACCCTAAAATTAAAAAAAATATTTAGAAGGACTGCATATTAAACATTATAAAGCAAAGAGTAAATAGATATACCTAACCTGTTCTTCAATAAATTGCAACCATTTTCGAAGAACATCTTGCAGAATAAAGCAACGATCCTCTGTCCATCTACATATTGTTGCCCAACGGTTTCCTAAAAGCTAAAATAATGACATTAACATTTAGAAGTTAATAACTATTTTACACTTCATTTATGCAAGACTTGGTATTTTTATTTAGCCTTTAATACTGTTACAATCTTTCAATTCATATTTTATGGCTACATTATTGTGGTTGGTCATACAATCAGCCAGATATTTTGGCTGGATACAGCATTTTTATTTACCCACTGGGTCCTTTCCAAGGCCCTGGGATAAGCAGATGTTGTTTGATGGTGTTAAAGCTTCCATCACCTCAGTCACTAGGGGAGACGCGCAACTTTCTCCGCCCCGAGACACTGACCCAGCCTGGCTGCAGCCAATGCCCTGCATTGTAATGGGTTCCAGGAGGAGAAGGGTACATCCAGGAGGAGAAGGGTACATCATGAAGCATGCTAAATTTAAGTGTGCTGCACAAAGCACTGCAAAGCAGCGAGCAGACCATGGAGGTGGCAAAAAGAATATGGGGAGACACGCGTCTTTCTCTCTGCCCTAAGACACTGACGCCGCTGCTCTTGCTACCTCAATGGCCTGCTTGCTGCCCTTGCAGTGCCTTGCGCAGCACACTTAAATTTAGCGCACTTCACGATGGGGGAGACGACATCCCCTCCTCCTCCTGGAGCCCATTACGACATGGAGCATTGGCTGCAGCCAGGCCGGGTCAGTGTCTCAGGGTGGAGAGGAATTTGTGCATCTTCCCGAGTAGCCGAGGCATGCGCAGCACCAACAAGGGTCGAAAGAAGAAGCAAGCAGAGGAGCAGTTCACTCATGTACTAGAACATGGAGTGAGTCCCATTCACCACTGTCACCTTTCTCAGGGCAGGTGAGGAGTGAGTGGGAGGGGAGGGTGAGGCCAGCCACTGGTGGGTTCAGCTGACAGGAAGCCACAGCAGGGGGATGAAAGAACTTCATTTATTCTGGAACCTGAAATGACTCTTGAGTTATATATCATATGGTAAAAAGCACCCAAAGGAGAAGAAAGAACAACATCAGCAAAAAAGAACCCCCCAACCCTCACCTGTTTTTGGAAATGGTTCAAGAGGGAACATACACACATGAGAGAGAGAGAGAGAAAGAGATGAGAGAGAAATGAAAGAGAGGGAGAAAGAGGGAGAGATGAGAGAGAAAGAGAGAGAAATGAGAGAGAGATGAGATGGATAGAGAGGGAGAAAGAGAGAAAGAGAAGAGAGGGAGAGAAGAGAGAGAGAAAGAGAGAGAGATGAGAGAGAGAAAGAGAGATGAAAAATGGGGAAAAGAGAGAGAGATGAGAGAGAGACAGAGAAAGAGAGAGAGACACAGAGACAGAGACAGAGAAATACCTGTTTCCCAGAGAAAAGAAAATACCAGAGCCACAAAACCTGGGTAGGCATGGCTGGGGTGTGTGTGTGTCATGTGACTTGGTGGGAGTGCGTGATGTTGAGTTGGCCACGCCCACCCAGGTTTTGTGGCTCCCGGTGTTTTCTTTTCTGTGGGAAATGGGTCCAAATTTTGTTTGCAGATCCCTGATCCTAGCTAAATGTACCCATCTGGGGGGAAAAAGAGAAGCAGTGTTGGATCTGGTTATAAAATGAATGGGACACTAGTAGGGAAAAAAAATCCTGGTAAAATCTAATTATATGTAGAATAGAAAGCATAAAGAGAGAAAGCAATATGGACAAAAACATGGACATATTAATGCAGTCAAGAGGACTGTTTTGTCCTTTCCTTTTAAAAAAGTATACACTTGAGACAATTCGAATTTAGACAATTCTTGAAGGAAATACAACTATTAGTTAAGATTTTTTTCCTAGAATAATAATTTTTATATTTATTAGTGTATCTTACATAACCTGTCAGTGACAAACATAAAATATTTTGAATTCTTTATAATTGTCCTCAATTATTCTAGCAATCGGCAGCAAGTCAAATGATACAAAAATCAGATTAACACTTGATTTGATATAGCAGTTTTCTATTTTCTTGTTAAAAGAACTTCTACCACACAAAAACAAAATAAAAAAGAGTATCTGAAATACAGCATGACTTAGAAGCAAGTACAGTACTGTGAAAAACCAGGTATCAACAATTTAATAAGATGCAAATACTGAAGGTACAATGATCAAGAGACTATTGAAATTACCATTTTGAGTAGAAAATGTTAAGTATAAGTTTAAAAACACTGTTTCCTATAACAGCTTCAAAATTAGCTATCAGAATGAAAGCAATGCTTCACTAATTGTATTCATTATTCTTACAATGTGGACTTATATTAATGGCAACACACACTCATATTCACAGACAAATCTGACATTATGATAAACTCAGGGGTGGGATTCAAATTTTGTAACAACTGGTTCTCTGGGATTGGCTAGGTGGGCGTGGTCATGTGACTGGGTGGGGTGAGGTTTCTTCCTTTTTTGCAGCACCTCCCCCCATTTTGGGGGCCTTCTGGGTCTCAGGGAAGCCTCCTGGGGGGGGGCGCTTTTGCTGTCAGAAGGCTTTCCTGGGGCTCAGGAATAAAAAAAAACCAAGCTAGGAGGGGGAGTGCAGCACCTCCCCAATCTCCGTTTTGGGGCCTTCTGGGCCTCCAGGAAGCTCTCAGGAAGCTTCTCTGGGGCCCAGGAAGGCAAAAAAATGGAGGGGGCAGGGGGAAATTTCCTCAGGGAAATTTCCTGGGTGAAGCAGTCAGTAAGTGAGGGGAATCCTGGCACAGCTGATCATAGGGACAGCTGATCGTCAGGAGGGGAAAAAAAAGAAATACTGTCATGCTCTTGTTAGAGTCGGACTCTGAGAGAGAGAAGTAACAGCTGACAGGAAGTGGAGGTGTGGCTCGGGAGATTGTGGAGGAGTCTGGGGAAGGGCAGAGGCCGGCTGGACAGTCAGAGGAAGAACCAGGCCCATCCCCTCTTCATCCTAGGACACGCAGGGAGGAACGGAGAAGGAAATAACTTGGCTTACGAGAGAGGAAGCAGCCATGATCCCCCTCATTAGTTGCAGCTGTGGAGAATAGTATATAAGAAAGACGGTTAAAACACAGCATTGCCAGAAGCAAAGTGTGTTTTATTTTGGGCTGAAGTTATCTTGGTTGGCGTCCTTCCAACAGACTGTGCCTTGTTATTTCCTTGAAGTTGGTAATCACTTATCCTAGTCCGTTGTGGAATTTCCTTCATTGTAGTTTGTTTTGGGTTTTTTATTTAACCTTTATCTGCTCATTAAGTTCGGACTGTATTGCTTTCTTTTGAAGACTATTTTTGAATACGTTTTCTTTCCAACTGAGAATTATTGAACAGTGGGGCCAATTTGGAGGCATTAAAGGACATTTGTTTACATTTTGGATTTTATTACGTTTGTGTTACACTCCGGCTCATCACAAATATCTTAAGTGACTAGGCAGTGAAGAACGCAGTCAGCGATGTCAGGCATGCGCGCAATGTTGCGCATGCTCGATAAGGACTGACTGGGCAGAGAGGGGCAGGTGGAGAGGGGCGGGGCCAACCAAGGGCACGATTTGCCGATTTGCTGAACTGTGCAGACTCATAATAACCAGTTCTATAGAATCCCACCCCTGGATAAACTATAGCCAATTATTGTTCCACTATAATTCCAAGTTCACTGAAATTCCCATAGCAATACTGTACATTCAAGTGATTTTCCTACTGTGCATATTTTTAAATTTGATTGTAATGTCAATTACATTTTTTGGGGGAGATCTTCTTAGTAAAATTGTATGGAAAGAACAAGTGAAAAATAAAAGTGTACAGGAATACATGAAAGGTAATATTTGCCAATTCAGATTTAGTAAGTAAAATACTTGTTCTTCCTGGCCATTAATTATACATTCATTCATTTGAGTATCACTGAATTGTGTTGAAATAAAGGTGGCACATGTCTGACACTTTTCTCCTGAATAGTAGCTAGGATGATAGTTCTTTATGGAATGTAAACTAACATTAGAGTGACCAATTCAGTTTTAAAGAATATTAACAATTTTACTTTTCATTTACTGTAGAATTATATACTTTCAGTATTACTTAGATGTAGGAGAAATATGCATGGAATCATATAGCAATCTTAATTTAGTAATTACCTGAAGTTGTTGTTCTAATGCAATTGTAGCCCTATCTCCACTAGCCTCATCTACTACAACTACCATATGAGTAAGTGAATTAACCTTGACTTGTTCCTGTTCTAAGTCTTCTTGAAGAATCTATAATAAAAAAAGAAAAAAAACTGTTAAAAAATAAACACAAGGACAGCTTGTTTTGCTTTTCATGAACAGAGTTATTTAGAGACATAAGAACAGGCATTAATTATTAGTTACAACCAGTGGTGGGATTCAAGATTTTTTTTTACTACCGGTTCTGTGCGCATGGCTTGGTGGGTATGGCAGGGGAAGGATACTATAAAATCTCCAGTCAGAGGTGGTATTTGCCAGTTCTCCAAACTACTCAAAATTTCTGCTACCGGTTCTGCAGAACTGGTCAGAACCTGCTGAATATCACCTCTGGTTACAACATACAGTGAAACATAGTTTGTATAATTTCTATTACATTAAACGTAGATACATTTCTAACGAAACTTACAAATCACAAATGAGATATTCAAAAAAACCTATTAAATCATGAATCCACTTCTTAAAAAGTCTTATTATTCTTTTCCTCAGTTTTTAAGAGACGAAAACCTATCACATGTGCCAGAAATAAGCCTCACCAAAGGCAGGGAAAATTCTGAGAAAACAAGTATAAGATTGAAGTTTTTAAAATTTACAATAATAAATTTTTGCTATGAGACATAATTTTAGTTGCATTCTTTTTGGTATAACTATATAGTATCCTTATTTATTATTCATTTTCTATGCAGCATCTAGATGTGAACAGCCTCTTTGAATGTGTTTTACATTTATGGTTACTTTAAGAGTCAAATTATTACAAGCATAAATGACTCGATAAAATATATATTTCTAGAGGACTGTTTAAAAATTATGTTATGCTCTATACATTTTAAGGAGTGATATTTCAAAAGTGTAGTACTGAAAAATTATGTATGCATCTATTTATCTTATTATCTATCTATCTATCTATCTATCTATCAAATCTATCCATTCATTAATCTAATCTAATCTAATCTAATCTAATCTAATCTAATCTAATCTAATCTAATCTAATCTAATCTAATCTAATCTATACTTGTCTAGAGGATTTTTTTTAACACCCATGTTTCAAATAATATATGGCTAATCTGCATTTACTAGGACAGATCCAAGTTTTTGGGGGGTGGGTTTAGTTTTTTTTAAATATAGGAAATGTGGACTGACTTCTGCACTCAGAGTCTTATTATACAAAGGGAGTCAGGATACCAAACCATACATCATTTTAAAGGATATATTTTTTGCTAAAACCAGCAATTAAGCTCCATTAATTACAACAAATATAAATACCTGCCTTGGTAGAATTGTAATTTTAGTAGAAATATTGTGGAAAAATAAAAGGAAGGAAGGCTACCCAGAAAATCTGTATATAAAAGTATAGCGAGACCTGGTTAGTCCCTAGATAGGAAACTACAAGAAAATCAAAGGGTGTAACTAGACTATAGCTATCCTAAGTATAAACATATATACATTCTGTGAGAAGATACTAAGTATTTTTGCATGACTGCCAAGAAATTGGCATGTAGTTATTAGGGTTTAAGAGTCTCAATGATTCAAGAGTCTTTAGTTTAATTGCATGAATATTAAACAAAGCCAAAGTAATTTTGTTGGGTAGCTTTTGCATGCTTGGACATGTTTAACTCAACATTTTAAGTCAAAGTATATAAAACACTAGAATAAAAATAATAAAACAAAAAACAAAAAAGCAGGCAAAAACAAAATATTATAGCATTTATAGTACCGTGTTTCTCATATAATAAGTCTTATTTTTTTTTGAGCCCAAAAATGGCTAGGCCGCCTTTTCGGGGTGACTTAATTCCCCCTTGCATTTTCGGGCGGGCAGACGGCGATGGCTTGGGTGTTGACCTCGGCGTTGGTGGGGCACTTCGATCGGGGTCAACGCAGGCAGCACCATATCCGGTATGCAACAAAAGTACTTCCTAACGGCAAGCCCCCCACCATTCCCCCCATTTCACATGTTTTAATATAGGACTTAATTTGGGGAGAGGGGCTTAATTTCATTTCATGCCTATAAAACATGCTGGGACTTCCTATTGGCCATATTGTTGGAGAAACAGGGTAACATGTAATTGATAAAACATGAAAACATTTTGTATCATACATTAGAATACATATTTTACATAATGTATCAGATATTTTAATTTAATCAACCTCACAGGACTTCATCTGTTGGTCTAGATTGCATGGATATATATACCATTAATAAAAAGATGCTACCTATCAATGCAGGTTTTCTTGAAATGATAGAAAATCCTGGATGAATCTTAAGCACGTAACAATGAATATACATTTTCTGTTCTTCCTTTTAATGGCAACTTATAGCAACCAGAATTCCATAGCCAGAGGCGATTTGAGGTCTATGTAACTAGTAGGCACAACCCTACTTCACAGTTAGAATGTGTGGGGAAACTGGTAAATACTTGGACTGCACAGGATTAAGGATCATGTATGTATTGTAAGGAATTTTAATAACTAGAAGAAATATGAAGAATTCAATATTTTGAATCTTTCAAAAAAAGAAAAAAGAAAAAAAACAGAATCAAGAGTTTCATTAAAAAGTATATCTTATTCATGGAAGGTTAGTTATACATGATGCTAAAAATAAGTAAAGAAAAAAAGTAGAAATACAGATAGCATCATACACATTAGTATCTATTAAGGCATATCTGAGATTTTATTAATCAGAGTTAATGGTGTATGTGTGTGTGTGTGTGTGTGTGTGTGAGTGTGTGTGTGTAAGAAAACTTCTTAGACTACAACATAGATGCACAACAGAAAGACACTTTTATCCAGTTCTTTTCTTCATTATGTACTGGCGTGTTGCTGTTATAATTAAATTCATTTTTCAATACTTCATCTTTTGTATATAAAGGCAGGAGTCAGCTTGAATACATTACTGTGCTTGGGGGCTGCAATATAAAGTCACAGCACTGCTAATGAGATTAGAAATCCCAATTATAATAACTAATAGTGTTGATTAGATAGTAGAGAAAAAAAAGTATAAGATAGCAAAAGAAGGAAACGGGGAATAATAAAATCTGAAACATTATTATTGTATTTTGCAATAAATAGCATATTGCAATTCCCTTTCCTCTTATCATTCCAGAATACTTTTTATTATGTGAATAATGAAAGAAAAATAAGTAAATAAAATTATAGCATCCTTATCTTATTAATACAAAATCTATTTCTATGCAATGTTCCAAAATAGTGGTATTTTTAATATTTATTTATTTTTTATTTATTTGATTTGTCAATCGCTTACAAGATAATAGGTATAAGTATATACATAGTTATGAATACATGAAATGGGTACATATAAGAAAAACAAAGAAACAATAGGACAGGGACTGTAGGCACGTTGGTGCGCTTATGTGCTGACAATTACACAAAGAAATGCTAAAAAATAATGTGGCTCTTGAAAAGTACAGCTTACCTTATGTTCTTCTACCTGCTTCTTTAAGCTTTCTAGATTAGGCCCCAAAGGTTCTGACTCCATCTTTGCTGTTCTTTTTTCTGTTTTAGCTAACCAGTCAGATAGCTCACTGAGCTGCTGATTTTGTAAATCCATTAGAACTTGGTGTAAACTAGAAAGAAATATTTTTAAAAAATGAATAAAACCAAGCTAAGGAATTCAATATATCTGTTACATCTTTTAATCTTCAGCTGAATAACTTAAACCTGTTGATTAAAAATTCTATTACAAATCATTGTTTTAATACTTAATCTGTAGCTTCATTTCTACAATCAGTGCAAATGAAACTAAAATGAACAAATCATATCAAATACAGAAGACACTATCAATAGACAAAGACTTTTTAAAGATTGTAAGAAGTAAGTCCCATTCGGCAAAGAGCAAAAACAGAAACTGACAATCATTTTGAAGTCAGCTGAGTTGTCTCTCTTTCTCTCTGTGTGTGTAATTTGATGAAATGACAAAACAAGCATGAACTCTTTTTTGTATAAGTTTTATTAAAAGTTTTAGAAAGAAGATAAAATTAAAAATTAACAAAATACAAAGAAAAGAAAGAAAAGAAAAAAGAAGAGAAACAGATGAAAGGATGAAATGCAAAAAGAAAAGATAAAAAGAAATAGGGAGAAGCTTCAAATTCCTTTTTCAGCAAATAAAAGTACAAAATTACCTCTTATTCTATTGCTACAAAAAAGTTCTTTCTTCTAATATCTAATATTTTCTAAACAACAAAATCACAAATCAAAACTTCATTTTTTTCTGTTTCATGCAAAGTCTATAAAGGACTTACAATAAATGTATTTGCCATCTTTCCTTTCATCAAAGAGGCCAGCAAACTATGAATTCTTGACTGAATATTTGTCTTTGCTTCATCAATACCCCTTCGCAGTACTCAAACAGACCAAAATAAATTATAGGTAACTCTGTCTCTCTCTTTTTAAAAAAAATACTTTATTAAATAGTTTTATGTACATACAATAAAATCAAAAAAGTCCATTTGTCGCAACATAGGCAAATACAGTGTTCACTCTAATTGACAACTCTCTCGTATCAAATGTTCATTCACTTATTTAAATATAATACAAAGTTTCATTCTAATTGTGTATCACGAATAAATTTACATATATTACCAATTTCTATCATATCCTTTTATTTGACTTTTTATTCCTTTCTTGTCTATTTTCCAACCAACTGTACCATAAGTTCCAAATTTCTGGAACTTATTCTGGAACAGTATTCTGACTTCTCTTTGTTTCTGAGTTCCACTGATAACCTGTCCATTTCTGCACATTCCAAGGTTTTTTTTTATGATCATAAATTCAGGGGAGACATTTTCACATTTCCAATTTTGGGCAAAGGCGAGCCTTGCTGCTGTTAGTATATGAAGTATTATCAGGGGTGGGATACGAAAGGGTTAACTACCGGTTTGGGATTTACCAGCTTCCCTTTCCGCGCTCCTGTAAATAGTCATAAATCGTCATTAGCATGTCATTAGCACGCTGCCTGCTGAGAAGCAGCCTTTGAAACAGCCCTCATTTTTTGTTTTTTTAACTGCAGCTGTGCCTCATTCAGCAGCTGAAGTTGAAAAATCAGGAAATAAAGATCAGGTAAGAGCCCAGGTGGGCGGGTGGGCAAAAACATCAGCAGACATAGAACCGGTTCTATGTCTGCTGCTCTTCAGAGCTACCAGTTCTACAGAAGTGGACAGAACCAGTAGAAACCCACCCCTGAGTATTATGTATAATAATTTCTTGCTCATTTTCTGTTTTAGGATTCCTAATAGAAATACCTCTGGTTTCAACTCAATTTTAACTTTTGTGATTTCTTCTAACCAATTTTAAATTTTCCTCCATATTTTTTTTTGCTTTTGAGCAGCGCCACCACATATGATAGTAGCTTCCCTGCTCATAGCCACATTTCTAACATCTCGTCGAATTATTGGGGAACATTTTTGCAAGACTTGCTGGTGGTAGGTGCCAGCGACAAAACATTTTGTACAAATTCTCTTTGTAGGTTGCCGATAAAGTTAGTTTATAATTTGTTATCCATAGATTTTCCCAATCTTCCAAGTTAATACTATATCAAAAAAAATTGGCCCAGGTTATCATTGTTTTCTTCACATTTTCTTGTTCCAATTTGTAATTCAACAAGTATTTATACATTTTAGAAATCATTTTCCTTTCTGGCCCTTGTAAAATTTTGTCTAATTCTTGTTGTTCTAAGTATATCCCATATTGTTCTTTATCCTTCTTATATCTAGTTTGTATCTGTAGGTATGGCCACCAGCTTATTTGTATTCCTTGTAAAATCAATTCCTGCTTAGATTTTAATTTCCCTTGTTCATCCAATATCTCTTTATAACTCACTGTATTATCTAGATCTAAAACATTCGGGTATACTATCGCTTCCATGGTTGACAATCAGATTGGGATCTTTGTATAGTGATTTTATTTCATTTTTTCCCATACCCCTAATAGTGTGTCTCTGATTTGAAGTCTTTGGAAATATGAATGAAATTTGCTTTTCCCTTCCCACATGAACGCATGCCAACCAACCCTTCTAATATCAATAGTCTTTTATTTTTTAGATTTATCCAATCTTTGATCCATACTGCTATTGCATCCTGGTAGTAGAGTTCCCAATCTGGAAGCCCGAATCCTCCTTTATCCTTACTATTTTGCAGAAGTTTAAGTTTTATTTGAGCCTTTTTCCCTTGCCAAATAAACTTTTTAATTGCTTTGTTCAGTTCTTTGAAGAAGGTTTTACCTAGTTTTATTGGGATTGCTTGAAAAAGAAATAGCATCTTGGGTAATATGTTCATCTTAATAGTGGCAATTCTCCCTAACAGTGATATCTGGAGTTTTCCCCAATTTTCCAAATCTTTTTGTATTTATTTTAACAGTTTTTCATAGTTGTCTATTTTTATCAAAGAACATTTAGCTGTCAGCCATACCCCAAGATATTTCAAATATTTTGTTGTTTGGATCCCTAATTTCCTTTCTAATTCTTCCTTCTGTTTCACTGTCATGTTTTTTGTTAATATCTTTGTTTTCTCCTTATTTATTTTTAACCCTGCCACTCTGCCAAATTCCTTAATTTTTTTATAGCAGTATATGCCCTGATTTATTTATTTTATTTATTTTTTATTTGTCAATCGCTTACAAGATAATAGGTATAAGTATATACATAGTTATGAATACATAAAATGGGTACATATAAGAAAAATAAAAGAAACAATAGGACAGGGAGGGTAGGCACATTGGTGCGCTTATGCACGCCCTACAGACCTCTTAGGAAAGGGGTGAGGTCAATAGTAGACAGTCTAAGGTTAAAGTGTTTGGGGTTTGGGGAAGAAACCACAGAGTCAGGTAGAGTATTCCAGACATTGACCACTCTGTTGCTGAAGTCGTATTTTCTGCAATCAAGTTTGGTGCTGTTAACCTTGAGTTTGTATCTATTGTGTGCTCTTGTGTTGTTATGGTTGAAGCTGAAGTGTTCATTGACAGGTAAGTCATTGCAATGTATGATTTTATATACCATACTTAGAACAGACCGAAGACGGCGTAATTCAAGGTTTTCTAGGTCTAGAATTTCAAGTCTGGTGGCATAAGGTATTCTACAATGAGTAGAGGAGTGGAGAACTCTTCTTGTGAAATATTTCTGGACTTCCTCAACTGTGCTAATATCAGATACGTAATGTGGGTTCCAGACTGATGAGCTGTATTCGAGTATTAGTCTAGCAAATGTTTTGTATGCTCTAGTTAGTAGTGTGATATTACCAGAGAAGAAGCTACATAGGATTAGATTAACAACTCTTAATGCCTTTTTGGCTATGAAGTTACAGTGGGCCAGGTTTGTAATGGCATCTTCCAGGTTTTTTGTTTGCTGCCATCAAGTTTTGTTCTGTTGTTTCTACTTTCTTTTCCAGTTGGTCAGTTCTAACCTCTACCATTTTGATTTTTTGTTCATTCTTCGTTATCGCTTCTTGTATCACTCTACCATCTAGCTTATGGATATCTCTCCTCATTTCTTCCATGCCGCCTTTCATTTCCTCATGGTTACTTGTTATAGATTCCTGGGTTTCATCATCATCTCTTACATCGTAGTAAGGTTGTTTGTAAACTCTGCAATGTTAGTGTTGAGCCTAAATTTTCACTTCCCAACATACTTTCTAACGACCTCTGGCCAGAGGGGGAAGACATCATTGGCATTGGGTTTTTTCCCTGTCTTCATTGTTGTGGTAGTAGTGGTTGACATTCTCAAAATTGCATACAACTGTATCCAAAATACCATAAATTTCCAATCGCACTGGATATCATCCTTATATTTGTTATTAAAGTACTGTACTGTATACCAGCCTCCTTTTATATTATGTTCTTAAAATATATATTATTATCTTTTTTAGATTAATTTTAGTAACCATATATGGTCATATAACAATATTTATATAGCAGTAAGTGTATACCAATAGTTAATTTATATTAGCTACTTTATCCCTGAGATTGTAATCAATGAATAACAAATATCTAATATAATATGATACAGTTCCTCTATATATTGTTTATAAGTTTATGATTTATAATTAATAAATATAGTACCAGCTAATTGACAATTAATAAATATAAATATAGTAACTATAGTAACTATAATGTAACTCAATCTATAAAGTTAATATATTGATATATTGGTATCTCCTTTACTATCTTATTACAATTAATCCAGTTAATCCAATTAATTCAGTTAAATATAGTTATATAGAAAAGCATAAAGCAAAACATAAAAAATTAGAAAAATCACAATTCATATATATTATAAATATTAGCTTGTAACAAGACACCGTACCTCTCCCCCCCCCTCTTTTTTCCCTATAGCTGTATACTCAGTTCTTACACAGTTATATTTTCTCTTTATTTTCATATCTATTCTTGTTTTTAAGAAGTCCAAATGTCTCTAACAAAACTTGAGGCAATAAGTGTCCTTTATATTCCACCATCCGCTTTCCTCATTACCAGATGTCTACAAGATGTCTTCTTCCTGCTAATATGCACAGTCACTGCATGATCACTGTCCCAGCTAGATTTCTTTTTACTTTCTTTCAGTGCCTTTTATCCATTTTTCCCCTTTTCCAGTCTGTTTAAACAGTCCTCATCGATCCCCTCAAATTAGTCAGTCAAAAAGTCAACTTGCCTATCCTGGGTGTTTTTTTTTTTAAAAAAAAAAGATTATTGTAGATCCGCTCCCACCGCCAGGTCACCAAATTCCCCTCAATGGAGACTCACTTATCAATTGCTCTCTCCAGCTCACTTAGTTATTGAGAATCAGATACTTCTCTCCATCAATTTTCACTGATTGCCCACGTTGTCTCCCTTTTCGCTTCCTTCACAAGTCTTGGGCCGTCATGCCTCCGGATCCATCCCTAGGGCCGGTCTCTTCCACGTTGTTCTCAAGGAATTTCCTTTACAGGAGTGGGAGATCACACTTCCATTTGCTTCCCTCGGGGTTTCCCCTTTTGTCTGCAGACCTCTCCAGGGTCCTCTGTCGCTTCGTTGGGCATCTCGGCATGGAAAAATTGGACATTCAGAGCAGAGTTGCCGTTCCTATGTCCGAGCCATCATGACATCACACCTCTGTTACTCTCATTATCCTTACATAATACTTGTTTTTCACATTTGCTTCTCTTGTATTTTTGTTAAAACTGTATACCAGTCTTTCTTCCAAAATAATTGAAGACATCAGTTTGAAAACAATCTCCCCAAGCTCATTGAATTCCACAACCATTCCTATTCTTAAGGGCTTATGCCAGTGATGGCTAACCTATGACACGCGTGTCACTCGTGACACGCCGAGGCACTTTGACTGACACGCCTGTTGGTGTGGGGAAAACTTGCACATTTAGAGGCTGCCTGTGCTCTGCTCCAATCCCTGCTCCCTGCTTGTTGCGTGGAGGCGTGGTGTCACCGCTGCCGCAAGATCTTTGCAGCAGAGAACCAGTTTTAACCGCCATAAACTGAGGTTTGTCAGTTTCATTACCTCAGGAACGCTACAGGAGGAAAGGAGATCCATGAGGTTCACAGCCCTGTAAGGTGGCCTTCCGATCCCCACATTCTGCACCTGCAGCCCTGAGACCAGGGAGATGAGTTTCACAGCCCTGTGTGATCACCCCAGCCCAGTCCGTCATAAACCAAATTATTGATATTTCTTGAAGTGACACATGACCCGAGGAAGGCTACACTTTTTCCCCGATTTTCGACACACCAAGCTGAAAAGGTTAGCCATCACTGGCTTATGCCCTTAAAACACATAGTGACATAAGGTAGATTAAAATTTGATCAAAAGTTACTTTCCCTTCAATTTGTCCTTGAGAAACTCTTACCGTGAAATTCTAATAGAGTAACATTTAAACTTTATACAATAAGAAAAGCCTTTGAATTCAATTTCATAACCTCAAAAAGGCTGTCAACTTCATTTGAATAACTCCAGTTCAGGCAAGACTAGTATACCGATGTCCATCCTCTGAAATGTTCTGCTGGGATATTTTGCAAAAAGCACCCATTTCCAAGCATTTAAAACTTAATTCAGTTGTTATTTTCCAGTTAGGCTTGGTAGAAGATACCCTAAGCACAATTTAGGTGGTTTAGAATATTTATAACCAGGGGTGGGATTCAATGGTGTTACTACTAGTTTGGTGACTACGTTTGTATGCCAGACATGCGCTGTGTACGCGTGTAAAGAACCTTAAGTTGTGCCACCCGGACAGCTGAAAAGCACTGCGCGCGGGTGTGCAGCATTTGAAAAGCTACTTTTTCCCTGCTTTTTCAACCTCAGCTGTGCTGCGCAAAGCAGCTGAGGTTGAAAAAGAAGGAAATAAAGGACAGGTAAGAGCCCGGGCGGGTGGGTGGGCCAAACAGCAGCAAACACAGAACCAATTCGGTGTCTGCTGCTCTTCAGAGCTACCGGTTCTATAGAGCCGGGCAGAACCAGTAGCATCCCACCCCGTTTATAACAGACAAATATGAAACTCTGACAAAACATTTGGTTGCTGATGCCAGAATAAACAATTTAAAGCCTTTAAAAGTCTAGTTACAAAACATTAAATTTCTTGCTGATTTTCTAAGTTAACATAGTTTACTCAAAAGCAAATCGTATTACAGGATTTCTTTTTTCATTTTCCAAGTTTTATCAGAGTTTTATTTTTATTTTTTTATAAATATTTTTTTAGAGATTATGACAAATTTATGGGCAGACCACAATCCATTAAAAATAATTTGGAAGGGGAAGAGAAGATGGACATTAAACCCCTAGATCATAAAAGAGAAAAAAATTGTGTCAAAAATTAAAAGAGAAATGGAGTTATTTTTTAAGGAGAATACTGTCCAACAAACCTCAATACAGATATTATGGGACACAGCAAAAGTGTATTTGAGGGGAATAACAATAGCCTGCATGGCTAAAAGAAATAAAGAAAGGTGGGGAAAACAAAACAGGCTACAGGAGGAGATTAAAGAGTTATAAAGCAGACTACAAAAAACACCACAACATGAGAAAATGAGAAGGGAGATGATTCTAGTTAAGCATAGTTAAATATTATGAACCAGGAAGAGAGAGTAAAGGAGGTCAAAAGAGAGAAACATAATTTTTTTGAGCATGCTAATAAGCCTGGGAGGTGGTTAGCCTATAAGTTAAAAATAGAAAGAGAGAAAAGGCTGGTTCAGGAGTTGGGAGATGAAAGTGGAAAACTACAATATTGAATGGCAGAGAAGAAAGAAATATTTTGAACAATTATACAAGGAGAATAAGATGAACAAAGATAATATAGAACAATATTTGAAAGAGAAAGGTCTACCGAAAATAAGTGAATAACAGAGGGACATATTAGATAGAGAAATATCACCCATAGAATTAGATATAGTGGTTAAAAAACAGAAAAATAATAAGACTCTGGGGCCAGATGGACTTCTGGTAGAAATTTATAAATGTATAAATATGAATGTTTTGCACCAGTGATGTTAGATCTGTATAATGATGTATTGGAGCATGCCAAGCTACTCAAATCATGGACAGAAGCATATATTTCATTAATCCCCAAAGAAGACACTGACCACAACCGATCGAAAAGCCCGCAACCCCATTAGGGTCATAAAGCAAGACCATCACCCTGTAGTCAAATACACTGAGGAATTTCATGACCTGGCCAGCTGAGTCGACTGGCCAGAAGATATTCTAGTCTGTTAGTTCAAAGATAGACTCAATGACAACTGCCTGCCTGGCCCATGGGGTCCCAAACCTTCTGCATTATTGGTACCTGATGGCAGAGGAGACGGAGATAGACATGGCCCATAACCAGTACCAAAGTGGCAGGATTTGGAGAAGATCCCCACCCCAGGGGAAGCGGGAGTTTTTCAAACCCCAAACCACCATGACTCCAAGATCATTTGGCTGTTTTAAGTGTGGAAAGGAGGGGCACCGCACAGCAGAATGCCATTCAAAAACCCCTGCCAGAAAGCCAGATCACCCATCAGGGTGGAAACCTGGAAAATCCAACCCCTGAGGAAAAGAAACTGCCCTGAGAAGCCGAGAAGCCATGAGGTTTTGGTCCCCCCTAAACCCAGAGGAAGAATCCCCAATGCCCCGTGGAGATCTGAACCAGTCTGAAAGCGATCCGGAAGATGACCCACTGGTAAGCAACCCAATGAAAACACTCATTCTACCCCTAAGACTGTTTATCCCCAGCCGAGGGAAGGAGGAGAAAGTAGCAGCATTACTGGATTCAGGAGGCAGCGGGTGCCTAATCAACTCCACCCTAGTAGGGAAATTGGGAAACCACCTGAGGAAAATGGAAAACTCCATTGCGTTCTGCCAATTAGATGGGACTATAGCGGGGGGGGGGGGGAGCCAGCCAGTTTTGCCACAGAACTGTTAACAATAGAACTGGGGACATAGGGAGGTGCTCACGTTCATTGTAGCCCCAGGAATGGAAGGGCCACTAATCCTAGGATTCACATGGCTACAGAAATGGAATCCAAAAATAAACTGGAAGAGAGGAAATGTACATTTCCAGAAACATGTAGCATTTGCAAACAGCCCAGAGGAAAGGAATAGAGAACACAGAACCAGCCATGTCCGACAAGCCAGCTGAACCCATTAACATCCCCAAAGAGTACCAGGATTTAGCCCAAGCATTTAACGAGGAGGCTTCTGATGAACTCCCACCTCATTGCACCACAGACTGTGCCACTGAAATCCTGCCAGGGGCTAAATTTCCAAAACCAAAAGTGTCCCTCAGAGAACTAAAAGAACTCAGAGCATTTATCGATAAAAATATAAAAAGGGGTTTCATCGAACCTACCTGACCAAAAATAGCAGCCCCAATATTATTCCACAAAATGAAAGATGGCTCTCGATGCCTTTGCATTGATTTTCGAAATTTAAATACCATCTCCGTGGAGAATATTTACCTGCTCCCCCTCATGAAGGACATGCTAGCTCACCTCTCTAAAGGAATTTTTTTTTCAAAGTTAGATCTACGAGAGGCATACTACCGCATCAGTATAAGGGAGGGGGATGAGTGGAAGACAGCTTTTAACACCCCACTGGGATGCTACCAATTTAAAGTGCTCCCTGCCATGTTTATGCAATTAATTAATGAGGTTCTCCATGATTTTTTGTACAAAGGGGTTCTTGTTTAACTCGATGATATTTTAATCTATACTGAAACAAAACAAAAGCACATAAAGTTACCCCGAGCAGTTCTCACAAAACTCCAAAATGCCAAACTGTATGCAAAACTCTCTAAATGTGAGTTCCATCAAGAAAAAATTGACTACCTGGGATATAGAATATTCCATGAGGGAACAGAGATGGATCCACAAAAAGTAAAAGCTGTCATCGGTTGGGAGCCGCCCCATACACGCAAACAACTGCAAAGATTCCTGGGTTTTGCAAACTTTTACAGTCAGTTCATTCCAGCTTTTGCGAATATCACCCTCCCCACCACAAGTTTGTTAAAAACAAAAAAAAAGGGGGGGGGGGAGAAGCCAAAGTCAAAGCAACCCCTTACCTGGATGATGGAATGCCAAGCGGCATTCGAAAAACTCTAACAATTATTCTTAGCAGAACCAACCCTGAAACACCCAGAACCTGAACAACCATTTGTCATCCAAGCAGACACTAGCGATGTAGCAGTTGGACCAGTTCTATTCCAAAAGAATGAATGTGGACAGTTGCAACCATGTGCTTATACTTCCAAGAAACTGACAGAAACCAAGCAAAGATGGGCCATATGGGAGAAAGAGGCATATGCTGCGTGATGGGCACTCCTCACATGGAGATACTTCCTAGAAGGGAACCAAATCCCCTTTGAAGTCTGGACTGATCATAAAAATCTAGAAGCCCTGAAAACTCCACAGAATTTCTCACCAAAACAAGTAAGATGGGCTCAATATTTTAAACGGTTTAATTTCACACTCAAATATCTTCCAGAGGAAAAAAAAAAATTGAGACATGCCCTGTCCAGGAAACCCCAATGCAACAGCAAAAAGATTGAAGTTGTAAAACCCATGCTCCAACCAACCCAACTTGTAGCCAAAGTAATCACCTGAGCACAAGGGAAGAAAGAACCATTGACTGACAATGCAAGGACTTCCAAATTTAAGTAGGTACTACTTAAGGAGGACTAACTGCAGGATAACAAAAACATTTGCTTACTCAAAGACGGTCTAGCCTGTAATACAATATACTATAAACAATATGCAAAGGAAATGCTTAATGGAGAATTGATGGAAAAAATTCATATTGAGAAAGGAACAAGGCAAGGGTGTCCCCTGTTGCCATTGTTATTTGTATTAGCACTGGAAGTGCTAAATAGAAATATTAGGAAAGACAAGGAGATAAAAGGGATGGAAATAAGAAAGGCATCCAGGCATTTGGAGATGATTTAGTTTTTATATTAGAGGAATCTCTAGGAACAGGACCCAAGTTAAAATAGAGGAACATGGGAAAATGGCAGGATTGAAAAAAAATAAAGGGAAAACTAAGATATTGGTAAAAAATTTAACAGAGAAACAGAAAAAAGAATTGATAAAGAGTTTAGATATTCAGATAGTAAAGAAAGTTAAATATTTAGGAATACAGTTGATGGCAAGATGTGGAACAATTAAAGAAGACAATTATTACAAACTAAAACAACAAATTAAGATACATCTGGAAAAATGGGGTAATATGCAGTTATCGTTAACAGGAAGAATTGCAGCTATTAAGATGAATATATTACCAAAAGTGTTGTATTTGTTTCAAACAGTTCCAATAAAACTGGAAAAAATATTTTGAAAATATTTACAAAATAGTATTGAAATACCTACAGCAAGGGAAAAAAGCAAGAATTAATATAAAAATGTTGCAGGATGTGAGAACCAGAGGAAGGTTTGGTTTACCTAATTGGGAAATATATTATCAGGCCACAGTATTAACCTAGATAAAAGAATGGATAAAACTGAGAAATAGAAGGTTGTTAACGCTAGAGGGACATGATTTGTAACTGGGATGGCATGCATTTCTATGGTATGGGAGAAGTAAAATACATGGATATTTTCAAAGACATATGGTCAGCATGGGAAAAGTTATTAGCATGGGAAAAACTAGAGAACAACTTATACACCCAAATGTTTGTAAAATGGGAACTATTGCTAAATATCTTAAATGAAAAGGGTGAGCTCAAAACTAAACAAGAACTGAATGAACAAAGGTTGGAAATGCATTGGTATTCATATATGCAAATACAATCAATATATGAAAAAGATATTAAAACTGAAGAGATTCATAAGGAGTTGACAGAATTGGATAAAATATTAATAGGAATGGAAGATAAGTTGATTAAAAGATTATATTGCTATTTACTAGGTGTTAAACTAGAAGAGCAAGTTAAAGAAACAATTATAGCATGGACAAAATTTTTTGGATATGCTTTAGAATTAGATAAATGGCAGAAGCTATGGAGTAGCTTCTATCAACAGCATGCAAAGAAAACTTGTATAAGATGTTTTATAGATGGCACTTTGCACCAGCAAAATTAGCTAAGATGTTCAAAGATAAATTAGCTAAATGCTGGAAGTGCCACCAGTCACCTGGAACACATTACCATATGTAGTAGTCTTGTATAGAACTAAAAGATACTGGACAAAAATACACACATGGTTGGAAAATAATGAATGCCCTCTGTGTGTGTGTGTGTGTGTCTGTCTGTCTGCCTGCCTGCCTGCCTGCCTGTCTGTCTAATCACAGATTAACAGAGTTGGAAGGGATTTTACAGGTTATTTATTTATTTATTTGATTTGATTTGACAATTGCTTACAAGATAATAGGAATAAGTATAAACATGAGTAAGAATACAGGAAATAGGTACGAATAAATGGGGACAATAGGTTAGGGACTGTAGGCACTATTGTGCACTTATGCACACCCCTTACACTTACACACACCCCTTATTGATGATTATTATGGTCATTTAGTCCAGGGATATCAAACTTGTGTCATGTGATGTATTGTAACTTTTCTCCCATCGCTAAACTGCAGGTGGGCATGGCCAGAGTGTGATGCATCTGGCCCATGGGTCACGAGTTTCACACCCCTAATTCAAACCCCTGCCCAAGCAGGAGACCTACACCATTTCTGACAGATGGCAATCCAGTCTCTTCTTGAAAGCTTCCAGTGATGACGGTCCCACAACTTCTGAAGGCAAACTGTTCCATTGGTTGATTGTTCTCACCATCAGAAAATTTCTTCTTATTTCTAGGTTGAATCTTTCCTTGTTTGGTTTCCATCCATTATTCCTTGTCTGGCCTTCAGGTGCTTTGGAAAATAGCTTGACCCCCTCCTCTCTGTGGCAGCCTCTCAAATATCATGTCTCCCCTGGTCCTTCTTTTCACTAGACTAGCCATGACCAAATAATGAAACCCTAACCCTAACCCTACTTTTGGTTTTTCTTGTCTAAGTGTAAGACACTACTTTTCTCTACATTGTATTTCATTTTATTAGATAGGGACCAATGTTCATGTCTATCAAGATCCATCTAGATCTTGAGCCTATCATCTAGGTTGTTGGCTATTCCTGCCAGCTTAGTATCATCCACATATTTGGTAAGTTCCCTTTCTATTACCTCATCTAAATTGTTTATGAAGATATTGACGAATACTGGACCTAAGACAGAAACTTGTGGTACCACACTGCTTACTTCCCACCATGTAGATGTAGTACCATTAAGGATTACTCATTGAGTATGATTTGTCAGCCAGTTACAAATCCATCTCTTGCATAAAGTTTTTGATTTTATAACATATACAAGTTCCATTTTGTTCAGAGTATTGAGGCATAAATTCAGTGCCAGAAAAGTAAGCACTGATGGGTGAGGCTTTATTTAACTTCTTTATAAATACATAAAGTAATTTTTACAATATTAGTTGTAGATTTCGCCAACATGGAGCAAACTCAAACAGAAGCAGACATGTTACAGGTTCAGAGCAGAACAGAAATTCAGGAGCTCAGAAACAGAGATCAGTTTTACTTTAGTTCAGCAGGCAAGCAAGACACACAGCAGAGAAACAGTTTCATTTTCAATAGACAGACTCAGAGCTTAACATAGCTTCAGAACTGAGGGCGGGGGCTGGCATCGCGATGATACGGCATGCGATCTTGGAGATCTGAGATCGCTGCCAATATCTTTGTTCCTGGACGGTCCAAATGGATTTAAACCGTCCCGAAGAGACGATGAATGTAAAGAGCACATCCTGTCAATCCCAGGGACACCGCAAAGTCCCTGGTAGATCCAGCAGAAGCTCTTTTTGCCAGTGGCAAAGAGGCAGCCATTAATATTCTTCAGATATGTGTATTTGAAAACACACATTCACAGTTCCGTCCAAATAGCTGAGAATTCCTTTTTACACCTATCCAATGCAATTGTGTTGATCCCCACCTTTTAACTTTCCAGTGTATATGCAACCATCAACCTTGCAACTCTTTTTTTTTTTTTAAACAAGTTTTATTATTTTTTAAAACACACAAATTATCATTATTCATTACATGTTTAAACCTTTTTCCATTGTAAATTTAACAAGTCAGATAAATTATGATTCTGTTTTAAACCATTTCCATATAATATACCAAAACCTCTTATTCAATTTCTCTTTACTTCTCTTTACTCTTATTCAATATCATTATTATTATTTCATCTGTTTCTTTCTGACTTAGTTACCATTATTCTCATTCTATATTTCTACAAGTTTTTACCAATTCTCCCCCCCAAAAAGACATATACACACAACACACAAAACATAAAAAAAAATCTTTTTGGAAAGTAACTTGGACCCAGGTGTCTCTCTCTTCATGGACTTCAATTATATTCATGCTCATCTTACATATCATTACTTATTTTATTTACCATTCTAAGCCTTCTATATTAACTTCTCCACATATTTCATACTTCTTAATTCTACCTTGATTAATCATCTTAGTTTGAATCATTATATTTGTATCTTTTGTCCATTTTTTATCATCCCTTTGTCTCATTCCTTATGAAAAAAAGAAAATCAGTTTCTCCTGAAATCATTAATCAGAGTATGATGCCTTTCTATCTCCCCCCTAAGTTAATCAAATTAATCTTTAAAATAATATCTAATACCCAATCAGATTTTGCTTGGTACATTCTATCTAACTAATACATCCAACACAATTAAGTGCATAATTAGACAATAAATCCAAATATTAAAAAAAAATACTATAATAAAAATTTTATAATAACATCAATACCATAATTTTATTAAACTCTTTAATTAAAACAATATTCTAAACCTCTCCTATTATTAAGTTTTAAAGCCAATCATTTTTAAACATTTTAACATTTTAATCTCTTGTCAACTCTTAAACCATTGCAATACTACCATCTCATCTTATGTACCTTGCAAAATCTTTTTTTTTAAAAAAATTATACTTTATCCATTATCCATAAAAAATTCCTTTTTTTTCATTTAATTTCAAAACATTGTAGCTTTTCTCCACCTTTTCCCTTTCTTTCTTCTCCCAACAAACCTTTCTACCCCCTTCTTCTAGCCTCTGCCTTACCGGCTTCCCTTCTCTGTCGTATTCCTTTTCCCCTTTGTTTACTATCATCATATTGGTTTTGCACTTTATTTTTCCCTTTCTTAAATGTTTTTTAGATCTTAAGTCCTTAAGTCCTTTAGTTTTCTTCTTTTCTCTTCTTTTCTTTTCTTTCTCTCTTCCTTCTTTCTGGATCAAATTCTGAGATTCATTAAAGATGGCTCCTTCCTTTCTTTCTTGTTCCTCTGCTGTCTTCATCTGTTGTAATGTTTGTTGATAATTAGTAAGTGCCATTTCTAAGAAAAGGAAAGCTTCTTCCACACCATCTTTACCATTTTTTTTTGCTTGTTCATATTCTTTTCTTAGTTCCTCAACAGAAAGAGCCATTATAAATCTTTTCTTTTCTTTTCTCCTTCTTTCTTCTTACAACAACCAGAATATTCAAAAGAAAATAAAAAAGATAAAACAGTCCCAAAGTTATCAATCAGTCCAAACCAAGGCAGAGTTCTCACTTTCTCCTTCTGGGGTAATATCAATCCAAGAGAAAGAAAGTCCAAATCTGTTTAAAATCTTATTACAATATATTCTAGTCTTCAAATCCTTAAGGCATCTGCTCCAACAAAGTCTTAGCATACAAATATTTTCTTTTTAATCCTCTCTCTTCCCACTCATCGCTTAAAACCAATTTCCACCTAAAAAAATAGGTTTCTTAATATCCAGTTATTTATTCCGTAGGAAAAGAGGGAAAGCTATCCTTTCAGCACCTTCAAACAGCCGCTTTTTCCTCTTCTGGCAGGTATTATTCAGAAAGTCATACTTTTCAGGAATTTTATTAAATATGTCTTAGAGTCCTAGGAGCCAAGAAAAACTTTCTCCTCTCAATCACTTTCTCCACTTCCTCCTGCGCATTCTTACCCGGCTGCCAGCTTCTTTGTGGCGGCCATTACGGACTCGCCGCTGCACCGTCCTGGGAAAAAGGGGTTCTGCCGGCCAGGGAGGGGTCTGCAACACCCCCAGTCCCTTCTCCGGATCCCCTACCTTCAGCTGCCCCTGCAGGGCAGCCTAGCTCCGCACCCGTGTGGGTCGGAGCCCCAAAACGGCTAGCGCGGCAGGGATCGCGCAGCTTCGCAAATCCCTGCCGCTCGCGAAGCCGACAAACCGGAAGTCCATCAACCTTGCAACTCTTGAACCCAATACCTTTCAATGCCTTATCTAGACAGATATTCCACTTCCTGGCTGACTGCTTCAGCCCATAAATGGCCTTGTTCAATTTATATATTGTGTTAGGCTTTTTACTTTCATACTCTGGTGCTTGAACCATGTAAACATCTTCCCCTAATTCTGCATTGAGAAATGCGGTGGTTATGTCAAAATGCCAAATTTTATGGCCATATGCCACTGCCAATGCTAGTGCCAGCCTGATGCTCTCACTCTTTACAGTTGGCATGAATACCTCATCATAGTGCACATTTTTCATCTGTGAAAACCCCTGTGCCACTAACCTTGTTTTATATTGTACCTCATTGTTGGGCAGTACCTTTTTCTTGTATACCCACTTGCATCCTACAGCTTTGCTACCCTGTGGCAAAATCATAGATTTGAACACTTCATGGATTTAATTTCCTTGTCCATGGCTTCTTTCCACTTTACTTGTTCAATTTTAGATAGTGCCAATACTTCTTTATAGTTCCTTGGCTCATACACACAATTACACACTTTAACTTCACCAGCAGAATACCTGTCAGGTGGAATCGCCTTGTTCCATCACTCTGACCTGAATGGCACTGACTGCTCCTGTGTGTCAACCCTCTCTTGCTTCACATCTTGTTCAGCTTCTCCTCCCTGAATGCTGACGGAACACTGAGTTACCATCACTAAATGAATTACCATCACTAAGTGGATCACCATCACTAAACGAACCATTCCACAAATTTGCATCAAATCTGTTCCAATTTTGTTCTGCAAAGCTAACAGACCTTGAAATCACTATTCTTTTGCTCCCATCGCTAAAGCGATAACTCTTTGAGCCTGGCTCATAGCCCGCAAACCTGAGCTTTCTAGACTTTGGTTGCCCCTTTTTTCTAATTGCTTTTGGAATAAGCACCCACACATTGCTTCCAAACACCCTTAAATGTGCTAGAGATGTTTTTTCCCCATATAGCACTGCATAAGCAGTATCATTAAAGGAGGAACTCCACAACCTATTAACTAAATAATTAGCGGTCATTATGGCTTCACCCCAATATGACCTGCTTTGACCAGAATCCTCTAGCAGTGAGTCCTTCATGATTTGCAAGACTCCATTCCGTCTCTCAGCAACACCATTCTCAGCTGCTGTGTAAGGATCTGTGCATCTGTATGTTATTCCTAACTCTGACAACCACTGTTGAAAATTTGTTGACATGAATTCTGAACCTCTATCAGTTTGCAGCTGACATACCTGTTGTTTATACCTTCTTTCTACAAAGCTCACCCATTGCTTAAATTTCTGTAGCACCTCTGTTTTACTCTTTAGTAAATAGCAGAACCCAAACCTGCTATAGTCATCTGCAATGACCAGTGCATACTTAGCTCCTCCCAAACTGGCTTGCATTGGGCCCACCAAATCTGCATGTACCAGCTCTAGAGCTCTTGTTGTCTGCCTTGTGCTACTTTTGCTTACTGGGAATGCCTTGGACTTTGATGTTTTGCCTACTGCACAATCCAAATATGCTTTACATACCTTTACATTTAAACTTTCTGCAAATTGGCCCATCTTCTGCAAAACGTAGAAGCTGGCATGCCCAAGCTTTATGTGTAAAAGATGAACACATGAATCATGTTTTGCAACATTGCCAAATGTTTGTGCACATTGAACTTTTTGTCCCTGTAACATATAAAGGTTATCATGCTTTATGCTCTTTGCACAGACAAAGGTGGATTTTCAACAATATTCCAAAGCTCTTTAGCTTTCAGGAAACATTCCATCTTTGCAGACCAAATAATATAGTTCTTCTGATCCAAACGGGGTAGAGATCTCTCTTTAATTTTTTCAGCCATCGTGCAAAGCCTCTTGCCGTGTTTCTTACTTTTAAAACAAGCAATCTCTCAGCTTTAAAGAAAAATACAAGCTACAGGTGTTTGCAGATGATTTGGTTTTTATCTTGGAAGATCCACAAGAAATTGTACCAAATTAATTAAAAAATAGAATATCACCATATTCTTTTGGTGCAGGACCGAAAATAAATGAAGAAAAATCTAAAATTCTAGTCAAAAATCTTACAGATACACAGAAAAAAGAGTTAATGAAGAGGATAGATATTCAGATAGTCAAGAAAGTCAAATATCTAGGAATCTAATTAACGGCAAGATGTGCAACCATTAAAGAAGATAATTATTATAAATTGTTATTATAAATTACGATAAATTAAAACAGAGTTGGAGAAGAGGAAAAACCTGCAACAGTTGTTGACAGGAAGAATTGCTACTATAAAAATGAATATCTTACTTAGACTATTATATCTAGTCCAAACAATACCGATAAAGCTGGAAAAAATATTTTGAAGAATTAAATAATATTAAGATACATTTGGCAAGTGAAAAAAGCAAGAATAAGTTTGAAAATGCTGCAAGATTCAAAAAAACAGAGGGGGCTTTGGGCTGCCAGATTGGGAGTTGTATTGTCAGGCTCAGTACTTACATGAATAAAAGAATGGATTGGTTTGAGACACAAAAGAGGGACATGATCTCCAACTGGGTTGGAATGCCTTTTTATGATATGGAAAAAATAAGACATTATATTAAGAATGCATTATTATCAGTATGAGGAAAATTAAAGAACAACACCACCAGTCTGGCTCTCCACAATGGAGGCACAAATTCACCCAAATGTTATCAATATAGAAAACATTAGCGGATATAAATACATCCTGAAAGAAAAGGAGGAACTTAAAACTAAGCAAGAACTGAGTAGTCAAGGGATTGACATTACATGGTGGCCACAAATACAGATCCAATCTCAATATGAAAAGGATGCTAAAATGTATGGTTTTTATAAAGAATTAGCAGAATTAAGTCAAATACTAACAGGGACAGATGGAAAGCTAATAAAGAAAATATATAGATACTTATTTAGTATTAAGATGGAAGATGAGCAAGTAAATGAACAATGATAGTATGGGGAAAAATGGTTATAAAATATAGCTAAATGGCAGAATCTGGGATAGAAATTATAAACTAACAATGTCAACTGCATGTAAAGAAAACCTAAATAAAATGTTTTATAGATCAGGGGTCACCAACCTTTTGGACCTCAAGAACCACCAAACTCATAAAAAATGGAAAAAAATGGTACAGCAACATATTGATTTAAAACCAGAAATATTTTTGTTGGGTATTTTACCTGGTAGGTATAACAAGGGGAAAACATATTTGATTTTACATGTATTGACTGTAGCCAGAATTGTATTTGCACAACAACAGAAAAGTGAAGATGAATGTGCAGATGAAAATGTGACTAAAAAGATACTAGAATGTGCAGAAATTGGTAGATTAACACTTACAATTAAAGAAAAGAAAGAATCTGAATACTTTTGGCTTGGGATTTATTTTATCAATGGTTAGCTGACATAAACAGAAGTTAGAAACATGGAAATATAAGAAAAGGATCAATGAAAAAAGGGAGGTTTGTTGAACTGGATAAGCAAGCATGATGATGATAATTATAGAATTAATATCAATGTAATGAATATTGCTGTAAACGCTTTGATGTTTATTTTCTAAAACTATTTGTACCCAGACAACACACAGTTTAACCAAAAATGTGTTAGAGTATATCCATGAACTGGAATAGAGAATGGTAACAAGGTCAGCCAATGAATAAGCATAGCAACTACGTCAGCCAATGAGGACTGTTTGGAAACTGAAACTAGAAGTAGCCCAGGCATGGCTCTATATTAAGCTCTGCAGCTCTGAAGTTATGTTAAGCTCTAAGTCTGTTTATTGAAAATAATTCTGCTTCTCTCTTCTGCTGTGTGACTTGCTTGCTTGCTGAACTAAAGTAAAACTGATGTCTGTTTCTGAGCTCCTGAATTGCTGTTCTGCTCTGAACCTGTAACATGTCTGCTTCTGTTTGAGTTTGCTTCATGTTGGAGAAATGTGCAACTGATATTGTAAAATTTACTTTATGTGTTTATAAAGAAGTTAAATGAAGCCTCACCCATCTGCGTTTACTTTTCTGGTGCTGAATTTATGCTGCAATACACTGAACAGATTATGGGCCCAGAAAAAGACTGAATTTTTATTTCCATATCTTTAATTTCTATGTCTTGTCTAATATTTCTATTTAACACTTCCAATGTTTCCTCTAGAGTCTAGATCCTTTATTTATTTTTTCTATAATTTGATCAGTTTACATTTGGTACATATATAGTTTGGATCTTCTGTGGGCATAAGTGTATACATGGAACATATTTTTCAGATCACAATAGTATCAGTGTAAGCATTGGACTTTTCCCCTTCAACCGAAAAGAATGAACTTCTGAAGACCAGGTGTTTCAAAAGGAATCTTTTACTGAAAGGGATTTTATCTCAACACTAGGCAAAGCAGAGTCTAAGATATCCCCAGGCATACAGTCATAGATAAAGGAAGTTAAAATCCCTCCCCTTATTCAGATGTGGATTTAGTCAAACAAAGAACCAACAAGTTAATTCCCCCCTCCCCTTCTCTGGGAATGTATCTTAGTAGAATTTCCAGGAGTGTCTTCCAGAGCTGGAATTTTTATGGTTCCTTCTCATCTTGTTATTTCTTCAAGAGGTGACAAGTTTCTGGACATCTGGCTCCACTCCTCCAGTTGTATATAGTAAGCAAGTTATACAGAATCAATATAGGATTTAATATATTCAGGTTACATCAAAAAGGATTAATTGTACTAACTCCCCCCCCCTTTCTTCTTCCATTGAAGAATGGCAGATACACAGATCTGACATCTTGCCCTCCTCAAAAATTTGATAAATCTACCTGGAAAACATAAGACATGTGTTCCATTTACAACTTAGGATGGTTTGTGAGGGTATTTCAGGTGAAACTTCCATAGTAATGTGGGTGCTTTTACATGTCGTTTGGCTACCCACTAATTTTCTGAGGAAGGAAGGTATTTCCAAGCTACTAAATATTGTGTGGAACCAGGGTGAGTGCGCGATCAAGGATCTCTTTAATTTCAAAATGTTGTTCCCGTGTACCATAATGGGAGTTGGAGGTGTGGCAAGGGGGGGGGGGCTAAGGTTTGAAGTGATCTCTGGTTTGAGTAGGCTACAGTGAAACCTGTCTAAGTGTTTTGGGAAGTAGAAGCTCTACCGTAATAGGGTTAATAATTCTCGAGATGGGAAATGACCCAATGAATTTTAGTCCCAGTTTCTTAGAGGGTTGCAACGATTTTAGGAATTTTGTGGACAAATATACACCGTCCCCAATTTTGAATGGTTTAGGATCGCAGAGTTTTTTCTCCTCTTGAGCTTTAAAAGATGCTCTAGCCTTTTGTAGGGCTAGACTGACCACTGGCCAAATGGCCTGCAAATTATTAATCCACCCCTTAAGAGAGGAAATTTTGGGTTCCTTGGTGGGTAGTTCCGGCATGGGGTTGAATTCTTGGCCCGTGGCTACCTGGAATGGGGTGAAACCAGTGCTGCTGTGGACCGAGTTGTTGTATGCTACCTCTGCAAAAGGAAGGCGGTCAGTCCAATTGTCCTGTTGGTAATTAATAAAGCATCTTAAATATTGTTCTAATACGCTGTTCGATCTCTCAGCCCCGCCATTAGTCTGACGATGATTTGACGATGACAACCCCGGGGTGGAGCCTAATAGGTTTAAAAATGCCTGCCAATATGTGGATGTGAATTGTACACCCCATCCGAGATAATCTTTTGGGGAGCTCCATGAAGGCAATAAATGTGTATTAAAAACATCTTTGCCAAGGCCTTGGCTGTTGGGATCTTCTGGCATGGTAAAAAATGAACCTGTTTTGAAAAAAGATCAGTTACAACCCAAATGACAGTATTCCCCGCACTTTCAGGGAGCTCCACTATAAAGTCCACAGAGATCTCTTTACAGGGTGCTGAAGGTTCTGCCACTGTTTGTAAAAGTCCAGGAGATTTTCCTTGTCTTCTTTTTGCGGCAGTACAGATGGGGCAACTGGCAACATAGCTTTCAATGACCTTTTTGAGAGATGGCCACCAAAATGGTCTTTTGATGAAGTGCAAGGTTTTTACAAAACCAAAGTGTCCTGCTATTTTTGAATTGTGGCAAGGTTTCATGAGGTCCATCCTCTGGCTGGCAGGGACGTAAAGTTTGTTTCCTACCCAGGCTAGACCATCTTTGAGGAAGCAAGTGTTTTTGTTAGGCTGGAGCCAGTCATCCTTAAGTAGTGCCTCCTTAAATATTGAAGTTGTTACATTGTCAGTCAGTGATTCTTTCTTCCCTTGTGCCCAAGTGATTACTTTGGCTGCAAGTTGGGTTGGTTGGATCATGGGTTTTATAACTTCAATCTTTTTGCTGCTGTATTGGGGTTTCCTGGACAGGGTATCTGCCAAGAAATGTTTCCTCCTTGGGAAATATTTGAGAATGAAATTAAACCGTTTAAAATATTGAGTTCACCTTGCTTGTTTTTCTGAGAGTTTCCGTGGAGTTTTCAGGGCTTCTAGATTTTTATGATCAGTCCAGACTTCAAAGGGGATTTGGTTTCCTTCCAGGAAATGTCTCCACTGAGAATGTGCCCATCGCACAGCATATGCCCCTTTCTCCCATATGGCCCATCTTTGCTCGGTTTCTGTCAGTTTCTTGGAAGTATAAGCACATGGTTGTAGCTGTCCATGTCCATTCTTTTGGAATAGAACTGGTCCAACTGCTACATCGCAAGCATCTGCTTGGATGACAAATGCTTGTTCAGGGTCTGGGTGTTTCAGGATTGGTTCTGCTGAGAACAGTTGTTTAATGTTTTTGAATGCCACTTGACATTCCATCATCCAAGTAAGGGGTTACTTTGGCTTTGGCATCTCCCCCCCCCCCCCTTTCGTTTTTAACAAACTTGTGGTGGGGAGGATGATATTCGCAAAAGCTGGAATGAACTGGCGGTAAAAGTTTGCAAAACCCAGGAAGCTTTGCAGTTGTTTGCGAGTATGGGATGTCTCCCAATCAATGACAGCTTTTACTTTTTGTGTGTCTATCTCTATTCCCTCATGGGATATTCTATATCCCAGGTAATCAATTTTTTCCTGATGGAATTCACATTTAGAGAGTTTTGCATATAGTTTGGTGTTTAGGACTTTTGTAAGGACTGCATGAAGTAATTTGGTGTGTTCTTCTTTTGTCTCAGTGTAGATTAAAATATAATTGAGATAAACGAGAACTCCTTTGTACAAAAATTCATGGAGGGTCTCATTAATTAATTGCATGAATACAGCAGGGGCTCCTTGTAATCCAAAAAGGAGCACTTTAAATTGGTAGCAACCCAGTGGGATGTTAAAAGCCATTTTCCACTCATCCCCTTCCCTTATTCTAATGCGGTAGTATGCCTCTCATAGGTCTAACTTTGAAAAAAAAATTCCTTTAGAGAGGTGGGCTAACATGTCATTCATGAGGGGAGTGGGTACATATTCTCCACACAGATGGCATTTAGGTTTTGGTAATTCACACATAGACACAAAGAGCCATCTTTCTTTTCGCGGAATAATACTGGGGCTGCTATTTTTGGTCGGGTAGGTTCGATGAATCCCCTTTTTAGATTTTTATCGATAAATGCTCTGAGTTCTTTTAGTTCTCTGGGGGATATGCAGTACATTTCCGGTTTTGGAAGTTTAGCCCCTGGTAGGATTTCAATGGCGTAGTCTGTGCCATGATGGGGTGGGAGTTCATCAGAAGCCTCCTCGCTAAATGCTTGGGCTAAATCCTGGTATTTGTTGGGGATGTTAATGGGTTCAGCTGGCTGACTGGCCATGGCTGGTTCTCTGTTCTCTATTCCTTTTCTCTGGGCAGTTTGCAAATGGTACATGTTTCTGGAAATGTACATTTCCTCTCTTCCAGTTTATTTTTGGATTCCATTTCTGTAGCCACGTGAGTCGTAGGACTAGTGGCACTTCCATTCCTGGTGCTACAATGAATGTGAGCATCTGACTATGGTTCCCTAGTCTTATTTTCAATGGTTCTGTGGCAAACCTGGCTGGCTCCCCCCCCCCCCCCACTATAGTTCCATTTAATTGGCAAAAAGCATTTAATTCTCCAATAAACAATGTTTTGGGAATATGCTATTCGTTCTTTCATCAGCAGGTGGCGCTCTTTATTTAAATTTCAATATTAAGCCATTTCCCCCTTTTTTCCACAACACAAAGATGGTGTTAATTTTTGGGTAAATACTTTCAGCGTTTCAAAATGCCTGTTCAGTTTAGAAGTCCAATTTTCTATATTTTTAGCATTTTTTTCTTTCTTTTTCCCTCTAGTTCCTCCTCCAGTTTTAATGTTTTTTTCAATGTTCCAGGTCGTTCCTAGGTTAAAGATAATTGTGAATCCTTTTCCAGATTCTTTTTGGGGTTTAAAGACTTGAATTAAAAAAAATTCTTCTCACTCAGTTCCAAACACTGTTCACCAACTTCGCTCCAGCACTATTCTGAGATGTTCCATGGCTGTCCCAACTTCATGGTGGCTATCTTGGCCATCTCTTCTCTTTGTTGTGGTGTAGAGGGAAAAAGCTCTAAGATTCAACAGGAGATTGCGATCTCTCCTGTGGCCTCACAGAACACCCCCCCTTAGCTTCGCCTCCCCTCCAGGGAGGTTTAGGCTTCTATAGGAGCCCACAAACAGGGAAAACCAGAGCAGGAATGGAGAGGTCCGTTTCACTGCATCTGGTATCGTAGAGATGTCAGCTGGAAATCTTCTCATCCAAGAAGCTGAATGAATGGTGAGGAATGGTTTGATAAGGTTTGATATTCATATATTTGTATTAAAAACACACATTATTTTGACATGCTATACTATAACAATAATTTCAACCAGTATTGATAATCCAAATTTATATTCACTTACTTGTTCTGTCTTTCCATACTTCTGACTCTTAGATTTTCCCAGCGTGAATTTAGAATATTCATTTGTTCTTGTATTTCATTTTCTTCATCTTCTGAAAGTTTTCCAAATGTTCCCAAAAGTTGGCTGCCTGCTTGCAAAATGTCACCAACACATCCCTGGTGAGCAGTTAATTCCATCATAAAACCCTTGGAAAATCATTATAACAATGATTACCAAAACAGAAAAAAAATACTCCTATGAATATTTTACAAATTACATTAAAATTCCAGTTTTTATTGAATAAACCAGTTTTTAGACATTAACAATCTGATTTAAGTGTTTTGTAAAAAGGAAACAAATGAAATAAATATATAATTCAAATGTTACATTTTTAGTTTCATATACTGTAACCATAGAAAAATGAATAGCATATGGTGATGTTTTGGGGTTAATTATTGAAATAGACATTGTTCATTCATACCTCATGAGTGTGAAACTGTTCTTTAACTTCCTCTACGTCAGCGGAGATCTCTCCTTGTGCTTGCAATGAATCTTCAGCAGACAGAAGCCATGATAGGACTTTTTCTAATGCAGTTTGGTAGCTTTCTAGGTCTGTTTCTGAACTCATGGGTGAAGTTGCAAATAACTTCTGTTCTTGACTTTCAAAATGCTGATAAATAAATAATGTATTTAAGGAACAATTTACTAGTATACTTTTTTCTGGATTAATAAATGAAATGTCATGTTAATTTAATAACTAATAAATCAAATGCATCAGTTTCACCTAAAATTAGATCTGATATACAGATTTTTATTATTTTGTACAAAGGCACTGGAATTGGTATTGGGTACAAAGCCATCTCATAAATATTAACAGAAAAAAGTAATCAGAGATTCTTCATGCACAGCTTTAGTTACAGGTATGTTTTGTTAAAAATAAAAAACGTTAATTGTTTTATGAATTGTGGAGAGCTCAGTTTGTATATTCAGTTACACTATAACTGCATGCAAAGCTACATTAATGCATACAAACATTGTAAATATTTATAAAAATGCAGTTGTAAGTTAAAATAATTCCTCCATTTTTTTTACATTTCGGTATAACCTATAACATTATCTTTACCAAGAATTAAATTAGAGATCAAATAAACTAGGATTTTTAAACAATGACATTTCTACATTATTATTGTTATGCCAGAATCATGCTTGTCTTTTAAAGGCAACAGCAGTATTTTTTTCCTTGCACTTAATATATCTGTCTCTGCTTCCATGCTTCCTAATGAATGGCAGATATAAAACTAACAATTTATGGCAGGGACACTTCTCTGCTTTTTATTAGGAAAGTGGAGCTTCATCATCATTTTTTTTGTTTTATTTACATCACAATTTTTTACACAAGACAAAACATGCTATATTGAACATTTTTATGAGAGAGAGAGTGTGTGTGTGTGTGAGAGAGAGAGAGAGAGAGAGAGATAAATTTAGTAAGGAAGGTTGACTTTATTTTCTGCATATTTTATTTTTAAATAATTAGGGGAATCCTACATTTACCTCATGGAGGGAAAAAGCCTATGACACACTAGGCCAAACATTTTCCTTGCAAAAGGAAAAAAAAGTTCTTTTCTTCCTTCCCATTCAAAAGATCTATACAGAGAATTTTAGTTACAAATGTCCAAACCAGAAACACATTTCTTTTAACAAAATCTTATATTTAGAAGATATAAATTGACTGGTGCAGAATTTAGTTTGTTTTAATTCTCAACAGAACTGATGTAAAGCTTAAGGGCCTAGTGAAATCAACCGTTGACACATTCTTCTTTGAAAGTGCAGATGATAGAGTGAATGGACATCTGATGGAGAACATAAGGACACACTGTATTTCCAATAGCAAAACAGGGTGCCAGATGCCCATTTTTTGAAAAGCAGAATGAATTGCAAAAATAAATTAATGGCAATTAATGTATTCGGCTCATTTCTGCATGCACGTATATATTCTATCTATCATCTATCTATCATCTATCTATCTATCTATCTATCTATCTATCATCTATCTATCTATCTATCTATCTATCTATCTATCTATCTATCTATCTATCTATCTATCTATCATCTATCTATCTATCTATCATCTATCTATCTTTCTGTATACAATTTTTTCTTTTTCTATTTTAGGTAGCAAAAATGTACACATTCCAGGTAAATTTGCAACTTCCATAAAACAAGTTTGTATGATTACTTTAAACTGATCTGGAAACTTATTAATTTCCCTTATTGTAGGTTCCACATAATAGTTGTGAACTGATATGGGTCTATAGAGATATATTTAGTAGTAGACCTATCTCTTTTAAAATATTTTTTCCTGTGTATGCAGACTTTTTAAAAATGGAATAAAAGCATTTTATTTTACACTGCTAGTAATGGTCTATTATCCATTGTTCAAGAATAAAAAAATGTAGGTTATCTTGAGCCAGCTAACCTTGATGTTCCCTCTCTGATGGGATAAAGCCTCCATTCCAGTGGCTCAAGTGGCTAGCTGTCTACCAGCTTCATCAGCTCAGTCAAGCCCTGGACTGCGCCACAGCCCGCTGAGGCAATGCACGGTGCGACCACACCTGGCCACCCACACCCCCAGCCAGAATTACAAGTGCCCCCCTGGATGGTCCTACTACCCCAGTCCAAGTGCAGTGAGCTTCCGCACTGTGCACTTTATCCAGTAACAGAGATGGCATCTTAAGAAGCTATGGTTTAATTATGGCATTCAACACGATAGAATCCTCTTTCTTTGACCACTTTTCTTGGGGAAGTGAAGGCATCTGGGCAGTGGTGGAGGAGAGGGAGAGGCCTGCGGAGGAGAGAGAGAGGCCTGTGGAGTCATTGGCACCTTTCCTCAACAGCATCTCAAACTCATGGAGGATGGCAGGGCGGCTCCTGGCCTGTGTGGACTATGTCACCAGGTGAAACCCCCCACACACACAGGGGGGGGGGGAATGAATGGGCAACTGGGTGTGTGGCTGACAGTTGGCTTCCAGCGCCAGAGAGGGCAAGGAAGGGAAGCGGCCAGGCTGCCGTTGCCTTTCATTGGGGCACATGGAGCGAGACAGGGTATGGCAGGGCTTCCTGCCCCTCAGTTTAGCCGTTTCACTGAACTCCACAAAAAATTAGCTATTGGTTCTATTGAACCAGTGCAAATCAGCTGAATCTCACCACTGCTTGGAACGCTAACAATCATCATACTGATGATATGAAACCTAATGCTAATGCATGATTTGCCTCAGCAATTTCATGTAGATGTTAAAAAGAAATGGAGGAAATGGAGATCCTTGAGGGACACCACAGAAAAGAGATCTCCAGGCAGATTCACATCTCCCTTCTCCATTGAATGAAATTGTCCATTCAGGAAACCAGGCAGGTACCTGGTGCCTATCAAATTATGCTTTTAAGGTATTCAGGAAAAGATAGATACTACACATCATACAGAAATATTTATTTTAAAATGCAATTAAAAAGAAATAGAATAATGTAAATTTACTCTAAAATGGGGAAATATTAGCCTTGATAATGGGTAGAGGAAACAGTATTTAATATAGCTAGAGGAGTTAATATGGCTGTGGGTAAGACAATAGAGGAAAAACAGATCTGCTGTGATTTCTGTCACTAATTAAAGGTATTTAACAATCAAAAATAAAGACTACAGAAGATAAATAATAATGACAGATATATGCAGAAATATATGAGCTATCCTGCAGTTATTGAACAATTTGCTTTAGTCATGTTGCGATTTTTTTTTCCCGGTCCACTTGTGTCCGATTCTGGGAGACTACCTGAACAAGTGCCTACAGTTTTCTTAGCAAGATTTTCTGGAAGTAGTTTGCTTTCTTTCTTGGGTAGAGCGAAAATGACTGGCCCAAGGTCACCCATCTGGTGACCTAAGAAGAATACCACTGAAAATTAAAATGGACATAAGCAAAAAGGATGCATTTATTTCCCACAGCAAGCACAGGCATATTAGAAGAAGAGTGTTATTCACAACAAAAAATAATATTGACAGACCTGCGGAGGGAACATCATCCCTTTTTGGTCAGAGGACATGACATAAGCAGTTTGTGTGTATGCATAGCTTTTGAAACGAGGCTTAGGTGAAGGGGTGCACATATGGCCCTGTGCTACACTGACTTTGATCTAAGAAGAAGAAATTAGGAAGAAAAGCAGTCATACAAGGATGAATGTGGGTAACAAAATGGATGAAATATAGTATATTTCAAGGGAGAATGTCAGCAGCCATCTTCCTTCAAGAAATGCTCAAGCATTAAACAGCAAATAGAAAGATACTTTCATTATAGGTTTAATGAGAAATAGATAAAAAAAATATTTGAATTACCTGTAATTATCCTACTATGAAGCCTATCATCAATAAAGGCCTCTGTGATTAAATGCACTTAAAGCAAAGGGACATGAACCCAGAAAGGTTCTGAATAAATATGTTCAGTAAATATGTTCAGTGCAAAGGTGTAAAACAGTTGGGAGGCCCATCATTCAATATAATTATAAGAATTATAAGACTCACTAGGATCGAAATTTATTGTAATGGCATGCCCATCCAAAGAAAGAAATTATTTGGGAATTAGTATAGAAATCTAAACCTGAGATAACATGACTATTTTCAAAAACAAGAAATGGTCTATGAATATGTTTATATCAAAATAATAACAATTACAAAGAGATATTATCAAAGTCAGAATTGAAGAATTTCACGTGCTTATATCTGTCTTTTATCATTTGAACTGAATGAGTATTCATACAAAATAAAAGAGATCTTCCTTTCAATGACATTTTCCTTTATAAACTTTTATGAAGGGTGGGAAATGATCTTGCAGAAATCCTGATAGGATAGTGGAACTTCTTCAGCCTTTTCTAGGGTTTGATTTTTAAAAAGACCTAATAACAGCATAAAACAAAATAACTTCTGGATATATGCAACCTACAGTGTTAAACTAAGTGAGATGGCTGATCATGATGGCTGTAAATAGCAAATAATCACAAACGAAATTAAATACAAGAAATACAAGATTAGCTAATTTTGTTGTGAGTTTTGTCTAAATACTAGCTCTTCATAATATGCAATGTAAGTTACTTAAAACTTTTCTAAACCAGATTTCTAAACCAGGAGTTCCCAACCCTTGGGCCACGGACCACCTCTGGGCCTTGAGCTGTTTGGAACTGGGCCATGGAAGTGGCAGATGAGCTTATGTCCCCACTTGCGTGAACAGTGGCAGATGAGCGCATCCCCACTTGCGTGAACAGTGGATGAGCGGTGTGCTCCATTTGCACAAGTGTGGAACCATCCCTTCTTCCCCCACACTGATCCACAAAACCAAAAAGATTGCGGAATTCTCTTCTAAATGACTGAGACCACAACTGACTGTTCTTGGAAAAGACTTTATTTTCACAAAAGACCCTTTTAAGTATGGAAAGACCATCAAATAGCAATGAAGTATTCATTGGTAGCGAGTTTTGCTTGAAGAGTTAAGAAATATTTTGCCAGAAAAACTTTACATATGAATTGTTGTTGTTTTTTTAACAAACTTTATTCAGTTTTTCACATTAAAAACAAAAATCTCTTTTTAGTGGACAACATATTTCCGGGTCATCACCTTTACATACAAATATGACAGCAATTATACATTGATATATGCATACTTAATTCTATTATTATCTTTTCCATTCCAAATTTTCAGTAAGGAGAGAAACAAACACATTAATTCTAAATTCTTTCATTAATCTCAATCGAAACATCTTTTTGTTTCATTTCAATTATTTCAAATATAATCCTTTAGTATTTATTTTTAAATATAAAGATAAACAATATGTGTTTGCCTAATAATAATAATAATAAAGTTTAATTCTAAATTCTTTCATTAATCTCAATCTAAACATCTTTTTATTTCATTTCAATTATTTCAAATATAATCCTTTAATATTTATTTTAAAAATAAAAATAAACAATATATATTTGCCTAATAGTAGTAATAATGAAGTTACCAATGTCTCTCCTTGCTTTTAATAATCTATATTAAACTTATTAATTTATCTGGTTCTTTAGTCTGTCATATTCCTTTTGCATTACACTTTTTTTTATGAATTCTAGATTAATACGAGTTTTAACACACACACAAAAAGAAAAAAGAACAAGTACAGGTTTCCCCTCTTTTACTATTTTGAGTGTGACACCTTAATGATTAGAATATACCTTTATTCCCTCATCTTAATTCCCAATAAACCATTAATCATTACATCTTTTCAATTGGATTCCACAGCATATTTCCCCCCCCCCCCTTTAATAAGAGTTATCAGTATCTATATTACCCTATTTTCTAAATATTTTTAATTGCAGAAATATTCTTTTACCCCTTGTCACCCTGCAGAATCCCCTTTTTAATTCATCAACCATTATCTCTGAAAAAAACAATTTCTTTTCAACATTTTACTAGTTCTGTGTTTCTTTCTTTCACATGCCTGTTTCTTACTGCTTCTCCTCCCCCTCTTTTCCCCATATCTTTTCTCATTCCAGTTTATATCCCTCTCTTTCTTAATATCTTCCTTTCCCCTTTTCTGCTGGGACTTTCTGCCTTTCCTGACTTCACAGGTATTCCTTCTTTTAATTGTAAAGAAACAATTTCCTTTCAACATTTTACTATTTCTGTATTTCTTTCTTTCATATGCCTGTTTCTTGCTGCTTCTCCTCCCCCTCTTTTCCCCATATCTTTTCTCATTCCAGTTTATATCTCTCTCTTTCTTAATATCTTCCTTTCCCCTTTTCTGCTGAATCTTCCTGCCTTTCCTGACTTCACAGGTATTCCCTCTTTTAATTGCCTTCTTAAATCTCAACTTTTTAACCTTCCTTCTTTCCCCACTTCTTTGTAGCATTCTTTGTGTTAATTGTCTATTTAAAATGTCTTCTCCTTGAGTCAATTCCTCCTCCTCTGAAAATATTTCTTCTTGTTCTTCAATCGCCATTTCCATTTTTTCTAGCACAGAGCAAAGTGATTCGCCTCTTTCCTGTAGTAATTCTCTCATATTTTTAAGTTCCATTTTTAATTCCCGAAGAGATATCATCATTCTTATATTTTATGATCGTTAAAGTTCACAAAAAGAAACCACTTTTACTTTCCTTCTTCTTTCAGTTTTTTAAGGTTCTCAGTTATTCCAGTCCAGGGTTTATACCAAAAACGTCAATCAGTCCCACAAACAATCTTTCCTTGCTTTTTCTTTTATTCTGGTTCTGCTTTCACTTTCTAAAATTCTTACTTTGTTTCAATATTTCTGTAATGTTATATCCACACCAGTTCATTCAAAAACAGGATGCTTTCCCTTTTATTTGAGCCAATTTTTTATCAAAAGGTGACACTCTCCATTATACAAAGTCTTCACCCTTTTCCCCTATTTTTTTATTTAAGGTTTTTCGAACCTCAATATTCCAGTACAGTCCAGTCTCCAATTTGTAAACTTTGTTATTATTATTCTTTGACAATCTTAAGTCCAGCTTTAGTTTTATACTTGTTTATTCCCAAATTATTTTAGTCCAATTTTATTAAATCTTTAATTCCAGCTTCTTCCTTTCCCAGTTCGAAGCCCCATTTAGCTGTCAAAAATATATTTTTTTTCTCTGTCCCTTTGTAATTTCGCCGCTCACTTTTCTTTTCTTAAAAATTCTATGTTACCTTAATCCCGGGGTACTTTTGTTTAGTTATATTGCCCAGTTGTCCCAGTTCAGATGTTATCCACCTCTTTCTTCCCTCCTGCACAAATCTTAGTCCAGCTGAGTCGTCCTCTTCAGGGTGGCCATTTTAGACCACTGCTGCAGTCATCTTCGGGAGGAAAAAAAAACCAAGCCGGGGGGGAGGGGGAGATGCGGCTCCCCACAATCAGGCTTGCTGCTTCCTCTTACTCCGCTGCCCCTCCAAGGCAGTTTCAGCCCCTAATCAAAATGATTGGGGCTCTCCGACGAAAGAGCACGAACGATAGCTGCAGAGAGTTGCGATCTACCGTCCGTCGGCAAGGATGCTCCGCCTTCTTCCTCATGAATTGTTAATGTTCAATCACAATATGTCCTGAGATGCTTGATTTGAATCTTTATTTAATTATTGAGCTTCTGCTACTTTTAAAGTTCATGTTATCATCAGAATGTAACATTCTAGGGATTTCCGGTTTGTCGGCTTTGCGAGCGGTAGGGATTCGCGAAGCTGCGCGATCCCTGCCGCGCTAGCCGCTTTTGGGGCTCCGATCCGAAAGGGTGCGGAGCAAGGCTGCCCTGCAGGGGCAGCTGAAGGTAGGGGAGATCCGGAAAAGGGTTTGGGGGTGTTGCAGACCCCCTCCCTGGCCGGTAGAACCTCCTTTTACCAAGACGGCGTAGCGGCGGTCCGTAATGGCCGCCACAAAGAAGCCGGCAGCTGGGCAAGTATGCGCAGGAGGAAGAGGAGAAAGTTTTTAAAAGTGAAAGTCTTCTTGGTCGATCCAGGACTCTGAGATATATTTAATTTAATTCCTGGAAGTGATGGCTTTTTGGATGATTCTTTCCACAAGAGAAAGTAAGCGGCAATTCTGAGGTGCTGAAAGGAAAGTTTACTCTCCCTCCCGACGGAATTAACAAACGGATATTGAGAAACCTGATTTTTTTTCAGGTAAAACTAGCTTTATGGGATAAGTCGGAAGGGAGAGGACAAAAAATATATTTATCTGGTTGGATTTTGTTGGAGGAGATGCCTTAAGGATTTGGAGACAGAAATAAAATTTTAATAAGGCTTTAAAACACAGATTTGGATTTTCTTTTTTCCTTTGTCTGATACTACCCCTGGAAGAGAAAGTGGAAATTTTGGCTTGGCTTGGATTGATTGAGGATTGTGGACTTTGGGATTGTCTTACTTTTCTTTTGGAATATTTTGGTTGGAGTAAGAAGAAAGAGGGAAAAAAGACAAGAAAAGATTTATAATGGCTTTCTCCCTTGAGGAACTGAGGGATGAATATGAGCAAACAAAAGCAGCCTGTAAAGATGGTATGGAAAAAGCTTTTCTATTTTTAGAAATGGCGCTGGTTAACTATGAACAGACAATGCAACAGATGGAACAGCAAGAAGAAGACGAAGACACCATCTTTAATGAATCCCAAAATTTATCTAAGGAAGAAGGAAGGAAGAAAGCGAGGAAAATGAAGGACTTAAGATCTAAAAAAACATTTAAGAAAGAGAAAAATATGATGCAAAATAAATACAATGATAGCAAACAAGAGAAAAAGGGAATACAACAGAGAAGGGATGCCAGCAAGACAGAGGTTAGAAGAAGGGGGGTAGGAAGATCTGGTGGGGGAAGAAAGAAAGGGGAAAGGCGGAGAAAAGCCACAAAGTTTTAAAATTGGATGGGAAAAGAGGAATCTTTTTCAGGGATAAAGGGTAAAGTATAAATTTTCTTTAAAAAGATTTTGCAAGGTACATAAGACGGTATTGTAATATTTGTATTAGAAATAGAAAATTAGAATGGCTTAAGAGTTAATAAGAAATTAAAATGTTGAAATGTTTAATAATGATTGATTTTTAAAATGTAATAAAATATTGAAGGGAAAGGCAATGAGAATGCTATAAGATTTATTATTTAGATTTATTATTTAACTACGTATTTAGGAGGATATTATGTATTTAAACATTTCCGATTTATTACTCTGTTTTTATTGTTATTAAAAGTAAAAATTAATAGATAGAATGTACCAAGCAGAATCAGATTGGATATTAGGTGTCATTTTAAATGTTAATCTAATATTTAGGGAGAGGATAGAAAGGCATCATACTCTGATTAGAGATTTCAGGAGAAATTCTTTTTTTTTTTTCATTATAAGGAATGAGATAGAGGGATAATAAAGGATGGGCAAAAGATACAAATATAATGATTTAAATTAAGATGGATTGAATAAGATAGAATTATGAAGAGTGAAATGTGTGGAGAAGTATATATAGAAGATACAGAATGATAAACAAAATAGGTAATGATTTCTAAGATGAGCATGAATATAATTAAAGCCCATATAAAGAGAGGTACCGGGGGCCAAGTTACTTTACTAAAAGATTTTTTATATGTTTGTTTGTGTCTGTTTATGTTTTTGAGAAGTATTGGTGAAACCTTTTAGAAGCACAGAAAGAGAATGACGATAATCAAGTCAGAAAGAAATAGAGGACAAGAGATGTTTTTATGCTTATTTAGAAATGGTTTAAAATAGAATTGTATTGTATAAGATAAGGTTTTATCTGACTTGTAAAATTTATAATGGAAAAAGGTTCAAATATGTAATGGTTGATGATGATTTGTTTGTTTTTGAAATTAATAAAACTTGTTTAAAAAAAAAAAAAGAATGTAACATTCTAGAAAGAAGCTTCTCTGAAACACACAATAGGACCTGACAGCTATTATATCTGGCTAAAAAGAAAATTTCTTTGTGTGGGAAATGAAAAATTATGGTAATTTATACAAACATAACCTGAACATATTAAATAATTAATATATGATTACTTCCCTAGTCGATCTACTGATGAATAGTTTCCAATTATTCATGCTTTTTCATATATGCATATAGTTAAATGAAACAAGCAAATGAATGAAATGAAATGACAATGAAATAACATTAAGCAATTTTTAAAAAATCAAGTAGCTTTTATTAAATTATTATAATCTTGAAAACTTTGGGTTGGTGAAGTCTTAATAATTCAAAATAAGCATCTTGACCTTACCTTACTGTTTCAGATTTTTTTTAAAAAACTGTGTGCATATTATTGAAGCTTAATATACATCATGTGAAACAAAAAATAACAAAAATCTACATTTTTAAAACAGCACTTTTAACATGCATGGCAGTTAAAATATAATCCATGCAAATAAGATCTGAAATCAATGAAAGACAACCTTTTCCATGTTGAAAAAGAACTATAATTTAAAAATGATAGGTCTGGAATATTTTAGCTTGTGGGGAAAAAGTGATCAAGACTTGGACAAAAATAATAAGAATTTCACCAACTGTTCCCAATACTTAACATTTCTACCCAAATTAATTTTCAGTAATAACTCTTGTAAATTGTTAAATGACAGATTTTGATAACAACTACAGAGCAGTTCAGTAGCTTCATGGTTTCATAATTGAAACCATTACCTTTTAAAGAAACACAAGACAAGTACACAAATAACTCTGCAGGAATTTACTGTTCACTAGTCTCAAATAACAGGAAAAAAACATACGACTCACCTGTTGAGAAAACAGTTGTGGATGTAATTGGATTTGTTGTTCTCTAATGTGCTTTACTTCCTGTGGCAATGTTTCAACTTCATGGATGGCTTCTAGAGTAACCTTCTGGGGCAGGACTTGGAAAAGTGATGTCACATACATCAAGATGGATTTCTTGTCAGGATAAGTTGTTGCAACATCTGCATATGCACATTAAACATACAAAAATTTACACTGTTTATAAGACTTCATAGAAAGAGGTTCCTAACTAATTCATTTTTCATTTAATAGAATATAATTCTTTATTGGCCAAGTGTGATTGGACACACAAGGAATTTCTCTTGGTGCAAATGCTCTCTGTATACATAAAAGAAAAATGTGACACGCCTTTTCATTTAAGTTGACGGTAAACTAAAAACTTAATAGCCATAAAGGATCATGCCAAGGCCGAGCTTAACAATGTGTTCACAGATGCTTCTGGGACATTTGCAAACAGAAGAATACTCATTTCCTGCCTTTCTTCCCTAGCTAGGGTTTGCAGCCATGTTGTTCTGAATCTGATGTAAGAATGACTTTTCAGAACTAAAGAATTTGTAAAATGTAAAATCTATTATTATGGTCCTTTTCATGCCCCCAGATATAATCTGTGTATATACCGTTGTTGTTCTTTAGCACTATTTACTGTAGTGGCCAGGGCCAACACCAGTCTATATTGTTTGGAAGCTGACACGACCCCTTTAAGACTCATCTACCCATTAACCCTCACTCCCAAAACAAGTGCATCCTGGGAAGCCAGACTCCATTTCCCCTAGCATTCAGAAAGAAACAGAAGCAACAGGAAAAATCCAGCCTAATCCATGGCCCATGTTCATCTGAGGACAAAAATCCACATCCCATACACACAGCATCGCTGGTGAGATTTAGATTTATCTGTACTTGCTAACTGTTATGCTCACCAGCAACTCAACACTGCTTATTTTGTATTTGAGTTCTTATTGTATGTATTTTTATTTTTCCCAGTTTCACCCATCCTTTTCCTTTAATAAAGCATCCAGATCTACGCACATGGTCTGTTTTATTGGGGGATAGGTGGATTTAGCTGCCTTCCCAAGCTGCACACAAAGTAACATGTAGCAAGGGCAGAACAGTCCTAAACCAGTGTAAGGGGGTACGTAAAAAGCATAAAAGATGCAGCAGAGTCTTAAAAAAGGAAAATAAAAACTAGAAAATATTAAAACAGAAAGTATATATAGTATAAATGCCTATAAGAATCTAAAACAAAAAATATGAGCATTATATTGGTGTAGGGGAAGATAAAAAGATTAGTATGTGCAAGACTATATCAATGACAGAGCACTCTCATATGGTGAAGTAGGTAGTCATTGAGTTTAGTTTATTGCACAGGACATCTGATAAATTTTGAGCCCTGATGCACAGAACTGGCAACCTTGTATGCTTTAGTAGTCTTGGTAATTCAAAACAACAGGGAAATGTAGCCTGTGTACCCTGTGCATTTATGCAATAATGGTCACTTCATTGCTTGACCCAATGATCTAGCATTTTGAGAGAGAAAAATCTCCTTTGTTCACTTTCCCCATGCCACAACTGATTTATGTACTTTACTCATAACTAATCTCAGATGCCTTTTTAAAAAGCTATTGTAACAAATATTTAAGGTCTCCCCACCCCCAATGACTTGACTTTTGATTACTGGTATTGTGCTCTTCTAAACCTTTTTTGGCTCTCTTGCAGTCTTTTCCCACTGAAGCTGGCAGGATTGTAAACTGTTCAGATATTTGTAAAAGGGCAATACTACATTGGCCCATTTCAGTCTGAAATTTCTATTGAAGTATACTATCCAGCATGATCCCAAGTTCTTTTTTGTGGTTTGTTACAGTTCAAAACTCTCACTGCATTTGAAAATTTAGGGTATGTTAACCCAAAGTACCTCATTTTAAACTTAATTGAAAAACATTTACCATTTGATGACCATTCACCTAATTTAAAAAGAACCTTCTTGAACTTTTCTCAATCACTTCAGAGACTAGTATTTTTCACAAATATTACCTAGCAAATAGATTACTAATAGATTAATTAAGATTATAAACCAGATATCCCGAGATATACAGTATGCTCAAGGGACTCCATTTCTTACTTTTTTGGGGGGGTCCATTTATTTTGCTTTATGCTTTTAATTATTAACAATAAGCGCAAAGAAAAATCCTCTTAATTTATCACCACTATGTTCATTCAAGAGCTTTTCTTAACATCAGCAATTGCAAAGTAGAAGAAGGGCAAATGATACATAATGTTGAAGGGACATAATAGTAGAATAGTTACAATTAATGGGATATAATAGTAGAGTCAGTAGAATTGGTTTGACTTGCTGCTTTGCTTCTGTAAGAATTACTTTGCCTCTGTCATAATTTCTGTTATCTTGTTTTTCTGTATCATCCTGAGCCTGGCACCTATCTTAGGTTGAAGCTGCATACGTAGAGGACACATATGGGGGTACCTTGTTATAGTTCACACCACAGCTCTAACTTATACCTTTGATCTGTCTTGCTAAGCACGGTCAATGCAGGGCTATAAGGAAGGCATGGACCAGGAGGCCAGAATTGGGTACTAGGCTGATATCTCTGAAGATATAAAAGTATGCCATGGCTTTCCCAAAATGTGGCTTTTTTCCTTGCATGCTTTCTGCTTATATGCAGTGAAAAATTGTCCACCCAGGATTTTGTTTTGCAAAATAAAAACTGTTACACTTCAAGCCTCTTCTTGAGTCTCTCTCTTTGGCATTCTGGTGACTCAAGTACATTTTGGGATGTTACAATGTCATAACACAAACATCAGGATGGAAGCACTAAAAGTCAAATCTTGAACTGTGACTTTTTTGTTATCATGTTGTAGAAAGCCCCCCCCCCCCCAAATTAAAATATTGTTTGTTCTTAATATTAAAAAGAGCCGGGATTTCCCCTAAAGGAGAAATTGAGACAAATCTTAACAAAGGCAGAAAGCAGCCCCAGTCTTCCTGCTATAGGAAAACAGCATCAAGCAGAAGCATGAAGAGGCCAATTTTTAGGAGATTTTTGTATCCATTCAGAAAGATTAGATCACTCTATTCATAAGCAAAGAGCAAACAGAGACTTCAAATAAGCAACACAATTAGGCAAGCTCAAAATTGACAAGATTAGCTGAGACAAACACCTAGGATTTGCATTTCCCCTTTTGCCTGTAGAGCCAGCCATGACCCCTACATAGGAATCTGGCAACATCCATTAGAACATTAAAGGAGATGTTCTTGCATAAGAAAAGGCAATCTCAATCACGAGGCCTCAAATAATTTATAAAACACCATTTATCTCAACCCCATTTTGTCAGCAACCCCAGAATCATGCTACTTTCACTGAAGTTTATTTGGAAACCAAATAAACAGAGGCCTTCTTTCCTGCAGCCAGCCTCCATTTTATTTCCAGTGGTTTTCCCGGCTTGGAACCAGACTGGATTTTTATTTCAACAATTTTCCTGGTCAGGCAACACTTTACCAAATGTCCTTAAAAATTTAATTAATGGATGTTACATCCAAAGTGAAACCAAATACATAAATAAATGGCTCGTTTAAGCATTTATGTGTTTTCTTGACTGCTATTTTAATGTCTTTTTTGTTGCTTTTAACTGGTTGTTTTTTACTGTTTTTATTCTGTTTCAACTGTGAGATGCCCAGAGTCATAAATATGAAACAGGTGGCTTATAAATCTACTAAATAAATAAGAAAGCAACAATTAAGGAAAGAAAAAAAAACCCTATTCCTTCATAAGTCCTATATATTTTCTCATTCATAATTATTATTCTTTCAGCGTTTAAATACAAAAAATACTTATTCACAATAATAATCTTATACGTAGCCAAACAAGATTAATATTTTATTTGAAAGATTATACAGTGTATATAAATAACTGAAGAAGTTATATCAGTCTAATTTAAATGTTAGCAGTTGGTATTAGAGATGAAAAGAAAAAGAAATGAACTGAATTTGGGTGTAATATATTGATAAGAACTGCATCCAAATTCATATATCCACTAAATGATGAAATTGTCAGCATTTCAGAAAAACTCGACTCTAACAAATAATTCCAAACCAGACATGTTCTCAAAATTCCCTTTTATTAGCATAGTAAACTGGCACATCTGGGAAATCCTGAATCTGAAAGTCCTGGGTTTCCCTCCAATAAGTAAAATATTACAAATCCACCCCCTGCCCCCATCATTCCATCACATGCCCCAATCACCATCTGTCTCAACTTGAGACGTCCCCTCTACTACTCCTCAGCCAGGTGCTGGAACAACATGACCTTGACTCTAAAGAAGAATGCTATTATGTCTAACCACATACAGTCTATGAAATTTCCCCCTCCCATCTTCCCAGGCTCAAGAATGTGGCAGCGTGGAAGCTTCTGGTGCTAATATGGCTTCCAAAGCTGACAGGCATCTCCCTTTGAAAAAAATTACATCCTGAAAAATACAATAAACAAAACACAACAAGGGATTAACGCATTGTCACCAATCCACTTAACCCCCCCTCCCCTCCCCAAGGGGACCCTTTGGCTTGTTGGGGAACTTGTCATGGAATTGCTTAACCAATCTATCTGTGTGTACATCCCAACTTTTCACCCAAGTAGCTTCTGAAAGAGTAGCCTTTCCATAGTACTAAATATTGTAATCGTCCTCTGTGTAATCTAGAGTCGAGGATTTTCTTGATTTCATAATGTGTGTCACCTTGTACTACTAAAGGTTTGGGGGGAGCTGCTGGTATGGGTCGTATATTGGAACCAACAGCAGGCTTTAACAAGCTGCTATGGAACCAAGGGAGCTAAGTTGAACAGTAACTGGATTGATTACTTTCAATATGGGAAAGTGATCCAGGAATTTAGGTCCCAGTTTTTTAATAGGAAGCTTCAACTTAAGATATTTAGTTAACAAAAACACTTTATCACTCACCTTAAAAGGTGGTTGGAGAGATCTATGTTTGTCTGCTTGTTTTTTATATTCTTCAGCTGCTTCTGTTAGAGATTTTTTTTCGTATTCTCCCAACCTTTTTTTAATGAGTCCATCCAATCCGTTAAGGACATATACGTTGGGGGTTCTCTGGGTAACACAGGCATAGGAACAAAGTCCATGCTGGTAGTTATTTGGGAAGGAGTCAAGACAATGCTGCTGTGTACTGCATTGTTATAAGCCACTTCTGCAAACGACAGTAGATCCGCCTTGCTGATAATTTACATAACATCTAATGTACTGTTCCACCATAGCATTCACGTGTTCAGTGGTCCCATTACAAGAAGGATGAAAAGCTGAGAAAAGTCCTTGGGATGACTTAATGGTCTTTAAAAACTCTCTCCAGAACTTAGCAGTAAATTGAATGCCTCAATCTGACATCACTTGATGCGGAACTCTGTGAAACCAATAAATACGCTTCACAAACAGTTTTGCCAGTTTTTTAGCTGAAGCTAATCCATTACACACTGTAAAGTGAGCTTGCTTGGAGAACAGTTTGATGACAGTCCAAATCTCTGTATTCCCTCCACTTTCTGGTAATTAAACAATAAAGCCCAATGCTATTTCTTTCCTACAGCTTTGTTGGTTCAGCTACTTGTTGGAGAAGTCCAGGAGGTTTCCTGATTCCAGGTTTCATGGTGGCACAAATTGAACAGCTTTTTACGTAGTCTCCCACAACCAATGTCGCTCTCCGAGAGCAGTCCACGACTCGCTTGTAGACTTCCTTAGCCTTCTCCAAATACCGTTGCACCAGTTGGTGAATGGCCTGCAACTCAGACAAGAAATCCTTTGCCTCCGGAACCAGCAAGTGGGAAAAACCAAGGGTGGTAACCCACATTGGCAAGGAATGGAGTGGTTTGCATGGAGGTATGCTGGGAGTTATTGAACGCAAATTCTGCGACCGCTAAGTAGTCCACCCAATTATCCTGTTGCTGATTGACAAAGCAGCGTAGGTACTGCTCCAGGATTCCGATCACTTTCTCTGTCCCGCTATCAGTTTCTGGATGGTGAGAAGACAACAAACAGATTTTAACGTCCAAAGCTGTCATCAGCCCTTTCCAGAATTGGGCGGTAAACTGTGTCCCTTGGGCTGACACCACCTGATCTGGGAGTCCATGTAGCCAGAAGATATGCTGGATAAACATGCAGGCCGTGGTGCGAGCTGTGGGTAAGCCCTGACATGGAACGAAGTGCACCATTTTAGTCAGCATGTCAACCACCACGAACACCATGGTGAATCCTGACGAGGGGGGCAGATCTATCAAAAAGTCAATCGACAGGGCACCCCAAGGGCTCTCCAGTGTGGGCAAAGGCTGGAGCAGTCCCGGGGGAGCACCTGTTACTGACTTGGCCTGCTGGCATTGCACGCAAGACATCACATAGGACTGCACGTCGTGTCATAGTCAGGACCACCAGAAAGTCCGAGACACAAGGTGCAACGTCTTGAACAGGCCAAAGTGCCCTCCCACAGGATTGTCGTGGCACTGCGACAAGATAAGTCCCTGGAGCAGCCCTGCCAGGACATAGAGTTTGTCGCGGTAGCGCAAGAGTTCCTCCTTGAATGACCACGGTGAGTTGAGTCCCACTTCTTGCCTCTGCTGATCTGCCCAAGCATCGTGCCACTGCGCCTCCCATATCTGCGCCCGTAAGTCCACTGTCTCCTGCATAGCGGAGAACGATGGGAGGGGATCACTATAGACTCCTGGATGCTACGAACTGTAAGATCCGGTCTTTCACTAGAGTTACTCTCCACACCCCCAAGGTTTTTTGTGTCTTGTCCAGTCTCTCAGGACAAGGCCTGACAGGCCCTAATGGAATCCTCCATACGCCACCTCGTGGAGATCCGGACAATCAAGGTGGTTCCAGAGGGCCAGCAGGGGATGGGGTTTTACTCCCATCTCTTTGTCATACCCAAGGCCTTGGGGGGCTGGAAAGCCATCCTGGATCTCAAATGTCTCAACACCTTTGTAGCATACAGGAAGTTCAAATGCAGTCACTGCATTCCATCCTTCACAGCGACTTCTTCACATCTATCGATTTGACGGAAGCTTACCTTCACATCCCCATTTGGGCCCCTCACTGTTGGTTTCTTCAGTTTTATTACAAGGGTCAGCACTATCAATACCTTCCTTTCGGATTCTATTTCTCTTTTAATGATCAATCATAATTGGATATGCAGGAGAAATATGTAACTGTCATTTTAATGAATATAAATATTCAAGCTTTCTGAAACTGTAATCTAATATTGGCATTACGTAGAGATATTTCCATCTGACTAGACATGAAGAAGTTTTTATTACAATCCAGTTATTGCATATCACAAAAGAACTAATTGAATTTTTCAAGGCAGTTACAAAGTATAAACATAAGTCATGCAGCATTATTTTCAAGTTCTGTATTTACTGGGCTTTTAAATGTTGTTTATGTATTTACTGAATTCAAAATATAAAGATATATAGTTGTATTTTTAATCTCTGAATTACTTAAATACAAAGAATACTTGACAGAATTTTGTGGATCTATTAATACTACATTGTTAAATGGATGGACATGCGAATAGTAGATATGGTAGATAACTAGGTAGATAGAGTATACCCTACACATATATTTTCTTAATAGATTTCTAGCTTGCCAGATTCCACTGTGATAATTCTTTTTAAAAGCAAAATTTCATATTCTGTGAGAGTTTATGGCAACCCTCAAAATGACTTTAACTGAAGCCATATTCCTTTTACTTCATTTCTTCATTCTTCATACATAGGGGGGGGGGGAGAGTGAACTACAGGAAGTTGGATTATTTCCTCCCAAGTGCCAGACATAAAGCGATAAGGCCCATGGGAATCAAGGTCATCTCAACAAGATGCTTGTAACAGCCGGAGGAAGTAGCTGAGCAGTCTGCCATCCACCTGGTTGGTTAACATGACTAGTGACACTGGGGGTGGGGGTGGGGGGTGGGTGATATACATTCCTTTTATTATAACAAAATGCAGGAAATATTTACAGTTGTTTTCACATTTGAATGTGTCAATATGATCTACCCAATAAAATGGATCTTTGAGAAAAGCTGCAGCCTCAGAAAGCAAACCACCGGAAAGCATTTTTGCTCGCAACAGTGCCATGTGCTTCCTGTATGGCAAGTATAAAAGGATACAATTGATGGAAAGACTCTGTTCCTGCAGCTCAGAAGAGTTGGAGGCTGTGGGTCACATGCTCCTTAGATGTTCCTTTTATACAGAGATTAGGGAAAAAAATATTCTGCTAATAATTGCTAGGTATCCTGGCTGTTCTGACGCTACCTATCTTCAGTGGCTCCTTAAGGATGAACAGTCCATAACTAAAGTGCAGGTGGCCAGATTCTGTGAAGCAGCACTGGGGATTCATTGCAAACTCTTGTCTTCTCCACCATAGATATGTTATATAACAAATGTGGCAAACCGTTTGCACTGCTTAGTCCTTTCCTTTTAGTGTTGAACCTACAATGGGCCAGACAGTTTATGGATTGTAATTGTAGTATAGTTAGACCATGTACAATTGACAGATGGGGTTTTATTAAGATTTTAGTTATTATTTATTATTTTATACTAGAATTTTTAATTGTGTATTTACTGACATTTTTATTTGTTCTGGTCTCTAGTCTAAGACTGTAATAAATTGGGGGGAGGGGGAATCAAGGATAGCTGTGTTTTCAAGAATTCTGAGAGGAATTCTCAGAAGATAGGGATAATACCAAACTAATAAAATAGCTCAGCATTATGGCTGAGGTGATATGCTTAGCAAGTCATAGATAAACAAACATGGCTAAGGACACAATATAAATCCAAATTTGATGTCAAAGACAATGAAATGTTCCTAAATTTACCATGGTTTCATTTTGGCAAATGAAACCTAAAATACACTACAAAAAAGGAATAAAGCACAGATAATTTATATAGCCCAAGATGTAAGACAAATGTTATCAGTTTAAAACCGAACCTGACAGCAACCATTTTTCTGTTCTTCAGTTGCCACACAGAGAGGGAAGGGGGGAAGGAGTTGAAATGCCTTACTAACCACAACAGAGAGCTTTCTTGTGAGAACCAAGGTCATCTTTACTGGCAACAGATAAGGCTGGGGAAGGAGTGCCTGGAAAAGGCAACAGAGTGAGTGAGGGGGTAGAAATGGATCCAGGGAAAGTAAAAGCCATCCTGGAGTGGCAACCACCTTGAACCTGCAAGCAACTGCCCTGCCCCCTGGGCATGCGCAGAGGAGGTGGTGAGTGTGTGCGGGGCCTGGTGTCCCCAGGGATTGTCTTACCCCACAGGCTGACTGTGTTCAGAGCACTTCCCTTTCTCCCAAGATGTGCAGGGGATGGGGCCAAGGCGGCAGGGCAGTCTCTTACTGGCTCCAAGCAGCTGCATGGGTCTGATCTAAGGTTGACCATGTGCTGGCCCGGATGGCTGCTCTTCTTCCTCCTCTCCTCTGAGTTCTTTCCAAGTTCTGGAATATGCATGTGTTAAGCCTGACTTACGGTCATGGACTCACCATGATAAGGGACCGGGTGGTGAGGTGTGATGCATGCAGGACTGAGAAGAAGATGTCACTGTTGGAGGAATGCTGAAGGGAGAGTAGCTGAAGTGGCAGGACCGATCCTGCAAACATCCACAGGTCCAGATGTTGGCTTTGTTTTCTGTTGAGGATTGGAGGAGGCTGAAGTAACCTGCATTGGGGGAGGGCTCCTGAGTGGGTGGACTGACAGATGGGTGGTATTTGGGGAAAAGGCATAAAAGCAGCACTGGTAGGCAAAGCTCCCAGTGCTAGCTTTACATGTGACTCGCTGTCTATTGTTGCTGCTTTATTTGCAAACCAAGGTGGATTAAAAGAAACCCTGCATCTATGTGAGTGTTCTGAGTTCTTTCTTGTGTCTGTGTGAGTTGGCCAACGGCATTTGGAGAGAAAGCTAGCATTCCTTTTTAAAGGACTGTATCATTGATTTCTCCTTCTTGCCTGTTTGCGAGGGTGTTTGGGCTTGGTGGAGGGAGGAGTCACCGGTGGATCCAGAAGTGGAGGAGGTGGAGCCCGATGTGGAGACAGTGAAGCTTGAGAATACAGAACCAATCTTACTGCCTTCAATAACGGAAGAGACTGGGACTGAAGTTATTCACCAATCAGTGGTGAGGCCTAAAAAACAGGGGGTTAAGGCAGCTGGAAAAGGGGTTGGCTTGCAGGAAGAGCTAATGGTAGCAAACAGGAATCTCGAAGAAGCAATTGGACACTTAAAAATGGAGAGATCTTAGTCCTTCTTGAGGTTCCAAAACATGAAAGAAAGTAAAGAGGAAGATCTACCCAATCTTATGGCAGAATTGTTGGTCAACGCCTTACAGAAGACCAGACAGGATGTATGAAACGACATAGATGAGACATATAGGATATACATCAACTATGTGCATAGACACAAACTGCCGAGGGAGGTACATGTAAGGTTTGCAAGAAAAACAATCAGAGATGAAGTGTATGGAAGAACAAGGGACGAACTGTTGATATATAAAGGGAAGGAAATCATGACTTTAAAGCAAATACCCAGAAGGGTAAGAGAAGGAATTATCACTTTCTATTGTCACAATTGGTGAAAAACAGGATAATGTTTAGATGGCTCATCCCTGAAGGCATGTTGATCTTCTGGGAAGAAAAGAAATTTTGAATTGACATATTAGACAAGGCGCAAGAATTCTACGAACATTACCTAGCTTCAGATAAAGAACAAGACAGTAGAGAGACATAGAAAGCCAAGAAGACCAACAACTGGAAGAAAAGGAACTAGACCAAGATACGAGAGAATGATTGGAAATGGAAAGCCAAGAAGGAGAAAGGGTATGGACGAGAGCACAAAGAGAGACAAGGACAAGAACGAGAATTACATACAAACAATAAAATGGAAGAAGAAATTACGTTGTTATCTATTAATATAAATGGATTGAACTCCCCAGTTAAAAGAAGACGAACTTTGTCAAAACTCCAAAAACAGAATATGGACATCATTTGTTTGGAAGAAGTGCATATTGAAAAACAATATGAAAATATCTTAGAATCACCTAAGCTAGGGAAACTACACCTTGCTCTGTCACATAAAATGAAAAGGGGTATAGCAGTATACATTAAGAATTCGCTGAGACCGAAGCAGATTTTTGCAGATAAAGAAGGAAGAATATTAATAGTAGAAATAATGTCAAACCAAAAAAAATATTGTTGATGCATCAAATACAGACCAGACAGAATTTTATCATAAGCTATATTGGAAAATAATAGAATTGGAACAGGAGAATGTATGTATAATAGGGGACTTCAATGCGGTGGTAGATACAGAAAAAGATTATACAAACAGCAAAAAAAAAATAAGAGGAAAACACTACAAATACATTCCACAAAATGGTGCAAGAATTAAATTTAAAAGATGTATTGAGAGAATTAAACACACAGGAGAAACAATATATATTTTTCTCGAATCCACATAGCTCTTGGTCAAGGATGGATAGGGTGTGGATGGACCCCAAAATAGGAAAAGACATAGAGGAAATAGAAATAATGCAGAATACTTGGGCAGACCATAACCCATTAAAATTGAAATGGAAAGGGAGAAAAGGGAAAGACTTTAAATCAGAGAATTTTGAAAGATAAAAATTATGTGCAAATGTTAGAAAAAGGACTTAAATTATTTTTCAAAGACAACACAAATGAACAATGCTACAAAACTTATGGGATACAACCAAAGCCTATATTCAAGGATTAACAATAGCATACGGAGCGAGAAGGAACAAAGATAAGAAGAAACAACAAATGGAATTACAGGAAAAACTTAAAGAATTGGAATTTAGAATGCAAAAAAGACCCCCAAAATGAGGAAATCAAATGAGAGAGGGATGTGGTCAAACATAAAATAAATTTAACTTTACAAGAAGAAATGGTGCGAAACCTTAGATTGGTGAAACATAATTACTTTGAGCATGCAAACAAACTGGGATTCCACATCATTTGATAGAAGAAAACCATTGCCCAATTTTTTTACAACATTATATAACCAGTACGATATACTGGAAGAAAAGATTAAGCAATATTTAAACAAGAGAGGTGTACCCACAATTCCAGATCTTATAAGGGAAATGCTAAATGCCAAAATTACAATCATAGAGATGAAAAAGGCAATTAAGAAATGAAAAAAACAATAAAACATCAGGACCAGATGGAATTCCAGCAGAGTTATATAAAGAAATTCAAGAACCACTAGAAGCTGGATTTATATAATGAAGCAATAGAACAGGCAAAATTACCAAACTCTTGGACAGAGGCATACATTACATTCGTTTTAAAAGAGAATTCAGATGATCAGCAGATCAAAAACTATAGACCAATTTCATTATTAAATGTTGATTACAAGATTTTGTCACAATCACAGAAAGAGTAAAAAAAAATTAAATGAATATATACATCCCAATCAAAATGGATTTGTACCAAAAAGACATTTAAGGAACACAAGAATGATAATGGATGTACTGGAATACTATGAGGCACACTCAGACAAGCAAATGGCATTGATATTTATAGATGCACAAAAAGCGTTTGACAATTTGACAAATTTTTATTAACCAACTGCACATGATGAATTTCAGAGAAAAATTTATAGGGATGATGAAAGCAATTTATACCATGCAAATGGCAAGAATAATCTTAAATGGTGAAATGACAGGAAAATTTAACATACTGAAAGGAGTAAGACAGGGATGCCCACTATCTCCACTTTTGTTTATTTTATCAGCAGAAATATTATTAACACAAATTAGGCAAAAGCAGGAAATAAAAGGTCTGAAAATCAAAACACAAGCATTCAAAGATGATAAGGTGTTTATTATAGAGGATCCCCTAGAAACAGGAAACATACTATTACAAAAAATAGAGGAATTTGACAAAGTAGCCGGACTGAAAATAAACAAAGATAAGATGAAGATATGAACAAAAAATCTCAATGTAAGACAGAAGGAGGAATTAGAAGAGAAATTGAGAATTCAAATGGCGAAAAAAGTGAAATATCTTGGAGTATGGCTGACAGAAAAGTGTTCGTCCATAAAAGGAGACAACTACAACAAGCTATTACAACAAATACAAAAAGATTTGGACAACTGGGGGAAACTACAGCTGTCACTAACAGGAAGAATTGCCACCATTAAAATGAACATACGGTCTAAAATATTGTTTCTTTTCCAAACAATTCCAATAAAATTAGGGAATTTTCTTTTTAAAGAACTAAACAAAACAATAATAAAATTTATTTCACTAGGGAAGAAAGCCCAAATAAAATGGAAACTTTTGCAAGGTAGTAGAAGCAAGGGAGGGTTTCATCTCCCGGATTGGGAACTTTATTATCAGGCCGCAGCTGTGACATGGCTTAAGGATTGGGTAAATTTAAATAATAAAAGACTCTTAACAGAGGGACACAACTTGCAGATTAGATGGCACACATTTATTTGGGAGAGGAAAAACAAATGGCATTCATACTTTCAAAGACACCAAGTTAGGGAACTCTTTGTTAGCTGTTTGGGAGAAAATCAAGAGATATCTTTATATGAAAATTCCAACGTGGTTATCAACTATGGAGGCAATGGTATATTCTAATGTGTTAGACCAATGGTGGCTAATCTTTTTGGGTGCCAAAAATTGCATACGTGCCAGTGCGCTTACACTCGCATACCATCACCCAGAATGCATTGCGTGCCCCCCTCCCCATGCCCCCTGTGCATGCACGTGCAATCCCCCACCCCCCTTTATCTGCACTGCACCTCACAGCTGATTTTTCAGCTGGTTTGAGGTCTTTTTCGGCCTCCCAGAGGCTCGGAAAAAGCCTCTGCAAGGCTTTTCAGGCCAAATTATAGGCCTGTTTCGTCATTTCCAGTATTACAGGAAGTGATGAAACAGGCCTATAATTCGGCCTGAGAAGCCTTGCACAGGCTTTTTCCAAGCCTCTGGGAGGCCGTAAACTGCCTCAAACCAACCCCCCCAAATCAGCTGTGAGGCACATGCATATGCAGTGAGGTAAGTTTGCCTGCGGCTCGCATGCCAGCACAAACGGCTCTGCGTGCCACTTATAGCATGCATTCCACAGGTTCGCCATCATGGTGTTAGACCTAAATAAAATAGTTAGCTATAAAGAATTGTTAGATGAGCAAGGAGAATTAAAATCAAACCAAGAATTGAAGGTACAAGGAATAAAGATAGATTGGTGGCCATATCTACAAATTCAAACAAGGAAAGATATAGAGCAATATGGGATATACAAAGATCATCAGGTTTTATTTTATGTTTTTTAAAAATTTGAAAACTTAATAAAATTTATTTATTTTTTAAAAAAGAATTAGATAAAATACTTCAGGGGACAGAGGAAAAAATGATTACTACAATACAAGCTGAATTGTCAAGACCTTGATGACCTCCCACTATGTCAAGGACCTTGAGAGGGAGGGTGGAGCTGGCATCCTGGCGGTTGGACAGGAGATCTTGATTCTCCAAGATCACTGTTGATATCTCAGCTGCTGGTTGGTCCCCATGGACCTAAACCATCCCATAGAGATGGTGATTGACAAGGTCACATCCTGTTGATCCCAGGGACATCGCAAAGTCCCTGGTTGATCCAGGGAAAGCCCTTTTTGCTGGCAGCGGAGAGGCAGCCTCCCAAGCTGCTCAAGCTGGGACAGCTCCAAAACGGAAGAGACTGGAAGAAAGTGTGTCAGTTTGGTGAGATGAACTTTTACTTATTATTTCTTGGAGAGAACACCCTGAAAAAATGAAAGTGGACTAAAAGTGAAGAGGAAAGAGTTTAAGCGGCGGTATTAATTATCAAAGTGAAACTTTTGTCCTTTTTTCCCCTTTTTATTGGAGATGTTTTACTTTTTAAGCTGGACTGGTACTTTTTAATCTTTTTATTTCTGTTTGTATTTCCTTCTCCTTTTGAAAATTCTTTTTTGATTAAGACTCTTCTGCTTGATTTAACATTTATTTCTCTCCCTTTAAAAAAAAAAGGGGGGGGGGAGATTCTACTTTTTTTCTTGTAGTTCCTGGTTGTAGATTGAGGAGGGGGAAGTGAAAGTGAAGGAAAGTAAGTAGCACTGCCGCCCAGAGGCTTGGATACATTGTTTCTTTTTCCTTTCACTAGTTTGTGTTATGATAGAGCTGTGTATTGGAAAAGATAGAGATGAGCATGGCAGTTTGTTTATTCAGGTGCTCATTTCTGAACAGATAGTTGGAGTCTGGAGTTGAAGTTGAAAGAAAGAAGATTGAAGTGACCTTGAAAAACTCTGAGCTGATTTATCAAAGAGCTTTGGATATTAGGGAGCAGAGGCTTGTTTTATATTAGAATTGCTTTTTACCTTTTGCTTCCCTTTCTACCCCCCCCCCCCACTAGTGGGGCTCTTTTTTTCTTTCTCTAATTGTATTTTAACTTTTCAAACCAGGAACTAGAATGTAAACCTTTTATTTTGGGTTTGTTTTTTTTTGACTATCAAGAGGAACATATAGAATATTTTTCTTTTTTCCCTTTTTATTTTTTATTTTTTACACCTACCATTGTAAATAATTGGATTAAGGTATACAAGTGCCTGAAAAATATCTTTTTTCTTTTTTCCTTTGGAGTGGCAACTGTTTGCCTTCATTCTTTTTTTCTTTTTCTTTTCCCCTCTTTTTTTCTTTTTTTCTTTTTTCTCTCTCTTTCTTTGCAGATAAGCATTACAAGATGAGTAGAAAGACAACAGCCCCAGCTTATTCAATACCAACCCCCTCACCATCTGGAGGACAGCGATCTATACAGACAATATTACAACAGGAAAAAGAGAAAGAGAAAGAGAAGGAAGTGACATTACAGATGATCATGCAAGGAATTCAAAAAATTGACCAAAAAATTGAAAAGACAGATGAAAAAGTGGAAAATTTAAAACAGATGATGATGAAATATGAAGACAGATTCAAAAAAATTGAAGAAGATATACAAAGGGATAAGAAAATTGGAGATATTGATATTCATTTGAGCAATATTGAGAAGGGCAGGGGTGAATCATTAGGATGGGAAATAGACAAATCAGAATTTTACTTAAGATTTCAAAATATAGAAGAAGAGAAAGGTGAAAACCTTGCTGAAATAATGGCAGAAATATTGGCAGAAGCACTGGAAATAACCAAAGAAAAGATGATGGATGGGATGGACGAAGTGTTTCGTGTCTACACAAGATATGCAATGAGGAATAGAGTACCAAGAGAAGTTCACATCAGATTTACTAAGAAGAATATTAAAACACAGATACTCCAGGTGGTGAGAGAGAAAACACTAAAATATAAAAATAAAGAAATTGTGGTGCTGAAACAGATACCAAGAAGAGTAAGAGAGATGAGAAGAGAATATTTATTCTTGACTAAAGAGCTACTTAAAAGAGGAGTAAACTACAGATGATTGACGCCAGAAGGCCTTTTGTTCACTTGGCAGGAACAAAGACACAGAATTCACACAGTTGGAAAAAGCTGAGCTATTCTACTTAGAATACTTTAGAGAAAAGGAGGAAGAAGAAAGAAAGGAAGAGTCACTAATTGAATTCCAAGAGGAGTCTACAGCAGTAATTGAAAAAGAAAAAGAAGAAGGTGCAGTAGGCGGTGAACCCAGAGAACAACGAGAATTGAGATCTACTAGAGCAATAAAACCCTCCTATAAAGCTTAACATGGATGAAAGAATATTGATTATGATTAACATAAATGGACTTAATTCAGCTATTAAAAGAAGGAAAGTATTTCACAAATTAGATAAATTAAAATTTGATATAATCTGCTTACAAGAGGTACATATTAAAAAGCAACATGAATATATACTAAAACAAGGAAAATTAGGGAAATTATTCACATTGCTGGCACAATAAAAAAAAAGAGGTGTGGCATTATATATTAAAGAAACAATTTTGGCAGAACTAATTTATACAGATGATGATGGAAGGATTTTGATGGTGGAGATAACGGATAACAGCGTTAAAACACTTTTAATTGCAATATATGCCCCAAATGATAAACAAGAAGAATTTTATAGGAAATTACATACAAAAATAACTGATTTGGACTATGTTAATATCTGCATGATGGGTGATCTTAATGGAATAATTAATGACCGGTTGGACTATAAAACACAGAAAACAACAAAGAAAGTAAGAAAGATATTACCAAAATCCTTCCTCTGAATAACAGAAGAATTTAATTTAAAAGATGCACGGAGAGAGAGAAATGTGGAAAGTAAGCAATATACTTTTTATTCAAATAGACACACATCCTGGTCTAGAATAGATATGATATGAATGTCAGCAGAATTACTGACTAATGTACAACAGATTGAAATAGAAACAAGCACATGGGCAGATAATAATCCAGTATCAGTTATTTGGAAAGGATACAAGAAGAGATCCAGATGGACTAAATAATACGATTCTGAAAGAAAAAGACTTTAAACAGAAAATAGAGAAATAACTTGTTTTCTTCTTCAAAGAAAATAGAAAAGAGGATACATCTTTACAGAATCTCTGGGACACGATGAAGGCCTACACAAGAGGCTTGATTATACACAAGATTATACTAGGAGAAGAAACATAAAACAGAAAAAGACATTTAAGACATTAGAGGATGACTATAAAGGACTGGAAAAAGACTTACAGAAGTCCCCACAAAAAAGACATTAAAAATAAAATGGATATAATTAAACATAAAATGAGACTAATGGAAAAAGAGGAATTAGCACAAAAAAATTAAAAGCGCGAAACAGAATTACTTTTAAGATGCAAATAAACCAGGTAGATGGCTAGCTTATAAATTGAGAAAGGAAAGAGAAGCAAGAAGAATTAGCCAATTGATAAAGAAAGACAGGTTTGTTATGGAAATGAGGAGAAGAAAAAAATTATACAAGATTACCATGGGAAACTATATTTTCAAGAGAATATTCAAGAAGAAAAAATCAAGCAATATCTTCAGAAAGCGAATTTACGTCAGATACCCAAAAATATTGAAACAATGTTAGAAGGAAATATAACAATGATGGAACTAACAGAAGCCTTTAAAAAACAGAATGCTGGGAAAGCTCCAGGTCCAGATGAGTTGCCAGCGGAATTCTATAAGACTTTTCAGGAAATATTGAATTTTCATCTTCTAGAAGTTATGAATGAAGTTATGTTAAAGAAAAGAATACTAAAAACATGGTCAGAAGCGTACGTTACATTTATACCGAAGGAAGGTACAGACCTGCAGCAAGTTAAAAATTATAGACCTATATCTTTATTGAACTCAGACTATAAAATCTTTGCTTCAATTTTGGCAGAAAGACTAAAAAGATACTGAAATAATTTTATTCATACTTATCAAAATGGATTTCTGCCAGAGAGACAAATCAAAGACAATGTGAGAATCATTTTGAATACGCTGGAATATTATGAAGCACACCCTGAGAAGCAAATGGCCTTGATGTTTCTAGATGCTCAAAAAGCCTTTGACAATGTGAGTTGGTGATTTATTTTACTGCATCTGATACAAATGGGCTTTGTAAGAAATTTATCCAAGCCATTGAAACAATATATCATGAACAAACTGCAAAGGTGATGGTGAGTGGAGAATTAACAGAATCCATAGATATAAGAAAAGGGACATGGCAAGGCTGTCCATTGTCGCCTCTGCTGTTTGTATTAACATTGGAAGTGTTGAACAGGAATATTAGAGAAGAAAAAGAAATAAAAGGAATGAAAATTAAAAAGGAGGAGTATAAATTGCAAGCTTTTGCAGATGACCTGGTATTTATATTAGAAGACCCAATGGAAACAACACCCAAATTAATAGAAAAAATAGAAGAATATGGAAAAGTAGCAGGTCTGAGAATAACTAAAGACAAAACAAAGATATTAAGAAAGAATATGTTAACAAGACAAAAGAAAGAGTTGGAAGAAACTTTAAAAATACAGGTCACGAACAAGGTTAAATACTTAGAGATTTATATTACACCAAGATGCAGTACTCTAAAAGAAGATAACTATGTTGAACTCAAACAGCAGATTGTGACAGACTTGATGAAATGGGAAAAATTGCAACTATCATTGATTGGGAGAATATCCACAATTAAGATGAATATTTTTTTTTATTTATTTATTTGATTTGCCAATTGTTTACAAGATAATAAGTATAAGTGTATACATAGTTGTGAATACATGAAATGGGTACATATAAGAAAAATAAAAGAAGAATAAGAGAAACAATAGGACAGGGACGGTAGGCACGTTGGTGCGCTTATGCCTAGAGTTTTATATTTATTCCAGACAATTCCTATTCGATTAGGGTAAGAGTTTTTTTGAATATTTAAATAGAATTGTGTTGAAATATATTTGGCAGGGTAAAAAAGCAAGAATAAAATGAAAGCTGTTACAAGATGCAAGAATAAGAGGAGGGTTTGCCTTGCCGAATTGGGAGCTGTATTACCAGGCGACTAGTTTGATGTGGGTAAAGGAATGGATAACACTAAGGAACAGTAGATTATTGACTTTAGAAGGCCACAACTTGCTGCTGGGATGGCATGCCTTTCTCTGGTATAAGGGAACTAAAACACAGGGGTATTTTAGAAGACATTTTATTTGTGAGGCATTGTTTTTGAGCTGGGAGAAGATTAAAAGACAATATTACTTAAAAATTCCAACATGGATATCAACTATTGAAGCTTTTTCTTATCCAATAATATATAAAAAGGAACAAACAGTTAGATATGGGGAGTTATTGAATGAAAAGGGTGAACTTAAATCTATGCAAGCGTTGGAAGAACAAGGTGTAAAAATGAATTGGTTTTCTTATTTGCAAAATACAATCTAGGTTTGATAAAAACTTTAAGGCAGAAAGTATTTATGACAAGTTGACTGACTTAGATAAAACTTTGATGGGTACTGATGAAAAGGTAATTAAAATTGGAGGAGGAGCAAGTTAAAGAAACGATGATTGCTTGGGGGAAAATTTTTGGATATGGGATTGATTTGGAAAAATGGCAAAAATTGTGGTCTCAAAATGATAAAATGACAATGTCAACTGCGTATAACGAAAATTTGTATAAGATGTTTTACAAGTGGCAACTACCCCCAACGAGACTTGTGAGAATGTTTAAGAATAAATCAGATAAATGCTGGAAATGTCATCAGATACCTGGTTCATATTACCATATGTGGTGGACATGTTCAGACACAAAGAAATATTGGACTAAAATCCACACATGGAAAAAATGATAAAACAGCATATAGACTTTAAAACAGAGATCTTTTTATTGGGAGTCATACCAGACATATATAATAAAGAACTGAAATATTTGATTGTAAATGTCTTAACAGCAGCTAGAATTGCATTTGTGAAGAACTGGAAAAATGACAAAATACCTATGCAGGAGGAAGTTATCAAAAAAAAATTATGTACTGTGCAGGAGTTCCTGTTTTGAGTTTCCCCAAAGACGGACCACTGACCATGATCGTGTGTGGCTTTGGTTTGTGCTTCAGCATTCAAGAGCCCCAATCCTTTGGATTCGGAGCAGAAGCTACCTCATAGGGGTGGCGGAGGAAGGGGAGACCGTGAGCTGGGTAGAGGGGAGTCGCAAATCCCCTCCCCGGCTTGGCAATTGCTCCCTCCCAAAGACGCCTGAAGCAGTGGTCTAAAATGGCCACCCTGAAGGGGAAGGTTAGACTGGAATAAGATTGTGCAGGGGAGAGAGAAAGAAGCGAACAGCAGGAGGAACGGGACAATATAATCAAAGGAAGATACCCCCAGGATTAACATTTCAAAGAATCTTTAAGAAAGGATCTAAGCGGCGAAGAGAAAGAGAAAAAAAAAGGTGTGAATTGCTTTTGATAGTGTTGGGGCTTCGAAACCGCAAAAGGTAGAAGCTGGAGAAGGAACTATATAATCAACTTGGATAAGTATACTTTGATTTTATATTGGCACTAATAAAGCTGAACTATAGACTGTTAAGGAAGAAATTTAATATCAATGGGATTTGATCTTTTTCTTGTTGGAAAATTGTGGTTTAAAAAGCTCTGAATAATAGAGAAGAAAAAAGAAAAGAGGGGGTGAAGACTTAGCATAATAAAGAATGCCATCTCAGTTAAACTCAACTTGTTTTTCTTTTAAAAAACCTCTTGTTTCTTGAAATTGCATAGAAATTGATACAATAAAGCAAGAACTTTGAAAAATTGAAATTGTAACAAAGAAAGAATTAGGAAGATTCTGCCTTTGGATTAGTTGCTGTTTCTGACATGAATTTGGCACTGGATTAGCAGAGACTTAAAAACTTGAGAGGAAGAAAAGTTGACTGTTGGAAATAAACTTTAAAGATACTATTTGGATTAAATTGCGAATCAGAAAGTTGTAAAATGGCGATTTCTCTTCTGGCATTAAAAATGGAACTCAGAAAAATGAAAGAAACACTACAAGAATGAGGTGAATCACTGGGTTTTGCTTTAAAATTTATTGAAAATGCAACAGCAGAATATGAACAACAAAGACAAAAGGCAGAAGAGGAGGTGGAGCAAATCATAGAAGAGACCATCTTTAGTGATCATCGAGAACCAAGAACTCTTGAAAGAAAGAAGAAAAGAGTTGGAAATAAATACAGGAGATTTAAGAAATTAAATAAAAAGGAGAATAGAAAGAAAAGAAAGAAATGATGAAAGAAAAAAATATGAAGAACAAGAAGCCCTAAGAATATCTATTCAAACAATATCACCTAGAAATCAGGGAGATCAAGGAAGTACTAGAAAGAAGAAAATAGTAAATAACAGCAACAGTCAAAAAAATCAGCAAATACAATCTTAAATTGTACACTACAGGAAAAATCTCCAAATTCAGTCAAATCAAAATTTCTACCAATCAATCAATGGAAAGAATGCAATGAACCAATCAATACAACAAAGAAAAAATAGTGTAGTCTGGGAGCAGGTATAGAACAACCCAAATAGATACAATAAGAATGCAACTTGGATAAAGGAAGTGGATAATAATAAAGAAGATGACATAAAATATCTTGTAATAACCATAGAAATGATGGGAAAGGATCTAAAAGATCAGTAACCGCTTAGCACCAGGTGAACTGTATTTTTTTTGGTTGAAACATCTGACTGGTCTACAGTCACTCATTGGCAAACAGTTAATATATTGTTAGGAGGTGAAATTGAAGATTGATTAAACATCTGGCATAATCCACCTGATAATGAAAGATACAACAAAAGGAATAGCACCAAGAACTAGAGTCCAATTACCTCCTACTAAATAACTTACAAATTGCTAGCTGATGCAGATGCAATCCAACAGATCTAGTTGAAAATAAGCTCTTTCCACTTGAGCAGAAAGGAAACTGTCCAAACAGCAGAGCAATAAAAATTCAGCCCCTAATTGGCAAGTTGATTTTGGAAAACTGCAAGAGAAGGAAGACTAATTTGAATGTAGTTTGGAGTGATTACAAGGAGATATTTCACTCCCTGCCACGATTGGATAATCAAATGCCTAGAAATAACAAGAATCAATAGAAACAGGCTTGTATAATGATCAATGGCACAATGGAAGACAGAGTTGCTGGTCAATTGTGATAGACTAGAAGAGGTTAATATCAAGAAATAAATATTTCAAGGAGACTCACTAACACAGGACTGTCACATCCCAGCCTGCAGGCTGGATGCGTCATGGACTGTCCACTCAGTTTAGCAAAGGGGGGAAAGTCCCAATACATCATATGATGATGAAAATGCGAGTTTGACACTCCTGCGCTAACACCACTACTATTTGTCATTACATTGATTTCTCTAACAACAATAGTGAGGAAGTCAGACTATGACCATTACAAACCATCTGGGAAGGACTTGATAGTGGATGAAAATGCCAGATCCAGTCTAAATGTCTGGGTGACTATGCAACCCTTTAATAACAATAATAAATTCTGTGTGATACCTTTAACCTAATCAAATAAGAATATTTGCCTATCTCAGATCAATGGGAAGGACTCAATAGGTAGATAAAAATGCTAAATTGAAATATCTATGCAACCAAACATAATAATATAACAACAGTTGTTGATAACAAACACAAAAAAGCTGGATGGTGGACATTGCAATATCTGAAAACAGCCAAATAGAAAAGAAAGAAGTGGAGAAAAACAGAAAACACAAACACTTGAAAATACAAGTAGAACAACTGTGGCAAAATACTATTACCAATACTAAAGGATACCTTGGTTGCAGTTCCAAAACTTGAACTCCATCATTGACAAAATCAGTGAATTCTAAAAGGCAGCTTTACTGTAATATTATTAAATAACAACATCTGCCCATCCCAGGTCCTTGGGGAGGATTCAATAGTTATATAAAAAAGCCAAATCTAGTCTTAATATTTGGTTGACTGCACAATGCATCATAATATACTTAAATATTTATTATTCTGTAACAAATAACTAAAAAAAATCAGTTTATGTTAATTAGATAATAAAGTGAGCTATGTATGGAAAAGAAACATAGAAAAGAAATCAGAACACGGATGAAGCAACTTACCTTTGCATAAGGTTCCCTGGTTACAATTTTTTTTTTACTAGAATAAAAGCCTTTTATTACCTGAATGAAACTGTAATGTTACATTTGAGGTGGCTTTTAGTTTCACACCATTACTTAATAACATAGCTAAATGCTAATAAACCTGATGGTACAAATAATAGTTAATGAATGGATTGGAAATGTACACATTTATATGTATGTGTGCATTTACCCAAGCAATATCAGTGCAATTTTAACATATCTGTATGTATTTGGATTTAAATTTGATTGAAGTTACTGGAACTTCATTCCACGTAATTATGTTTAAGTCTACAAAATATGGTTGCAATAATGAGCAATTCTTGAAGTGAGTGGACTGTGATTATATATTCAGAGTTAAAGTAGTTGTCAGCCTCCAAAATCCTTCTTCTGCTTGTCTCTTTTCCGGCTACCATAGAAACGGGAGGGAAGAATAATTAGGCCTTGTGTGGGGAAGGGTGCTGGAGGATGAAGTTGGTAAATTGTAAAAGTTGGGATGCTTTCTTGATTATGCTTACTTGCTTATTACACAGATCTGGCCTTTTATCTCTCTAGGCCAAAGTCTACTGTCCTGGCATACCAGATGTGTGAAACACCACCTGAAGATGCACCCACATCACATTATACACACCTCAGACTGGATGGCCAGTTTGAACTATTGGGGACATGGGATAACTTTGTATATGTAATTTTTGTGCCTATTGCCTCAGATCTTGTATTTCTTCAAATTCAATAAAAGTCCTTTTCTCTATAACAATGGAGTCTAAGGTTTTCTTTCTTGGATTTTGAATGGAGCTACACCTGGCATTATACAAGATCTCTGTTTTTACCACCCCACCAGAGATTTACTTTTTTTTAATCTTCCAAGGGGGTCTGAAAACAATGTCTAACTCAGCCAGCGATTGAGAAGATCTGGGGGCTGCTGGAACTACTGCCTCACTGCTTCTCAACACTCAAGAGGAGGCCGAGTTGCTGACAAGGTTGCAGATTAAAGAGAAACTAGTGGTCTGACCCAAATGGTCTCTGGGAATCAGATGGAAATTGCCAGAAGAAACCCCCTCTGGGGTGACAACTGCTAGATGCCGGCGTGGAGAAGCTGTGTGGCAGGAGGAAAACCGAAAAGATCTTCTCCTGACCCAAGCATTGCATCTGTTTAATGAGGCCATGGAGGGCCGCAGAGCTGAAGAAAGGTACGAGGGGAGTAGAAGCAACTGGAGCTCCACTGGACATTCCCATAGCTCAGCCCAGGCCAGCTCAAGCAGCTACCATAGCCCAAGCCACGCCTGGGGGCGGGGTAGCACCACAGAGGCTCCGAATTCCAAAAGTTCCTCTGCTGGAAGTAAAATACAGAGGGGATCCCAAAGAATTGGGATTCTTCCCAGCCCAAGTTTGGAACCATATGGAGGAATGGTTTGGAACCATATGGAAGAATGATTTCGCCTCAGAGGCAGCTAAAGTGAGATGTGTCACCAGAGCAAAAGGACCGCAGCAAAATGGATGGTCAGCCTGCATAATGATGATGCCCCTCAATTGAGGAACTATAACCTGTTTATGGCAGCCTTGTGCACATGTTTTGAAGATCTTCTTGCTGAACGCAAGGCTAGGATTAGGATGAAAACTATAAATCAGGGGCGAAGGTCTGTGGCTGAAAACACCCAAGAATTCAGAGAGCTGGCATGCCATATACGAGGGTGGTCCCAAGAAGCCCTGATAGAAGCTTTCAAGGATAGGCTGAATGAAGATGTTTATCAAAGCTGTATCTCCAGAAGAAATCCTACAGACCTACAACTCTCCAGAAGAAATCCTGCAGACCTACAACTCTGGTACTGTTGGCTGCGGACGTGGAATCGATCTGACCAAAAACAGACACGGGGTGGTCTCGACTGGAGTAAGCCCTCTCCTACCAACCCCCAAGAGGCCCCTAAAGTTCAAAAGGGTGGATTGGCTGTGAAACCCAAAACCACAGCGTGCTTCCAATGTGGGAAGGAAGGTCACCGGGCTGCAGATTGCAGTGCTAAGCTGGATACAAAGAGGACACAAGCAGGAGGGAAAAAGGTTGAAAAAGCCTCAGCCAAGCAGCACAAAATAGCCCTGAAGGCAGTGGAGGTCGTTGAGTTCGCTCCTCCAGGAAGAGAGGAGCTGGGAACTCTGACCCCTTAAGGGTGCCTACCTGTGGCACCCAGGGGAGAATGCTGGACTCTGGGTGTACTAGATGTGTAATTAGCTCAGTTGTGGAAAAACTGGGATTGAGGCTAAGAACTTTAAAAACTTCCATAGCATTTTGCCAACTAGATGGATCAGTAGCTGGGGGTGGCCCTGCTCATTTTACAATGGAGCCAGTGGAAATGTTGATGGGAAGACATCGAGAGACTTTGTGTTTTATTGTGGCCCCTGGGATGGAGCGCCCCTTATTACTTGGATTATCCTGGTTTAGGAAATGGAATCCCCAAGTGAACTGGGGGAAAGGGCTGCTGCGCATACGTACCAACCAAGCACCGGAAGGGGACGAGCTGTCTCTAGTAAGGCCTCAGAATTCCACGGAGTGGGCGTCAATGGCTAGTGAACGAATTGTGGGGAAGGAAAAATTCTTGAAGATTTAAGGGAGATTTTTAGCAAGAAAGCATCGGATGCACTCCCCCATTGCCCCACAGATTGCAGCATTGAGATTCTGCTGGGGTGAAGCTCCCTAAGCCTAAACTGTATTTGATGACACTGCAAGAACTGGAGGAATTGCATTTGTTTATCGATAAAAACTTAAGTGAAGTTTCATCCAGCCTGCCAGGCCTCGAGTGGCGGCCCCAGTGTTGTTCCAGGAAAAGAAACATGGCTCTCTTCGCTTATGTGTTGATTACCATACCTGAACAGAATTTGCGTAGAAAACATTTATCCACTCCCCTTAATGAAGGACATGTTAATTCACCTTGCCAAAGGAAAATTTTTCACTAAGCTGAGAAGCGTACAACCAAGTCCGAATTAAGGAAAGAGATGAATGAAAACTGCATGGTGATTGGACCATGTGATGTGGTGATGGCAAAGGAGGGATGGATTTGTAGTTTTGACTTTTACAAGCCCGGAACTTTCAGTTTCGGGATTCCACAGATGTACCAGTTTCTACCCAAATAAAGGTATCTTTGAGATATGTCTGTCTCAGAGTTATTGATTGGAATTGAGGTTTTCTGGAACGCTGACCTTATCCCGAAACTGCAGCACCCCAAAAGGGGGCTGTCAGGGGTGCTGAGCCCCAGCACTGACCACAAAAATGGTGCAGTGCGAAGACTCAGAGAAGATGAAAGAAAGGGAAGAAGCTACAGAAGGGGCTATGGGGCTTGACACCAGAGAACTAATTGAGGCCCCCAGCCCCTCTGCTGAAGAATTTTTTCAACTGATAGAAGCTGCAGAGGAGAGACGAAGATCAGGCAACTGGCCTCAGGAGATGGATTCATGGAGAAGCTGCCAGACGGAGCTGAATCCAGAGGTGAGACCGGAGGAGAAGTTGCCTGAATGCCTTTCCTTCTCCAGCCCTCTGAGGGAGGATGGCCCATGAGACAGAGTGGGGGAATGTTTGAATCAGACAATTCCCAAGACTGGAGCCTGTTGCCTCCATCCTGAAGCCAGTCAATGGCAGGGATACCAGAGCAATTCCAGCCACTTAAGGTGGAAAGTTATGTATCACAGCCACAACCTCTCCAGACAAGCTGGGTCCTAACACAGCCCACCTTTACTTTCCCTAGTCAAAATTTTGACAGTGGAACCAGCATGGCATCGGTGGCCTAAGGAAAGCCCCAGCCTGGCAGCAAGGGAGAGACAGCAGATACAGCTGACATTGGGTACATTACAAACCCCAATTTCTCCCCTTCCACAACCAGCAAGGAGATTACTCCCTGCAGAAAGTATTCCTCCAGGGTGGGGATTTTATCCTGGTCAGGGGTGGGTCCAATGCCAGTGGATGCCAGCACCTGTTGCACCACTTGGTTCGGGAGCACCCTGGATCCAAAGAGAAGCAGCAACCCCTTCTCAAAAAAGGGATCTACACAGGCAGCAGACGGCAACCACCCCCCTCTTCCCATTGCGGAGAAGAATTCTACTGACGGGCCCTGCTTAGCAGATTCCAATTCAGTCACCCCTTGGAGCAACCCTTCAGGGCTCCTTCTTCCAGCGTGCCCCAGCAGCTTGGCAGATTCCAGATCAGCCACCTTTTGGAGTTACCCCTACAGGGCCCCAACATGCCATAGCTGGCTCAACTCAGCTCAGCCCGCAGTTGCCATGACAATCCCCCACCCACCCTCAGACCAGGTCAAGTGGCTTTCAAAGCAACATTTGATGAACAGCGTGAACACTTTGTTTATTTCCTTACTCGGAACTGGTCCCATATAGATCAGTTTGGAAACCAATAGGCAACAGATCACGACCTGGTTTCTGCAATTACAGATGGGATGAATGAGGGGGATGCTTCTGATTGGGTAACTCAATTGCACTATGAAGCACCAGAACTACAGGATATCGATGCCTTTCTTGAACTCCTTAGGCTAGGTTTGAGAATCCTGATAGAATTGGAGAAAGTGAAGACAAAATAATAGAAATGAAACACGGTAAGCGACCCTTAAAAGACTTTGTATGGGACTTTAGAAGGGTCGCAAGCAATCTCATGAGCTGGCCTGGCAGAATACTTCTGCACTACCTTAAGAATGCAATTGATCCAGAAGTTTAAAAAGCCTGCAACATCAGAGGAATACTACAGACTTTACAGGATTGGTATGCCATGTCCCTTAAACTGGACAGAGAGATCAACCCACACGGAAAACCCCCTTCTGAAGGCCCTCCTAAGAGAACGGTGGCCAGATGGCCTCTGACCAGACCTGCTGAAGCTGCTCCTACCCAACCCACAAGGATTATAAAGTGCTATCGATGTGGCCAGGCTGGTCATGGGGCAGCTAACTGTCTGGCTCCTGCACCTGTTCCACAACCAAGGCCTAGTACAGCTGCCAGGGGTCAAAAGATTCCACAGAAGCCTGCAGACACTAGCCAGTTTCCTAGACATGCTATAGAAGGTCCCCTCCACACTGAAGGAAGCAAGGAACTTCTGGCCCAAGAAATCCTTCCCCCAGAGGCAGATGAAGAAGAGGACCCCATGGTGAGTGCTGCCATTCCCCCTTTTACAGTTAAGGTGAAGTTGGTGGTGCCTGACATGAGGCAGGCAGGGGAGATTGAAGCAGTAAGAGATACTGGGTGTTCCAGATGCCTTTTTGGCCTCCCCATCATTGAACAATTAGGAATAAAGACTAAAGCCGTGAAACACCCAATCAGGTTTGAACAAGTAGATGGAACTTTAATTGGAGGAATTCCTGCCACCCAAATTACAGAATTAATCAAACTAGAAATGGGCAGACACCGTGAGCTCATATGTTTTGTAGTGGCTCCAAAAATGTCAGAATCTATAATATTGGGACTGGCTTGGCTAGATAAATGGGCCCCTACCATCAAGTGGGAAGAAGGATACCGAAAAATCATAATTGGGATTGGCCCGCTACCCCCTTCCTCTCACAAAGAAACTGCCACCCAACAGGGATCCACAACCAGAAGCAGCAGCCACCATTTCAGACTCTCCTTTTGGCAAGCCGCAAGTCCCTAAAGAATACAAGGATTTGCCTGAGGTCTTCAGTGAAGAGGAATGCGACATTTTACCGCCCCCCATCAAGCCACTGATTGTGCCATAGTGTTAGAACCTGGGGCAAAACTGCCAAAACCAAAGATGTATTCCATGACATCAGCTGAAATGAATGAGTTGAGAAAATACATCGATAACAATTTGGACAGAGGTTTCATTGATCCTGCCAAATCAAAGCACTGTTTAAAGAAAAAAAGATGGTGGATTGAGATTATGTGTGGATTTTAGGGGCATGAATGCAGTGTGCATAAAAACATGTACCCCCTGCCTCTCATGAAGGACTCCTTAAATCACCTGTCTAAAAAAACAAGATATTTATCAAACTAGATCTGAGAGAAGCCTATTACCAAGTTCACATAAAGGAGGGAGACAAATGGAAAACTGCCTTCAACTGCCCTCTGGGTAGTTTCCAATTCTTTTGAGACATTAAAATGCCTATTTGCTGCTGAGCCTATCCTCCAGCATCAGGACCCGACCAAGACTTTTATAGTCCAAGCTGATGCTAGTGATGTGGCTGTCACAGCAATTCTTCTACACAAGAACTCTCAAGACCAAATAATGCCTTGCGCTTATGTGTCCAAAAAGTTGACAGACACAGAGCGGTTTTGGAAAAAGAGGCATTTGCCATGCGGTGAGCTTTACAATCTTAGAGGCATTTCCTGGAAGAAGTGAAGAAGCCATTCGAGGTCTGGACAAGAACCTCAAGGCTCTAAAGACACCTCAGAAGCTATTGCCTAAACAAGTCAGCTGGGCTCAATACTTCAACTTTAACATGAAATATATCCCAGGGAGAAAAGAAAACCCCAATTTGACTGTCACAGGAAAGATGTAGTGCAAACTATGATACCAAAAGCCCAAGCCGCAGGCCAAGTAACCACCGAGGCCAAGCCAAACGCAGTCCCAGACACCTAGAAGACAAACTGACAACCAAGTTGAAAGCAGCACTTTTAACCGATCCATGGTTTGTTGAACATCATACCGATTTGACAATGGACGAAGAATTGGCTTGGAAAGGAACCAAGATTTATGTATCAAATACTCTAAGACTTATGGTACTGAAACATAGTCATGACTCGTGGTTGGGGGACATTTTGGGTTCTTAAAAATCCTACATTTAGTCAGGAGACAGTTCTGGTGGCCAAAAATGAAAACTGATGTTGAGAACTATGTGAAAAGCTGCTCAATTTGTGCCACAGTGAAACACAGAACTGGAAAAACCCCTGGCCTCCATCAACAAGTAGCTGAACCAACGAAGCCATGGGAAGAAATCACGATGGACTTTATTGTAGAGTTACCGGAGAGTGGAGGAAGTACCGTGACTTGTACTGTTATCAACTTATTCTCTAAGCAAGCCCACTCTACAGCATGTAAGAAACTTGTGAAACTTTTTGTGAAGCATATCTATAGGCTCCACGGAGTACCTCGTAGAGTAATCTCAGACCGAGGTGTACAGTTTATTGCTAAGTTCTGGAGGGAATGTTTGAAGTCCATTGGGTCATCCCAAGGGCTCTCCTCAGCATTCCATCCTGTGTGCAATGGTGCAGCGGAGAGAGCAAACACCATGGTGGAACAATACATTAGATGCTATGTAAATTATCAATAGGAGAACTGGGCGGAACTGTTGTCATTTGCAGAAGTTGCTTACAATAAGGCAGTACACAGCAGCACAGGCTTGACTTCGTTCCAAATTAACAGCGGCATGAATTTTGTACCTATGGTGGAATTATCTAGGGAACCCCCAATATTCATGTCTTTAATGGAGTGGATGGAATCATTAAAAAAAAGTTGGGAGGATACAAAAAAAGCTTTAACTGAAGCTGCTGAGGAATATAAAAAAACAAGCAGAGCAGATAATTCAACTCCAGCTTACCTGGCTGGTTACTCGTAAAGCATTAGATGATGCTCATCAAGCTCATAAAAAACAAGCAGACAAGAAGAGAATTCCACCAAAAACCATACCAAGTGAGGGATAAGGTCTTTTTGTCCACTAAGTATTTACAAACAACCCAGAAATCTAAAAAAGTGGGACCTTAATATGTGGGACTTTTCCCAATTGTACGAATTGTGAATCCTGTTGCAGCGCAATTACAATTGCCCAAAACTCTTAGAAGTATCCACCCCATCTTTCATGTTAGTTTGTTGAAACCTGAACATATGTCCAACCTGCGACCTGACCAGGCCACCCCACCAGTTCCTCTTCTAATTGAGGGTGAGCAACATTTTGAGATTAAAGAGATTTTAGATTCCAGGAAACAGAGAGGAAGACTCCAATAATTAGTTGTTTGGAAGCATTTCCCTCCTTCTCAGTCAGAATGGGTGAATGAACGTGATGTTAGAGCCCCTAAATTTATACAAGCATTTCATGCTTCTGTGTCTTCATAAAGAGAAGGAGTATTTTTTGTTTCAATTCTTTTTAAAAATATCTTCCTGTGAAGACTCAATGCAGCCAACCTTCATCTACTATTTTTACTTGAATATTTTTAATATTTTTACTTGAAGTCAAAAGAGTCATCAAACTATATGTACCAACAACAACTCCCAAAACAAAACAAAAAAGCAGATTACCCATAACAATAAGGAAACTTCAATCCAAAAAGAGATCACTCTGGCGGAAAAACAAATCTGGTCACGTTGCCAATTTCAAAAGCCGATACAAAAATTTATGCCACCAGATAAAGACCGAATGCATCAATTATCACATTAAACAAGAGGAAAACCTTCTAAGCACCAATTCCACCCGTGCTTTTACAATTTTGTAAACAACAAACTAAAAGACTCAAGGTCTATCCCACCCTTGATAGGACCTGATGGTAAAGACTGCAACGACGACACCACTAAAGCCAACATCTTTAACACATTCTTCAGCTCAGTATTTGTAAACAGCAATGGATCATGCCCAGTATTTCCTAGCCGTACCACAGATAACAACAATGATCTAATACATATCGATTTTACAGAAGACAATGTTGAAAAAGCACTACGCAATCTAAAACCATCTCTATCTATTGGACCTGATGGAATATGTGCCTACTTCTTAAAAAAGCTATCCACTGCCATAGCCAAACCTCTAAGCATAATCTTTGAAAAATCTTTCAGGACCAGCTCCTTGCCTAACCTATGGTCACAAGCCACAGTCATCCCCATCTTCAAAAGGGAGACCCAAGCCTAGTTGAAAATTACAGACCAATCTCCTTATGCTGCGTCACCTGTAAAGTCATGGAATCAATTATTAACCAATCCATCATCCTCCACTTAGAGACAAACAACCTACTCTCCAATAAACAATTTGGTTTCAGAAAAAAACTATCCTGTAATCTGCAACTCTTACACTGCAAAAACATATGGACGACACAACTCGACCAGGGCAAAGCAATAGACGCAATCTACATAGACTTCTGTAAAGCCTTTGATTCAGTGGTACACGACAAACTACTCTAAAAATAAAATCCTATGGTATCTCTGGACAACTGAATAACTGGATAGAAGCATCCTGGCAAACAGACAACAAATGGTCAAAATTGGGAGCGTCCTATCAAATTCTGTACCTGTCAATAGTGGTGTCCCCCAAGGCAGTGTTCTAGGACCAACTCTCTTCATACTCTACATAAATGACCTCTGTGATCATATTAAGAGCAATTGCGTTCTTTTCGCTGATGATGTAAAGCTGTTCAATACCACAGACAATACTGCTACCCTACAAAAAGATCTTGACTATGTATCAGAATGGTCAAACAAATGGCAACTTCAAATCTCAACAAATAAATGCTCTGTCTTACATATTGGCAAAAAAAATCAGAAAATAAAATACAAGCTGAATAGTCAAGATCTTGTTGATGACCCAAGCTCTGTAAAGGACCTTGGAATACTCACCTCTAATGATCTAAGTGCTAGAGCCCACTGCAACTACATAGCCAAAAGGCATTAAGAGTTGTTAACCTAATCCTACGTAGCTTTTTCTCTGGTAATATCACACTACTAACCAGAGCATACAAAACATTGCTAGACCAATACTCGAATACAGTTCATCAGTCTGGAACCCACATTACGTATCTGATATTAGCACAATTGAGAAAGTCCAGAAATATTTCACAAGAAGAGTTCTCCGCTCCTCTACTCGTTGTAGAATACCTTATGCCACCAGACTTGAAATTCTAGAACTAGAAAACCTTGAATTACGCCGTCTTCGGTCTGATTTAAGCATGGTATATAAAATCATACATTGCAATGTCCTACCTGTCAATGAATACTTCAGCTTCAACCATAACAACACAAGAGCACACAATAGATACAAACTCAAAGTTAACCGCACCAAACTTGATTGCAGGAAATACGACTTCAGCAATAGAGTGGTCAATGTCTGGAATACTCTACCCGACTCTGTAGTTTCTTCCCCAAACCCCAAAAACTTTAACCTTAGACTGTCTACTATTGACCTCACCCCTTTCCTAAGAGGTCTGTGGGGCGTGCATAAAGCGCACCAACGTGCCTACCGTCCCTGTCCTATTGTTTCTCTTATTCTTCTTTTATTTTTCTTATATGTACCCATTTCATGTATTCACAACTATGTATACACTTATACTTATTATCTTGTAAACAATTGGCAAATCAAATAAATAAATAAAAAATAAATAAATACTATCTTATCAGTGTTTTTTTTCTTGGTCTGTTCAGTAGTTTTAGGTAAGTATGTTTGAAGTTAGGACATGCCAAAAATGAATTCCATGTGTCCTCCAAAATACCTAGTCTCATCTCACAGGTGCCATAAATGCTTACTTTCCAAGATCCTAAGCTAAAACTATTACTGAATAAGAGTATGCTATTCCATTCTATAATTATGGCTGGATTCTATGAATTGAAGAATGTAACCACTTCCTTTCATACTGAAAATATTATGATAACTTTAATGGTTATAATACCTCATACTGTCATGCCAAAAGGTTGGCTCCATCTACCATCTCTCAACATTGTGGTTATTAAGCAACACATATTAAAAAATGTAACACCACAAATTGTATAGCATGGTGAATACAATTCTTTAAGCAGGTGAAAATCTTATGTCAGTATTGAGACAAAGAAAACATGCCAATTTTTTTTTGTAAAATACTCTGAATATCTGGATAAAAGTCAAGAAAAGTTCAAATATATGTGTGATTCTTTTATTTTTAGAATCATACCACTATTATTAAGAAAAATATAAAAGTATACACAGACCTCAACATTTTGCTTAGGCTTAATTTATAAACAGTTTTAATTAGGTTTGACCTTTTGAACCTGCTCAATGTGACTTCATACCAAATCAAAAGTATGACTGGAGAATCTGAAGCTTTCTGTACCTTGGATTTATGATTCGAAAATTCAAGAATGGGTATTTGGCTTTTTTACTTTCTAAATTTTGTCAAAATTTCCCTGTTTGTATTTCAATCTAAAAAATGAAAGTTTGAGATAAATAGATATAATTGCTGATTTTGTATCTTTATTTTTAGAAATAAAATATTAAGGAGAGTACATAAAATATACTTGGCTTGAAACAATGTTGGATCCACAATAGCCAGCAATGTGCAGAGAACAATTTTTCTCTGCTTTATCAGAAAATAAGGATTCAATTTTGTATTCCACAAAATTGGACCCACAATGTTTTTAAATAAGCATCACATAAGGAAAACATGAACTCTGGGGAAAGCAAGAAACAAATATATACTTATAAAATTCTGTGTCTTAATGAGACATAGAAAAAGTGAAATGTGTATAAAAATAAAGATTTATGAAACTCAATCTACACTACTTAAATGCATAATTTTAGAAGTGTTAAGGAATTTTAGAAATAATTCCTATTTGTAAAAACCTGTGAAGAATAACACTTATTTTAGTTGGACGCATAATAACAATAAATAAAAAATAACATGTTGGCTATATTTTAAAAAAGTGAATTGTAAGACTATAATGTTAGTCCACATCCTTTCAATCTTTTAAAGTTTGTTATCCTAAAGAATGAACTAAATTCTGAAAGCTCACTGCACTAAATGAAACCTATATTATAAAACATTGAAAATGAAGGTGCAAAATATATATAAATCTATAAATATTTTTTTAAACCTTCTATGTGAAAAAATAATCTGTACATACATAAAATCCTATTTGCACAAACCTTCAGGATCAAGGAGTTTCTCAATTCCTAGGTATTGTTTAGCTATATTGAATGCATGATCTAATCTCTGCACAGCGGACTGTTGATAAATCACAATCTCCCAATTGAAGAGATCTGGCCTGGGGAAAAGAAGAAAGCACAAAATTACTGTCAGAATTATATATATATAATTATATATATAATTATATAACATACATACATACATACATGCACACATATACGTATATGTATGTGTGTATACAACCCTACACACACACACACACACACACACACACAGAGTCTGAATCCCAAATGTTAAGAGAACTACAGATAACAAGAATGGCATCTTCTACAGACAATATTTTGCAAAAAGTTATCTAATAAAAGTTAAATATCAAACCAAAACACAGATAATATCCCTTAAATGTTTAAACAATTTAAAGGCAGAAAGAAATCCTATTTTAGAGAAACAATATGGAATTTTATGCTGTTAATTACGCTGTTGTAGTATAAATAATTGTATTAATCTGTGACTATATTTTCACTAAGAATAATCAATTTGAATTTTCAAGGCTATGAAGAACTTTAATCATATTAAAGATGCACAAAACTGTCCACCGTGGAGCAATAAAATGCAGCATACAGAGAATAATTTTAGATTCAACTGACCCTTCTTCAGTTATTTTGCTTTATGGCATAGAAGCACAAGTGAAGGAGATCAGAAGCCTGAGTATGCCTTCTTTAAAGGAAAACCAGCTCTAAATCTTTCCCGCAGTTTCAGTACAATTGAAATAAGAAATATCCCACCCCCCAAGTGTCACAGATCACTTTGGCCAATTGGGTTAATTGGCGGGATCTCCAGGCACTCTTCCTCGATATCCGTCACCTGTGCAGATGATCTTGGTTCCCACAAAGAAAGCTCTGTGTTGTGTCTAGCAAAGCATTCTATCCTCCTTCCCCCCTCCCTACACAGTGTGGCAACTGAGAAACAGGAAAATGTCACCTGCCAGGTTTGTTTCAAAGATGACAGTTTATGCTGCTATGTCTGCAAAGCACTTACTTTCATTTTGTCCCAGGAATCTATACCGATTCAGTAATTCAGTGGTACAGGCTTAACAGATTAACAGAGTTGGAAGGAATCTTGTAGGTTATTGCCGCCTATTGCAATAAAATAACCCCCATCCCTATGACAACAGATCATATGAGCCATTTAATGGGCTCCATACCACTCTGCATTCCCCAGGCTCGCTGGCAGAACCAGGTCTTCAGTGCCTTCTGGAAGAGTGTTAGAGTGGGGGAATCTCTGGGGGAATGATGTTCCAGAGAGAGGAAGCCATCACGGAGTAGGCCCTTCTTCTGGGTCCCACCAGGTGTATCTCCCTAGGGCAGGGATCTGCAAACTTAAACAATCAAAGAGCCATTTGGACCCATTTCCCACAGAAAACACCAGGAGCCACAAAACCTGGCTGGGTGTGACCTACTCAACGTCACTCACACCCCCAGTCACATGACTCCCAGCCATGTCTATCCAGGTTTTGTGGCTCCCAGTGTTTTCCTTTCTGTGGGAAATGGGTCTCTCCCTCTCTGTCTCATCTATCTATCTATCATCTATCTATCTATCTATCTATCTATCTATCTATCTATCTATCTATCTATCTATCTATCTATCTATCTATCTATCTATCTATCTATCTATCTTTCCCTCCCTCCCTCCCTCCCTCCCTCCCTCTTGCTATCTATCTATCTATCTATCTATCTATCTATCTATCTATCTATCTATCTATCTATCTATCTATCTATCTATCTATCTATCTATCTATCATCCATCCATCCATCCATCCGTGCTCTCCTGCCCAGCTTCATGTATCATGTGAATCCAACCACTTTGGCTGTGGAGGCGGAGTGAAGGCTGGCAGGCAAAGTCAAGCATTGGAGATCCATGCAAAATAAGACAACTCCAACCTGGATCCTGTTGGGACACCCCACCCTTCCCTCTCACTCTCTTCTTCCATGGCAGGACCTGGGCAGCCCAAGGGCAGCCCCTCCTCAGAGGCAGCCAGCAAGCTAATAAACTGCTCCAGTTGGAACGAAGTGATGCGGAGCCCCACCTCTGGCCAACACACCCCTTCCCCACTGCCAGCACCTCAGTGGCGCTGGCCGACCTCTATATGCAGGTAGGAGGCAGACGCACCACTGAGGGGCTCCTGAGGCATCTACACCTTGGAGGGAGCCCCAGCAGGGTTTCCTCACTCAGCCCTGGGAAGGATCCAGCTGCCGGCATCACTGTGTTCCCTGCCAGCTGGTGAGGCAGCAATGCAGCACCTCCCAGATGAAGGGGGGCTGGACAATGGAGGGAGAAGTGAGTAGAGGCCAGGGGGCGGGCACCCACCATCTGGTCCTAGAGGGAAAGGAGGCACCACACCATCCAGCTCAGCCATCCGAGTGGAGGCGGGCACCACAGCTAGTGGGAGCGGAGCCAGGAGGGACCTGTGAGCCTAAAGTTTGGAACCATGCTCAGTGGAGTTTCCAAGTGGATTCAATGGGGCCGCATAGTGGGGAGGGTGATCCCGGCCTGTTTGGTTCACTTCAGGACAGGGTGGGAGGAAATCCATGCCTTTCGGCATTCAGCATGCAGAATTCAGCATGCAGAAGGCAGAGGAAATCTGTGCTTCTTGGCGTTCAACCCTCAAAGACTTCTTTGCATCCCAAAATTTGATCCTGCACTCTCTCTCACTCTCCCATTTCTTTCTCTCCTCCCTCCCTTCTTCCTTCCTCTTTCTTCCTCCTTCCTTCCTTCTTCTTTCTCTCTTTCTCTGATTCTGATTCTCTGGTACCTCATCTCTTGCTGGGTCTCACATGTGTTCTTCCAGCTCTTGTTGGTGCATGGCTCCAGAGCTGTGGATTGCTGACACCTGCCCTACAGGATGGGACCCACAACATTCCTTGCCTCCCCACTCTGGTGGGTCAGGTAGATGTGACCAGCAAGAAACGGTCCCTCAGATAACTTGATCCCAAGCCATGAAGGGCTTTAAAGGTGACAACCAGCACCTTGAATTGCACCTGGAAGCAAATCGGCAACCAATGCAGCTCCCGCAGGAGAGGTGATACATGTGCACACCGAGGTCTGCACAAAACCATGTGGGCTGCTGCATATTGCACCAAATGAAGCTTCCGGATGCTCTTCAAGGGTAACCCCCTGTAGAGTGCATTGCAATAGTCAAGACGGGAAGTGACTAGAGCATGAGTGACCATGAGTAGGGATTATTGGTCCAGGAAAGGGCGTAACTGGCGCACAACCCACAGTTGTGTAAAGGCCCTCCTGGCCATGACTGCCACCTCCTCCTCCTTGAGCAGGAGTCACAAGTTCAGGAGAACCCCCAGATTACGCACAGGGTCTGTTTGGGGTAATGCCACCTCATCCAAAGACCAAAGGTGGCAATTCTCCCTGGGCCAAAGAACCTCAAACCCAGAGCCACTCAGTTTTTCCAGGGTTTAGTTTCAGTCCATTCCTCCCCATCCAGCCCCTAACAGCCTCCAAGCATGGCAAGAGGGAGGACACGGCATCACTTAACACATCACAGGCTGAGACATACAGCTGAGTATCATCAGCATATTGATGATACCTCAGTCCATGGTGGATGATCTCACCCAGCAGCTTCATATAAATGTTGAACAGGAGCAGAGAGAGTACCGAGCCCTGCAGAATCCCGCAAAGTAGTGGGCGAAGGCTGGAACTGTCCCCTCCTACCAATACTGATTGAGGGTGGCCACAGAGGAAGGAAGTGAACCAGGATAGCACAGGGCCTCCCACTCCCATCTCCTGAAGCCACTCCAGAAGAATACCATTGTTGATGATATCTAAAGCTGCCAAGAGGTCAAGTAGAACAAGGATAATGCACTATCTCCATCCTGCTCCTGCCAGAGATCATCCAAAAATGTGACCAATGCCATTTCCTACCTGACTGGTAGGAATCTATATAATCAGTTTCATTCAGAAACCTCTGGAACTGCTGGCGCAATCACCTTCTCAACAACCTTCCCCAAAATGGGAAGATTGGAGAGAGGTCGAAAATTATCCAACAGGCTGGAATCCACTGATGGCTTCTTAAGAAGAGGGTTAAAGTGCTGGGGCACTACCCTCTCCTGTAGGGAAACAATCACTACCAGAGTCCACCTGCCTGTCACCTCCCAGGAAGCTTTCACCAACCAGGAGGGACATGGATCTAAAACACAGGTGCTTGCATACATACTCCTTAGGATCCTGTTCACTTTCTCAGGAGCGGCAGGGTCAAGCCATTCTCAGATAACAGGGCAAGAACCTGCCTCAGGGGCTTCCACTGGATCAGTAACCACATCAGCATCTAACTGGGAATGAAGTTGAGCGATTTTGTCTTCCAGAAAATCCACAAATCCCTCACTGCGCCCCTCCAGGTGGACCTCAATCTCCTCCTTCCCCAGGAGAAGGAGGCTCACCTTAAAGAGGGTCGCTGGATGATTATCTACAGATGCAATTAGTGCAGAGAAGTATTTACACTTTGCCGCACAAATCACCATGAGGTAGGCCTTAATAGCAGCTCTTGCCCGTGTTCAATTGAGCTTATCCCTTGTCTTCCGCCAGTGGCGCTCCAGACATCTCTTCATCCGTTTCATCCCTCTCATCTGTATACCATGGAGGGCAGAGAGGTCTATGGGTAAGGAGAGGTTGCATGGGTGCAGTCCTATCCAGAGCCTCAATCACCTTCCTGTTCCAAAAAGTAACTAAGAGCTCTGCTGGATTGCATAGCAGATCTGCAGTTATAACCCCCCAGCTCCTTCTGGAACCCATTAGGGTCCATTAGTCAACAAGAGCAGACCAATCTAATATATCCTGTCTCCTTGAGAGGGGACAGCCCCCGAGAAACTCATTGCTACCAGACTGTGATCTAACCAACGACAAGTCTACCAATTCCAGGTCACATAGGCATTGCTCTGACAAAATCTTGGGCTACCTGTGACCCCACCCCCAAAGATGGCAGGTTGAAATCCCCTAGAACTATAAGCCAAGGGAATTCCACCACCAGCCCTGTGGAGAGATCCAGGAGCCTGGGTAGGGAAGCTGCCATGCAGCAGGGAGGCTGGTACAGCAGCAGCAATCCCACCTGATCCCTTGATCCCAACCTAAGAAAAAGGGGCACATAGCCGGGCACCTTTGGAGCAGTGCCTCTGAAGGTTGCTAGAGATTCTCTGATAACAACTCCTTCCCTGGACCTGAAGTTTAGATTGATGCCATGCTCGGTAACCCACTGGGCACATTTCTAAGAGGGAAACATCTCCTTCTGGACCCAGCCAGGTTTCAGTTATACAAGCCAGATCAGCCTTCTCTTCAAGGATCAAATGGGCAATAAGGCTAGCCTTATTACAGGCTGATCTGACATTTAAAAGCAGCAGCCTAAGACTCAAGCTCCCGATGCCCAAACCAGGTGAGCTAGAAGAGAGATTCACCATTGTGCTGGTGAGTACAAACTGAGTGGGTTTTTTGCTTCCCACCACCACCTCTCCACCCCTATCTAGTGCAGTGCAGACAGTCCAATGGAGGCGAAAAACGGGGAGTGAGTTCTGTCCGCCTTTCTCTTTTTTCCCCCTAGCCTCCGTTTGCCAGCATGTGCCAGGTGGGCTTGGCAGGAAGTTACAGTCTTTAGATGGACTTTTATTTTGTCAGCCCAAGAGTGGAGGGGAAGGGGTTCAGAATGGTGCATAGGAAATCGCCCTGTCTTTGCAGCATCGGCCTGCTTGTGCCACCCCACCTTGCCATGAGTGATATCAAGTTGGCCACGCCCACTCAGTCACATGACTCCTCATCCACGCCCACCCAACTGGTCACTAGGAAGAACTGGTTGTTAAATTACTTGAATCCCACCACTGAAATTAACGCTTTTGCTCCCCTGTGTAGTTGGGTGCTCTCAGATTATTTCTTAAAGAAGAAGTAATTGGGTGAGAATCTGGCTGGGGCAGGGCAACCATGCAAGTTTACTGTGGAAGAACCACCCATTCTTAATGGACAATAAAATGTGAGTAGAATATGTGTATACCTTTTTTAATGAAAATTATCAGTATTTTTGATCAGTGACATAATCAAAGTAAACAAAGCCACGTGCTGATTACGTCACCAGAACATGGCCATAAATGGAAGTGACGTGCACAGCCCTCCTCCCCAGATGTGATGTGCATAATCTACCCCCATGTGGTGCAAGACTCACAAGGTCATAATCCTAGCCGGATATGACATGTTGGCCTAAGCCCATCAAAATAAGCATGGGTAACCCTAACAGATAAGGTGTGGTGCAAGGTCATAGCCCTATTTTCAGGGGGGTCTTGCTGAACCTAATCTCATCAAGAAACATGCGGCAGCCAAGCTACTAGGGTACTTGATTAGGGGAGGAATTTATATCTGCTAGTTTAAAAAAGATCAATGGAGCTGTCCTCTATATACAACCTCAACTCAAATCTAAGCTACTTATAGCAGATGAATAAAGTAGATTTGTAGTAGTGGAAACTGCATTTAAGGGAATAAAATCAATAGTGGTTGGAGTGTATAGGCCAGTGATTGCGAACCTTTTTGTTGTGGTGTGCCAAAAGCATGTGCGTGCTGGCACCCACAATGCAATGCGCCCTGTCCCCCCTGTGCATGCATGCACAACACCCCCACCCCACCCCCTTACCTGCATTGCGCATGCATATACCTCCCAGCTGATTTTTGACCCATTTGAGGCCGTTTTTGCCTTCTCGGAGGCTCGAGGAAAACCTCTGCAGCCTTGGGAGGCCAAAGAACAGGCCTTACGGAAATATCGGAAGTGCCCGTTTTCAGCCTCTAGAGCAGGGGTCCCCAACCACCGGTCCGCGGACCGGTACCGGCCGCGGAACAAGTCCTACCGGGCCGCTGGTTGCTGGGTGCCGCCATCTTTTTGATGAAAAGCCGGTGAGCTTTCGGTAGAAAGCTCACCGGAAGCACTTTTTCATCAAAAAGATGGCGGCATCAGCGCTCGTGAGCTTTCCGGGTAGAAAGCCATTTCTACCCGGAAAAGCTCACGAAAGCGCTAGCGCCGCCATCTTTTTGATGAAAAGTGCTTCCGGTGAGCTTTCTACCGGAAAAGCTCACCGGAAGCACTTTTTCATCAAAAAGATGGCGGCGCCCAGCTGATGCGTGATACCGGGCCGCGGTGCCCAGCTGATGCCGGTACCGGGCCGCGGCATAAAAGGTTGGGGATCACTGCTCTAGAGGACCTCTGGAGCCCATTTTCGCCCTCCTGGAGGCTTGAAGGTAGCCTCTGCAGCCTTGGGAGGCCGAAAAATGGGCCCATTTTGGCACTTCCAGGATTTCCAGAAAGCCCATTTTTCGGCCTCCTAAGGCTGCAGAGGCTTGAGCCTCCGGGAGGGTGAAAATGACCTCAAAGGGCCAAAAATCAGCTGGGAGGTGTGTGCATGCGCAGTGCAGTTAAGTTTGGCTGGGGCTCACGTGCCCAGACAAATGGCTCTGCATGCCACCTGTGACATAGGTTTGCCATCAAGGGTATAGGCCAAATGATGAACAAATTAATTTTTTTGAATATCTAATGGATATTCAATTGTTACAGTATGAAACTGGCTTGTGTTGGAGGATTGTAATGGAGTGACTACACCAACTTTGGATAGAACATCCACTAAGGGGATTAAATCCTCCCAGGATAAACTACCAAAAACATTTTTTGAGATGCTGGACAATTTAGTATTAAGCGGTTCATGGAGATATAAAAAGGTATGAGTATATTCATGAACTGGAATAGAGCTTGGTAACAAGGTCAGCTAATGAGAGCTGAGTTGAGGGCTAAAACTTAAAGAGAGAAACTGGCTGTGGTTTATCTGTGCTCAGATCTAAAGTGAAAGAGAAACTAACTTGCTTGCTTGCCTGCTGAACTAAAGTGAAACTGATGTCTGTTTCTGAGCTCCTAAGTTGCTGTCTGGCCTGAACGTGTAACATACATACATACATACATTCATTCATTCATTCATTCATTCATTCATTATTTATTTATTTATTTATTTATTTATTATTTATTTATTTATTCATTTATTTTTTATTTTATTTATTTATTTATTTATTTATTTATTTATTTATTTATTTATTTATTTATTTGCTTATTTATTTACTTACTTACTTACTTATTTATTTATTTATTTATTTATTTGATTTGCTAATTGTTTACAAGATAATAAGTATAAGTGTATACATAGTTGTGAATACATGAAATGGGTACATATAAGAAAAATAAAAGAAGAATAAGAGAAACAATAGGACAGGGACGGTAGGCACGTTGGTGCGCTTATGCACGCCCCTACAGACCTCTTAGGAAAGGGGTGAGGTCAATAGTAGACAGTCTAAGGTTAAAGTTTTTGGGGTTTGGGGAAGAAACTACAGAGTCGGGTAGAGTATTCCAGACATTGACCACTCTATTGCTGAAGTCGTATTTCCTGCAATCAAGTTTGGTGCAGTTTACTTTGAGTTTGTATCTATTGTGTGCTCTTGTGTTGTTATGGTTGAGAGTTTGCTCCATGTTGGAGAAATCTATAACTGATATTGTAAAATGTACTTTGTGTTTATAAAGAAGTTAAATGTAGCTTCAGCCATCTGTGTTTAATTTTCTGGTGCTGAATTTATGCTGCAATACTCTGAACAAAAGGTTATGCCAGAGAATATACCTTTTTTCAGAAATACTTTTTCAAGGATTGATATCATATGGATTTCTAAAAATCTTGCAGATAAAATTCTACAAATGGATATTTTACCTACATTTTTTTCTTTTTTTAAACAAGTTTTATTCAGTTTTCCACATTTTAACATCTCCTTTTAGTGAACAGCATGATTACAGGTTTCACATATACATACAAATATGACCATAATTACATATTCAATTTTTGTATTCAATTTCTTATCTTAACAATGCATGTTCTATTTTATTATATTCCAAATGCTTATCTCATTATTTAATTCACATATATTAACTTCATAATTATTATACTTTAGTACTTTTAACTGTCGCATTTGTATATTCCTCTTAAATTCTGATTAATAACACTCCTTCTATAAATTGGTTTCCCCCCTAAAATATCAGTTTAAGTGTGCCACCTCTAAGTTATATATTCATTAATTATCTCCCTTTTTAAATCCCATTAAATGTTTAACATTTTATTACCTAAAACATTAAAATTAATAATTTAAATTTAAAACTACATAACATATATAAATCAGATTCTGCATGGTTTCCCCTTTTTAATTTCATAAAAAGATCTTTCAGCCTGCATGCCATTCAGTAGATACTATGTAACTGTTTACTGCTAATAAAGAAACTGTTTCAACTGCTGGCTCTTTCTTCCAATATGTATTACTTTCAGTTCTTTACCTACTACAGTAAACATTTCAGTAATCAGATATTAAGTTGTGTTAAGAATTTTAACTTTAAAAGCCTCTAATGCTGATATGTATGCTATAAAAGAGAGTACCACATGCCTTCACCATTCATTTTACTTAGAGGCCTAAGTTTTTTGTTGCATGGAATAGAGAATAAAGTTAAGCAGATTTTGATTGGCTGTTGATATTACTATTAATCTTGCAACTGTATTACACTGCATGAATGGATGTATATATCCTAATAACTTATCACATTTGCGTAGCTTTTCACATTAGAACACTTAAACCTAGGGTGTCAATATGGCCTGCTGTGGAATGGGACCTTTAAGCTCCTACCCTTGGCTGCATCTCCTTCTTGAGGCTCCTGCCTCTGTCCATATACCTGTCAGATCCATGTATCTGCCATCCTTCAATGGAAGAAGATGGGGGGGGGGGGGGATTGGTACAAATAATCCTTTTTGATGTAACCTGAATATCTTAAACCTTATATTGAATCTGTATAACTTGCACATGATGTACAACTGGAGGACTGGAGCCAGATGTCTAGAAACTTGTCACCTCTTGAAGAGATAGCAAGAGGAGAAGGGACCATAAACATTCCAGCTCTGAAAGATACTCCCTGGGAAACTCTTCTAAGATACGTTCCCAGAAAAGGGGCGGGTGGGGGGGAATTAACATGTTGGTTCTTTGTTTGACTAAATCCACATCAGAATAAGGGGAGGGGTTCTAACTCCCTTTATTACTGTATGCCTGGAAGCATCTTAGATTCTGCTTTGACTAGTACCGGGATTACTTCCTTTCAATAAAGAATTCCTTTCAAAGCACCTAGCTTTCAGAAGTTCATTTTCAGTTGAAGGGGAAAAGTCCAGTGCTTACAATACCTCTAGCTTTCCTCCTCTGTTGACACATCCCCAGCCATTATCCTTGATGACTGGGCCTCTGCCCCTCCGCCTCATGCCCTTCGGCATCGCCCTTTGCCGAGACACCATTTGTCCCAGCTCTTTGTTCACATGGGGCAGTTAGCTGCCAGCCAATCAGGTGGTAGGCAGAAGTCATTATGTTGCGGGAGCAGCGTGCAATCACTGATCATAGGGCCTGTGGTGGGGGGTGCAGGAGAACAGTGGTGGCCCATCTTCTGAGTTGGAGGGAGAGCAACAGCCCAACTCCCCATTTGGTATAAGGCAGGCAGGATCAGGTGGGGGGTGGGGGAGCAGGCCAACTGCATGAGCAGGGGTATGTGTGTGGTGGTGGGGACAGCAGCCCAACTGCAGTGTCAGGTGTGTGTGTGGGGTGCAGTAGCCCAACTGCAGTGTCAGGTTGTGTGTGGGGTGCAGCAGCTCAACTGCAGGAACAGGTGTGGGATGGGGGGAGCAGCCCAACTACAGGATCAGTTATGGGGGAGTGGGGAACAGCAGCCTAACGACAGACTCAGGTGTGGGGGGGAATAGCAGCCGAATTGCAGGATCAGATGTAGGGTGGGAGGAGCAGCAGGCCAACTGCAGGAACAGGTGTGGGATGGGGGGAAACAGAATATTAGTCTATTTGATTATTTTGTCTCATCTGCAAAGGGGGACTGTTTTATCTCCCCACCCTCAAAGTTCCCATTTCCTCTGTATATCTTGATGTCAATATATGCAAATTGAGGTTCCTATGGAAGACTTTGAGTTACATGGAGTGATAGAGGCTGTTTGAAGACCGAAAGGAAAATCCTTTGTAGCATCTTTATTTTTGCCTGAGGTGTTTACATTGCTGTGGCTTTGATTTGCCTCCCCTTTACATTTAACAATCCGTATTTCCTGAATAAACAAATGTTGTATCTAAACAGTTACAATAGTACTTCAAGAGAACTTAAGACACTAGATTCCTTTTTAATTTCCTAAGAGAAAAGTTTGTTTCTGATGTGTACCTCTATGTACCCATAAGCTGAGTGTAGTTGATATTTGCCTTGCTTCTAGTGCCTGTCAGGGAAGGGGGGAGGGAGGGAGGGGGGGAGGGAGGAAGGATAGCTGAGGGCCTGGGTGTGGTATTTGGTGACAGGGATCTTGGGTGCTGGGTGTGACCTTGGCAGCAGTGGATCTTTGCCAAAGGGATGCTTGCAAGGAGTACAATTGCAGGGGATAATTCCAGCAGTTGTGGTATTTATAGTAGAAGCTTTTGGGACTTCCCCTCCCAGAGAACCACTGCCTGGGATTCTGGCGAGAGGCAGCAAGTGACTTGCATGATGGTAAATATTCACCTTATGAACACAGGATTCTCCCCCACCCACCAAACTGGGGAAGGCTCCAGACTTCCTCTCTCATTGAACCACTGCTTGGATATTCATGCTCCCTTAAACACATATTATCCCACCTGTAGGTACCATCCAAGAAGTAATAGGTTGGAAAAAGAAACAAGACCACTTAAAACAAGCTTTCATTAGTCTTTTTGATAATTGTGTGCAATGGCACACAAGTAATCAATAGGGTTTTGGTTGCCATATTCACCAACAATCTAGGAAATCCAGGAATATGTCTTGTATTCCTCAGGTAAAATGAGGAATCAAGGCTTACCGGGTCTGAGGGGTCTGCCCATATTTCGTTCCTTTTTCTGCAGATGGTTTTGCACAATGCTGGGGTTGCTGGTATTGCGGAGTAGACCACTGGGCTCAAGTTGGCCAGACACATTGAAAACTTTGGATGTGCCTTCCACTGTCTTCTCTGCCCGCCATTTCATGCTACTCAGCAAACGCGCCACTTGCACATGCTCTGCTGATGGGGGATGCAAATGCTCATTGATTCTTTTAATTTCTTCTCCAAGTCTTTTGTGAATTCTGGCACTGCATCTATCATGCTGCTACAGCACCAAAAAGTAAGGCAAGAATCAGCTTATACTCAGCTTATACATAGAGGTACCCTTCAGAAACAAATTTTTCTCTTCCTCTCTTGTTTGCTCCAGTTACATCCATCTTGCAGGCAGAAGTCTTCTTACCAGCAGTAACACAACAGTGAGTGCTTGTTGTCCTCAATGAATGCAACATACAATATTTTATTGGCTTCCCATGTCAGTGTCTGGTGGTGGTTTAAGTTATATGGAATGATGGAGAGTGTTTGAAGACAGGAAGGAAAATCCTTTATAGGTGTGGATAATTAGGAGGAAATCTGGTATCTTAAATTCTCTTGAAGTGCTATTTTAACTGTTTAGATGCAACATTTGTTTATTCAGGAAATACAGGTTGTTAAATGTAAAGGGGAGGCAAATCAAAGCCAGAGCAATGTAAATGCCTCAGGCAAAAAAAAAAGGTGCTACAAAGGATTTTCCTTTCGGTCTTCAAACAGCCTCCATCATTCCATGTAACTCAGTCTTTTGTAGGAACCTCAATTTGCATATCTTGACATCAAGATATGCAGACAAAATGGGAACTTTGAGGGTGGGGAGATAAAACAGTCCCCTTTTGCAGATGAGAGAAAATAATCAAATAAACTAATATTCTGTTTCCCCCCACCTCATACCTGATCCTGCAGTTGGGTTGCTGTTCCGCCACACACCTGATTTTGTCATTGGGCTGCTGCTCTCTCCATGCCAAAACTGATCCTGCAGTTGGGCTGCTGCTTCCCCCCCATACACTTGATTCTAAACTTGGGCTGCTGTTTCCCCCCACCCTAGAAGCCAGGCCACCACTGTTGTCCTGTGCTCCCCACCATAGCTACACAGCTCCTGCTATCAATTATTGCAAGCTGCCCCTGCAACATCATGACTACCCAATTGGCTGGCAGCTAACTGTCCCGTGCAGCCAAAGGGCTTGAACAAATGGTGTCTTGGTGAATGGGCCATGCTGAAGGGTATGTGGCAGAGGGGAGAAGCAGCAGAGGCCCATTAATCAAGGAGAATGACTGGGGGAAGGCCAGCAGAGTACCACAGATAACAACAATGATCTAATACATATCGATTTTACAGAAGACAATGTTGAAAAAGCACTACGCAATCTAAAACCATCTCTATCTACTGGACGGGATGGAATATGTGCCTACTTCTTAAAAAAGCTATCCACTGCCATAGCCAAACCTCTAAGCATAATCTTTGAAAAATCTTTCAGGACCAGCTCCTTGCCTAACCTATGGTCACAAGCCACAGTCATCCCCATCTTCAAAAAGGGAGACCCAAGCCTAGTTGAAAATTACAGACCAATCTCCTTATGCTGCGTCACCTGTAAAGTCATGGAATCAATTATTAACCAATCCATCATCCTCCACTTAGAGACAAACAACCTACTCTCCAATAAACAATTTGGTTTCAGAAAAAAACTATCTTGTAATCTGCAACTCTTACACTACAAAATCATATGGACGACACAACACGACCAGGGCAAAGCAATAGACGCAATCTACATAGACTTCTGTAAAGCCTTTGATTCAGTGGTACACGACAAACTACTCCTAAAAATAAAATCCTATGGTATCTCTGGACAACTGAATAACTGGATAGAAGCATTCCTGGCAAACAGACAACAAATGGTCAAAATTGGGAGCGTCCTATCAAATTCTGTACCTGTCAATAGTGGTGTCCCCCAAGGCAGTGTTCTAGGACCAACTCTCTTCATACTCTACATAAATGACCTCTGTGATCATATTAAGAGCAATTGCGTTCTTTTCACTGATGATGTAAAGCTGTTCAATACCACAGACAATACTGCTACCCTACAAAAAGAACTTGACTATATATCAGAATGGTCAAACAAATGGCAACTTCAAATCTCAACAAATAAATGCTCTGTCTTACATATTGGCAAAAAAATCAGAAAATAAAATACAAGCTGAATAGTCAAGATCTTGTTGATGACCCAAGCTCTGTAAAGGACCTTGGAATACTCACCTCTAATGATCTAAGTGCTAGAGCCCACTGCAACTACATAGCCAAAAAGGCATTAAGAGTTGTTTACCTAATCCTACGTAGCTTTTTCTCTGGTAATATCACACTACTAACCAGAGCATACAAAACATTTGCTAGACCAATACTCGAATACAGTTCATCAGTCTGGAACCCACATTACGTATCTGATATTAGCACAATTGAGAAAGTCCAGAAATATTTCACAAGAAGAGTTCTCCGCTCCTCTACTCGTTGTAGAATACCTTATGCCACCAGACTTGAAATTCTAGAACTAGAAAACCTTGAATTACGCCGTCTTCGGTCTGATTTAAGCATGGTATATAAAATCATACATTGCAATGTCCTACCTGTCAATGAATACTTCAGCTTCAACCATAACAACACAAGAGCACACAATAGATACAAACTCAAAGTTAACCGCACCAAACTTGATTGCAGGAAATACGACTTCAGCAATAGAGTGGTCAATGTCTGGAATACTCTACCCGACTCTGTAGTTTCTTCCCCAAACCCCAAAAACTTTAACCTTAGACTGTCTACTATTGACCTCACCCCTTTCCTAAGAGGTCTGTAGGGGGCGTGCATAAGCGCACCAACGTGCCTACCGTCCCTGTCCTATTGTTTCTCTTATTCTTCTTTTATTTTTCTTATATGTACCCATTTCATGTATTCACAACTATGTATACACTTATACTTATTATCTTGTAAACAATTGGCAAATCAAATAAATAAATAAATAAAATAAATAGCTACACAGCTCCTGCTATCAATTATTGCAAGCTGCCCCTGCAACATCATGACTACCCAATTGGCTGGCAGCTAACTGTCCCGTGCAGCCAAAGGGCTTGAACAAATGGTGTCTTGGTGAATGGGCCATGCTGAAGGGTATGTGGCAGAGGGGAGAAGCAGCAGAGGCCCATTAATCAAGGAGAATGACTGGGGGAAGGCCAGCAGAGGAGGAAAGCTGGAGGTAAATGGGCAGAGGCAGGAGCCTGAAGGAGAAGGAGGCACAGCCAAGGGTAGGAGCCTGAAGATCCCTGCTGTTGAAGGTATTCATGGAGAAATGTACTAATATTTTCTATTGAAAGGTTTTATGCATATATTTGGATCCCGAAACTACACATACCCATCCTTCTTACAGACTGAAGCTAATTCTTCGCTAACTATAATCCACACAGGTAAACTCCATCGGGGACTGTGTATTTTGTACTAAATGATCGGATTTCAGTTTCCAGAAAAGTGAATCAATTCAGTCATACAGCAACTGCTGTTAAAAAATCAAGCTTTTATTAGTTTTTGTTATGAACAGGGCATTTATGCTGGATACTTTGTGTTTTAACAGTGTATACACACCACATACACATCACAAAAAGGGACAAAAAGAGACAGAGACAGACAGTCATAAGAAAAAATGCTTATTTATTAGTGAATTTATAATAATTTTCCTACCTGTGACTGTGTATGAGTGCATTGAAAGCCAAACCATCAGACCAGCTATTGGTGAAATCAAAAACATTGACCTGTGGATAGTTCTGAGTTGATTGACGAACCCAGCTTAACAAGATCTTTTCACTGTTTGTTTGTTGCAGTCCAGCCATGATGCTTTTCATAACATTTTTTACCTAGTTTACAACAAAGAATTTCAACATTAGCTATATTTGTTTATGAGGTCAACTCACTTCCCTTCTGTAAACCCAGCTTTTTCAATTTCATTTTAGTGGGAGTGGGGGGTTCATCCCAATTATTCATAGGGCCTAATGCTCTCAACTGAGAATCTGGCAAACTGAAATAAAATTCATTATTTCTAGACATTTTAATGCAGTAAAACTCTAAGTTGCAGATATAAACATGTTTTAATTTCAGTACATTTGATGAATCAATGCAATATATAGACATGGGTCTAGTAAGAGAAATTTGGAGTAATTTTGTGTTCAGCAATAACAAATGTGTGCCTTTCAAAAATGTATTCAAGAGTTTGAGCTTTGAATGCTCTAGAAAATGTTGTTGGGGATAAATCAGGGGTGAGCTGCTGGGGGTTCACAGTGGTTCAGGAGATCCTCTAGCTAAGATTCTGCACAGTTCGGAGAACCCCCAAATCCCACTCCTGGCTGCCCCTGCCCACCCTACCCCTCCCCTCCCAGGAATCCCCACGCGGCCCGTTTTGGATGCAGGTAAAGTGCAGGGCGGGGAGGCTCAGGGAGGGCAAAAAACAGGCCTCGCGGAAGGTCAGAAATGGGCCCATTTCCAGCTTCCAGAGAGCCTCCAGAGCCTGGGGAAGCAATTTTCACCCTCCCAGAGGTTTAAGGAAAGCCTCTGGAGCCCAGGGAGGGCAAAAACGCCCCCCGGTGTGGTGCAGGAGGTCAGCCACACTTACCATGGTCATGCCCACCCAGCAACCAGGCAGAGAACAAATTGCTAAAAATTTTGAAGCCCACCCCTGGAATAAATTATGGATCAATATTGCCTCCCTTGCTCAAGATCTATTAATTGATCATGAGGAAATTGCTTTTTAATTTGTGGAACTTAAAGTTTGGGTTTCATATATCAAGGAACATAATGCTATAACATGAAAATAATCCTACATATACCCTTACATCTAGGGGCTATTAATATGATGGAGAGTTAGAGAGGAATAGAAAGGAAACATCAAGATTTATTTCTAGAGAAGCAGCCATATTATCATGGCTCTTAAAACTATCATATTAGTTAGAAAATAAAATGCTGAGACTTATCATGTGAATGAAGTATAGTCTTAAGAAGTGAAATAATTTTATTTTTCTTTTCATGAGGCTTTTGTTTGTTTTAGGAGTGATATAGAACTTTGGTGTTTTTTTAAAAATACACTTGATTGATATGTTGGGAGCCAGAGCCCTGATGCAAGTAGTAATAAAAAGTGAAATAGACAAATCATAACAATGGATTTTCATTAAATTACTTCTTCCCATATATTTGATTATTTGCCATATGTTTAATAATTTATGAGGTACATAAGAATGGCAGTTCTATAGAAGGATCTAGGATGTTTAGGTACCACCCTTGGCTGTGCCCCCTTCATCCCCAGCCACCCGCTTCAGCCAATTCATACACAGCTTTCTTTCTCCAATGGCCCTGCCCAGGCTGTTCTCCATGACCAATGGGCCCCTGGCCCTTCACCCCTTCCTCCCTGCTCATTCACCCAGGCCTTTGGTTGCACAGGACAAATAGCTCTCAGCCAGTTAGGTGGTGGGCAGCAGAAATGGCACTGGGAGCGGTGACTGAAGGGACCATGGAGAGGCAGCATGCAATACAATCATTAGTAGCTGGGGGAGACAGCTGCAGTGACACGTGTGGTTGTTGGCATTGGGGGAAGGTGACATCATACACTGCTGGCATTGGGGGAAAGGTGATGGCACGCCTGTTCAGTGTTAGGCTGGAGTCCAGGGGCAGAAGCAATGGATGGTGGTCAAAATGGGAAGCCGTGCACCATCACGTTCCCTCCCAATGCCAGCAGCTATGTGCCACCACAGTTCTTGCTCTCTCCCCCAGCCTGCTACAGATTGTATTGCACGCTGCCCACTCCCCAACAGTCCCCTTGATTACCTCCCCAGCGCCATTGCTGCTGCCCACCATCTGATTGGTTAGGGGCTATTTGTCCCATGCAGCCAAAGGCCCGGGTCAAACGCTCTCTGGGCTAATGGGCAGGGACAAAGGGCAAGGGTTAGAGGGCCTGGAGCCCATTGGCCATGGAAAATGGCTGGAGAGGAGGAAAGCTGGCTGTAAATAAGCTGAAGCGGGTAGCTGGGATGAAGAAGGCACGGCCAAGGCCAAGGCCTAAACATCCTATTTCACTAGAGAATGTCTCAACTTTGCTCTTTGGTGAACTGCTTTTTTGCACCTTACATTGCAGTAATTCTCAAGTTGGAATTAATACAAGTAAAAAAGAAAACTGATATTTTATGTTTGTATATTCCTTAATATAGCAATATGGAGTCCAAATTCCTTGTTTCATCAACATTCTGCTGCAAGTCTATACTCAATAGTTACTTTACTGTCATTTGATTATTAACCATATATTCAAAAATTATATTCCAGTGGAAAACTATATTCCAACCAATCCTAAGGTCAGTTTATTATTTCTATCCACAATATCCATATTGTAAAGCGCTGTTCATTCATTTGCAGCCAGCTCCAGTCAGTGTTGATCTGGAGTGAGAGGTCTCAACCCCTACTTTGCATGATGCCACAAGATTTACATGATGCCACGCTTATGTTTAAGAACTCCATGAAACTGCTGGAAAAAGTCATATTAGCTTTAGGGCCACTAGTTTCTGAGAATTCACCATCTCTACTTCTGAATGAGGTGGCACTGCTCCAGACAAACCTAGTTCTCAATTTGACGATCCTTTTTATCTCACAATTGCTCTCACAAAAGAAAAGGTAGTACTTATGGCTAGGAAGGCTTTTGAGCAATTTCAGGTTGTGCACCAGAGGAAACAATTTCTGGGTATGGAGGCACTACATAAGTCACTAATGCCTTGCATACCTGCATGGATTACTGTAATGTGCTCTACAAAGGTTTGCCCTTGAATTGTGTTCAGAAGCTTCAACTGATACAAAATGAGGCAGTGCAGCCAGCCACGTGCAATAGGAATCAGCCACATTATACTCTGCTCTGTGAGCTACATTTCTGATTAGTTTGCTTCTGGGTTCAATGTGAGGTGCTAGTAATGAACTATAAATCCTATAAAGCATTGGCCTGGGTTACTTGATGAATTTCTCCCCGTTTACATCTACACATCCCATCACATCTGGCAGAAAGGATATCCACAACATAATCTAAAAGGATGGAGGATAAGAGCTTTTTCTGCCAGAGCATCCTTTCTTTGGAACATCATTATTCTGAAGTTAGACTGGCTCCAGAAGAACCTGAAGACATGGTTTTGTCATCTGGCCTGGAGATCTATTGATGCAGAGATACCAAAGTGGTTATATAATTAGAAAAATAAATGATGCTCTCCCACAGTGTTGGAGCATTCACAACTTCTGGAGGAAAGTTGTTCCACTGATTAATTGTTCTAACTGTCAGAAAATTTCTCCTTAGTTGTAAGTTGCTTCTCTCCTTGATTAGTTTCCACCCATTGCTCCTTGTCCTACCCTCAGGTGCTTTGGAGAATAGCTTGACCCCCTCTTCTTTGTGGCCGTTCCTGAGATATTGGAACACTGCTATCATGTCACCCCTAGTCCTTCTTTTCATCAAACTAGACATACACAGTTCCTGCAACCATTCTTAATATGTTTTAGCCTCCAGTCCCCTAATCATCTTTGTTGCTCTTCTCTGCACTCTTTCTAGAGTCTCTTTTTTACATCATGGTGACCAAAACTGGATGCAGTATTCCAAGTGTGGCCTTACCAAAGCATTATAAAATGGTATTAACACTTCACGTGATCTTGATTCTATCCCACCCCACCCCCGTTTATGCAGCCTAAAACTGTTGGCTTTTTTGGCAGCTGTTGCACACTGCTGGCTCATATTTAAATGGCTGTCCGCTAGGATAGCAAGATCCCTCTCACAGTTACTAATGTTGAGCAAGGTACCACATACCACTGTACATGTGCATTTTGTTTTTCTTGCCTAAATACAGAACCTTACTTTTTTCACCATTGAATTTCATTTTGTTAGATAACGCCCTATGTTCAAGTCTGTCAAGATCCTTCTGCATCTTAAGCCTATCTTCTGGAGTGTTGACTATTCTTGCTAGCTTGGTGTCGTCTGCAAACTTGATGAGTTCCCCATCTATCTCCTCATCCAAATCATTGATGAATATGTTGAAGAGTACTGGGTCTAAAAAAGAGCCTTGGGGTACACCACTGCATACTTCCCTCCATATAGATGTAGTTCCATTGAGGATTACATATTGAGTGCGGTTGGTCAGCCAGTTACAAGTCCATCTGGTGGTGATAATGTCTAACGCACATTTTTCTATTTTATCAAGTAGTAGGTTATGGTTTACTTTATCAAATGCCTTACTGAAGTCCAAGTAAATTATATCAACAGCATGCCTCTGGTCCACTAATTTTGTCACTTTATCAAAGAATGCAATAAAATTAGTTTGGCATGATCTGTTTTTAACAAACCCATGTTGGCTTTTGGTTATTACTTTGTTTGCTGATTCATTGTTTAATTATCTTTTCCATAATCTTTCCTGGTATTGAGGTCAGGCTGATGGGTCTGTAGTTTCCTGGATCTATTTTTTTCCTTTTTTGAAGATGGGGACTCCATCAACTCTTTTCTAGTCCTCTGACAGTTCCCCGGTGCTTACACTAGGATCTTTGAAAGACAATGGTTCTGAGATCTCGTCTGCCAGTTCCTTCAGAATCTTGGGGTGTAATCCATCTAGTCCTGGTGATTTGAACTCATCTAGGGTAGACAGGTGCTCACTTACCATTTTCTCACCTATTTTAATTTGTGTTCCTAATCTGTTTTTTGTGGTGCAGTTTTTGATAGATTGCACTATTTTTTCCCTTTGTGTAAAGACAGATGCAAAAACAAGTTAAGTGGTTCTGCTTTCTCCCTGTTGTCTGTCACCTTCTTGCCACTTTCTCCCAGCAATTGCTTCTTTGATTTTTTTTTGTTTTTAATGTGTTGGAAGAAGCTTTTTTGTTATTTTTTACTTTTGTTGCAAGCCTTTGTTCATTGTGAACCTTAGCTTTCATCACTTTATCGTTGCAGGCTCGGGCTATTTGCTGATATTCTGCCCATCTTTCCACTTTTTATACTTGTCCTTTTTGTCTTTCAATTTGTCAGTGAGTTCTTTATGCAGGTCATGCTGGTTTCTTTTGAGAGATATTATTTTTCTTCTTCATTGGTATTGTGTTAGACTGGGATTTTATAATCTCACTTTTCAAAATTTCTCAAGCTTCTTGAGTTGTTTTCCCTTTGACGATTCTCATCCATGGAATCCTTCCCAAGCTCTCTAAGTTTATTGAAATTACCTCTCTTAAAGTCAAGACTCTAGTTTGACTTTGTTCTATTGCTTATGCTTGCATAATGTGGAATTCCATATTGCATGATCACTCGCCCAAAAGGTTCCTGTAACTTCAACACCTTGTATCATTTCATCTCTGTTAGTGAGAATTAAGTCCAATATGGCTGCTCCCCTTGTTTCCTTCTCTACTTTTTGGGAAACAGTTGTCTGCTAGGTTTGTTAGGAACCTGTTGGATCTTCCACATGGTGCAGAGTTTGATGTCAGGTTAGTTAAAATCCCCCATTACTATTGTGATGTGCTTCCTACATACCTTAGTTAGCTGACTAGCAAAAAGTTCATCTATTTTCTCTGTTTAGTTGGGTGGCCTATAGTATAAACCTATGGCAATGTCATTTCCCCCCCTTTAATATTGACCCAAATGTATTCAAGATAATTTTCATCATTGTTCTGCTCTATTTCTGTACAGATGTAGCTATTTCTTATATATAGTGCGACCTCCTCTTTTATTTGGCCTATTTCTTTTAAATAATTTAAATCCCTCTATCCATTTGTGAGTTTCATCCCACCAAGTTTCTGTAAAACATTTATTTTTAGTGTATAAGTTACCCAGCATCACGGAAATAAAATGGGCAGTTACATAAATTTACCAACTTATAAATTATAAATAAAGAGCTACATTAATATCCTCTGTTTATTATTCATACATCATACAGCTCTTCCAGAAACAATCATTTGATACCTGCCAGTGGAGAATTATACTCCAAACCAATCCAAGGGTCAATTTATGATTTCCATCCACAATATCTATACTGCCAATATTTACCAGATCTACCTGTTAGAACAAGACAAAACAGAATAAAAGATAAAAATTAAGAAATGTAAATGTTTTTCTTTGCAAAGTAAAAGTAATAAACCAGAAGCAAATGGATTTATATTTCCAGGTGAATGGCAAAATATATTATTGCTGAATTAATATAATCAGACTTCTAAAAGTCATCATATTTTTTTAATGTATCCATTCTGTGTTTGCACATTTATCTACCATTTAGCTTGTAGAAAGGAATAAATATATAACAAATATTTGACCATTTGTTGACAGAATGCAAACATTTGAAGTTATTAGAGGAAAATGAAATTGGCAAGGGTATAATATACTACAAAATAAACATAAACTTAAATGATTAAATGCTTTTTAATAAAATGTTTTGGCAGCATAGTGAAAGAGAGCTTGCAGAAACAACTATATTTATAGCTCTTTTCATAATATGCATTTTAAAAAAATATCCAGTAACAATCATTCTGAAAATGTAGGAAAGAAATGGAATAATAAAAGCAAAAATAACACATAGGCATTCCATTAATTTTTGGTTAATATAAAATATTTATTTTTATATCATCTCCCTTGTAAAGATTTTGTAGATATTATTTTGCATAAGTTCTCAATCCAGAAAAAAATGACCATATTTTTATTTGAATACTTCATCTAAGATCCTTCATATTTATCAGTCATAGTAGTGGGATTCTATGAGTTGATATATTTCTACAAGTGTCAACTTATAACATTTGCATATGAGTCTTCCATTTAATTTTCACACCATTAACTTTTAAAACTCAAATAACATGCATACAATTATGCACCAAACATTACCTTAACAGGATTATGTTTCCATATATCTTTACTTTATCACATATACTTAGATGATATTTTTGCCAAATACTTCATTTCTGGGTCTATTACTAATTATTCTAACCAAAATATTTTCTTACTTGATCTCTGGGTGTTGTCTAACCTATAATTAACACTTCCATTGATGTTCCTGCCCCATCAATCAGAAACTAAAATTTCTCCATTAGAGACAAATTATTTATCCATCCAAGGAGTCATTTACTACATATATCATACAAACATTTTCCTGAGACTTTCTATTAATACATTATTCCTCCCACCAGTTCTAGACACAAAGCTGACAAGGCTGATATATCTACATTATACTCATTTTATGCTGATGTGAAGAGGAACATTGGTCTCAAGAATAAACAATATTATCAGGCTTTACTTTTATTTCAGTTTTCTTTTTCAAATTTTACAATACCATTGTAGATTTTTCAGATTCCACTTTTTATAAGAAGAAAGTTAAGTATGAAAGTCTAATACTCTCTTGTTTGTGAATAACAGGTTCCCCACTAAACAAAGAGGTATTTGAAACACAATGTTCAGATAGTTACAAATAAGAAATTGGCCCATTAACCTCTTCAAACTGCAGCTGCTTTCTGACATAATTTCACAATGCCTAATGTATTTCAGTACATCATTTATATGCATGATTAAAAAGTAACTATTTTACGGAATGTATAGCAAGACAGAAACATAAATCTGTATATTTATAAATATAAATAGAATAAACAGCTTTTAAAACCATTTCCTGAAGTAATTGCAGTTTGAGGCCATATGTTTCAATCTCCCATATTTCATGTGATTATACCAGGGGTGGGCAAACTTTTTGGCTCGGGGGCCACATTGACTTTTAAAATTTGACAGACGGGCCGGGTCAGCACAAGATTTTTGGGAATCCCCCACCCCACCCTTCCCCCCTTCTCCTCCTTCCCCTCCCCTCGGAGGCCCCCTGAGTCAGGAGTTGCTACCGCCGGCGCAGCTCCGCGCGGCTCCAGTCCCGCGTTGCCTCGGGAAGGGAAAGGCAAAAAGGAAGAGCCGCGGCGGTGCTTTGCAATGGGAGCAGCGGCACCGGAGGCTCAGGCTCAGCGGCTCCTGGTTTTGCCTTTTCCTTCCCAAGGCAACGCGGGACTGGAGCAGCGAGCTGCGCCGGTAGCAACTCCTGACAGCCAGCCGGACACCTGAGCGGAGCCGGGCGAAACTGCCTGTTGCTGCTGCCGGAGCACCGCCGGGTCGCCTCCTCCAAGCAGCCCGCCCGCCCGCCGGGCTTCCCTCCGCCGCGTGGCTCGGGGCCAGCGCGAGCGCCCGCGAGTTAAAAGGAAGCGAAAGTTGCTGGGAAGTTGCTCGGGTGCTGGGAGCAGGCTTTTAAAGTGCCGCCCGAGCAAAGTTTAAGCCTGGAAGCCCCAGAAATCCGAGCAACTTCCCAGCAACTTTCGGCTTCGTTTTAACTCGCGGGCGCTCGTGCCTCGCCCGAGCCGCACGGCAGCCCGCTCAAGCAGCCCGCCTGCCCGCCGGGTGGAACCCTTCCCGCTCCTCGGCGGGAAGACGCTCCAGCCTGCAAACTTTGCCTTTGCAAAGCCCTGGAAGCCCGGAAAACCAGAGCAACTTCCCAGCAACTTTCGGCTTCGTTTTAACTCGTGGGCGCTTGCACCTCGCCCGAGCTGCACGGGAGGAAGCCTGGAGCGCCGCGGGTCGCCTCCTCCAAGCAGCCCGCCTGCCCGCCCGCCCGCCGGGCTTCCCCTCCGCCGTGCAGCTCGGGGGCCAGGCGCGGCGCCCGCGAGTTAAAAGCGAGCGGAAAGTTGCTGGGAAGTTGCTCGGCTGCTGGGAGCAGGCTTTTAAAGTGCCGCCCGAGCAGGACCGCCGAGGCAGGAAGCGAGGGCACCAAGGCAGGGCAAGGCTCCACCAGCAGCGGCCTAGCTTTAGGTGGCTCCAAGCAGCCCGCCCGCCCACCGGGTGGAACCCTTCCCGCTCCTTGGCGGGAAGGCGTTCCAGCCTGCAAGCTTTGCCTTTGCAAAGTTTAAGCCTGGAAGCCCCGGAAAAAAAAGGGGATCGGCGGGGACTCACCTTCGGAGAGGTTGCACTCGAAGGTGATTTGAACTCCCAGCCAAGGCCTTTGCAAATTTCTTTTCTTTCCTACCCCTAGATCGCTCTGGGGCCACGCGGCACAGGACAATCGCCCAGCGATTTTTTTCAGGGGCGGGCGGATTGGACAGACCAATGGCAGCGATTTTTTTCAGGGCGGGCCGCATTGGACAGACCAACGGGCCGGATGTGGCCCCCGGGCCGTAGTTTGCCCACCCCTGCTCTAAACCATTTAAAGTTCTTTTTATTGAAGTTGAAATTTTAATTCAAATATATTTAGGTTATGGGAATTCTCCAGTGAGCTGTGACGAACATCCAGCAGTGGGAGGTGCTTAGACTTAGATTGGATAGGCTGGGCTTGATTGATGGGACGCTGCGTCCTCCACGTACTCCTCCTTAGCGTCCCCCAAGTTTAGCTCAGCCTTTGTTAGGTAGGCAGCTTGATTGTTCCTTGGTCGGATTAGGAGAAATTAACAGGTTTGAATTACAACTTAATACTCAAATTGGTAATTCTAAATTTTAATTCTAACTCAATTCTAAATTCCTTTCAAACAACATTCCGACGGCGGGTGGTACGGACTGCCATCAAAATACACATTGCCTCCCCAGGGAGCCCTCAGCCGCTTTCGTGGTGATTGGAAGCACAACCACTTGACATTGCAGATTGGCTTGACATCACGAAGCCCTGTTGCTGCGCCGCTTTAAAAGATGAATGGCCAGTTTAAATTGTTGAGGCTTTTCTCTGCTCCCCCGATCAGAACACCTAGAGCAGGGGTGGGCAAACTTTTTGGCTCGGGAGCCGCATTGACTTTTAAAATTTGACAGACGGGCCGGGTCAGCACAAGATTTTTGGGAATCGCCCCCACCCTTCCCCCCTTCTCCTCCTTCCCCTCCCCTCGGAGGCCCCTGAGTCAGGAGTTGCTACCGCCGGCGCGGCTCCGCGCGGCTCCAGTCCGCGTTGCCTCGGGAAGGAAAGGCAAAAAGGAAGAGCGCGGCGGTGCTTTGCAACGGAGCAGCGGCACCGGAGGCTCAGGCTCAGCGGCTCCTGGTTTTGCCTTTTCCTTCCCAAGGCAACGCGGGACTGAGCCCCTGTGGAGCTGCGCCGGCGGTAGCAACTCCTGACAGCCCAACCGGACACCTGAGCGGAGCCAGGCGAAACTGCCTGTTGCTGCTGCCGGAGCACCGCCGGGTCGCCTCCTCCAAGCAGCCCGCCCGCCCGCCGGGCTTCCCCTCCGCCCGCGTGGCTCGGGGCCAGGCGCAGCGCCCGCGAGTTAAAGGAAGCCGAAAGTTGCTGGGAAGTTGCTCGGGTGCTGGGAGCAGGCTTTTAAAGTGCTGCCCGAGCAAAGTTTAAGCCTGGAAGCCCCAGAAATCCGAGCAACTTCCCAGCAACTTTCGGCTTCGTTTTAACTCGCGAGCGTCGCGCCTGCGCCCGAACGCACGGCAGCCCGCTCAAGCAGCCCGCCTGCCCGCCGGGTGGAACCCTTCCCGCTCCTCGGCGGGAAGACGCTCCAGCCTGCAAACTTTGCCTTTGCAAAGCCCTGGAAGCCCGGAAAACCGAGCAACTTCCCAGCAACTTTCGAAGCCGTTTTAACTCGTGGCGCTTGCACCTCGCCCGAGCTGCACGGGGAGGGAAGCCTGGAGCGCCGCCGGTCGCCTCCTCAAGCAGCCCGCCTGCCCGCCCGCCCGCCGGGCTTCCCCTCCCGCCGTGCAGCTCGGGGCCAGGCGCGGCGCCCGCGAGTTAAAGCGAAGCGGAAAGTTGCTGGGAAGTTGCTCGGCTGCTGGGAGCAGGCTTTTAAAGTGCCGCCCGAGCAGGACCGCCGAGCCGGGAAGCGGGGCACCAAGGCAGGGCAAGGCTCCACCAGCAGCGGCCTAGCTTTGGGTGGCTCCAAGCAGCCCCGCCCGCCCACCGGGTGGAACCCTTCCCGCTCCTTGGCGGGAAGGCGTTCCAGCCTGCAAGCTTTGCCTTTGCAAAGTTTAAGCCTGGAAGCCCCGGAAAAAAAGGGGATCGGCGGGGACTCACCTTCGGAGAGGTTGCACTCGAAGGTGATTTCGAACTCCCAGCCAAGGCCTTTGCAAATTTCTTTTCTTTCCTACCCCTAGATCGCTCTGGGGGCCACGCGGCACAGGACAATCGCCCAGCGATTTTTTTCAGGGCGGGCGGATTGGACAGACCAATGGCAGCGATTTTTTTCAGGGGCGGGCCGCATTGGACAGACCAACGGGCCGGATGTGGCCCCCGGGCCGTAGTTTGCCCACCCCTGGATTATACTGAATCTTATCCATTGTGAAATGTATTTCAGAAACAGCCTTGTGATTTTTAAAACTCTGTGTACACTATGGATTCATGTAAATCATTACTTACATTATTTTTCTGCAAGATTTGTAGTGCTTTATTGACATTGTTCAAGGCATGAACTCTAGTGGAGCCCTTTTCTTTCCCCTATGAATATAAAAAGCTATTTTCAAATATTTAAAAAAAATCATTCTGTTTATGACAGAAAGCTTACACCATCCTTATAACAACAAACAAAACCTTAAAAAAGTATAAATCCTTATTTTAATAATATATTTTCATTACTGCATTTATTGGTGACTATATTGAATCAGGGAAGTGGTAAACTGAATTCAGTTTCATTCCTTCTATTATAAGTTGGAATCATACTAAATATTTTGTCAGTTCCTTTCATAAAAATTATTGAATGACATTGGAAAAAAATAGAGAAAAATGATACTTTCACACTTATGCAAATTATGATTAGATACAGAGAATTCTGTCTACATTATGTTAATAAAATAGGTGTATATATTTGCTTTAGGAAAACTGACAAACTTATTGTATGTTCATCTTAATTATATTTACAATTTATAAATATTTTTAATCTATGAAAAGTATTTCTTAGTATTTTATGCATTTTGCTGCATACAAGACAATCTACTTTTTTGAATCAGATCAAGACAGAAAATGTAGTGTGGAAGATAAAAGGGTGGTGGTAGAATTAATGGAGATAGATAGATAGACAGACAGACAGACAGATAGATAGATAGATATGTAACAGTAAATAATGATGAAAATACAGTAGAACCACTAATGCTTCTGACCACGACCAAATCGGTTTCCAACCAAAACATACACAAAATTTTTGAATCTGGTCACAAACACATACTTGGGTGGTGATCAAACATGACCTCTGACCCAGAAATTCCTGAAGACAAAACATTAGTAGATGAAGAAATCACCAAAGTTATGGAACGAATTATGGTCGTAACCAGAGGTTCTACTATAACTGTTCTCCCTTATTTTTGAATATGAATATGTTTAGCTATAACAATAGAGTTCACTAGAGGCAGTTGAAATCAATTTGAACTTTGAAATGAGAATATTTTATAAATTTCATCATCCAATGCTATATATTAAAACACTGATACTGCAGTTTTTAATGCAGTTATCTGAAAATCAGAAATAATATAAATATTTTAGACATATTTAAATTGATATCTCCATGTTTTTGTTCACTATACAATGAAATATAGTAATAAAAGGACAGTAATGGAAAATGCTGTCACTGTAATTTTCTAATAAGGGAGGACAATATGTGAAATCTTTTGGGATATTTGCTAGGAAAAAGATGTCATAAAAATTTAAAATATCAGCAACTTACACAAATTGCAATATATTCTTTATATGTTCATATGTTTGTAAAGAGCATATTTACAAGTACAAGGTCCACAAATGCTAATTTTACAATGAATTTTATAATATGCAGAAGCATTGCAAAATTATTTGAGGTAGTAGATAGACACATACAAGTTTTTGTCCTGTAAGACCTTCCAGGAGTTCCAAAAGCTTTCGACCATCTTGCAAATCTTTGAAGAGATCTTCAATTGGATGAATACCAAACTGAAATGAGAGGATGTTTATTAGACTGTATGCTAAACTGTTAATAAAATATTATGTCTGTTGCTCATACAGAAGGAAATTTTTCTAAAAGAAAGCTGGCTTTTCACTTTTAGCAACAAAATATCTTATTTTATTAGTAAATTTATGAAAAATATCAGGCATAAGAATTCTCTCACAAACCAGGTAAATTAGGGCAAAAGAACAAGCGCACCATCGTGCCTACCGTCCCTGTCCTATTGTTTCTCTTATTCTTTTATTTTTCTTATATGTACCCATTTCATGTATTCACAACTATGTATACACTTATACTTATTATCTTGTAAACAATTGGCAAATCAAATAAATAAATAAAATAAATAAATAAATAATTCTCATGAGGTATTGTTCTATAATCTGTAACATAATCTGTTTCATTTATGTTGCACTTTCTAACTCACGAATTTAAATATATTTCACAAATGAATACTACCTAGTTTTCTATTTTCATATAGCCAGATAATCTCTGCTTCAGCAATGTATTTGTTATATCACTTCTGATATTTGTTATATCACTTCTTCTGACAAGAATCAAACAATAAATATATTCTTATCATTGCTGATATCAGAATGGAATATGACAAATGTCCATCCATGGCAGCAACTCTTATTAATGATCTCTTATCCTATTATCCATGAATCTATTTCACAAGTAATTATTTAAACACAGGTCATAACTTCTGAAGACCAGTTTTGGTGGATATAAAAGACATTGGGGTTTCCCTCACAAAAGCTAGTCTGACATAGAAGTTTGTGCTATATACCCATAAAATTAAAAAAAAATCTTGCTATGGTAACAAAGCCAAATAATGAGAACACAGAGGTGTCTTGAAAGGAAACTTCTGAGGAGTAACTTGTCTTGTTATGGAAAAGGCAAGTATTTCCAGATGAAATCTACAGACTAGACCATTTAATTGTCATTGGATTATGATCTGCCCAAGTACTTGTTTCAATATTTATTTCTTGGATATTAGTGAACAATTCTGTTGACATCCATATCATATCTATTCTGGACCATGATAAATGTCTGTTTGAATAGAAGGTGTATTGTTTAGTCTTAGCATTTCTTTCTCTCCATGCATCTTTTAAATTTATTTCATCTCTCATTTTAAAAAAGGATTTGGAGAGAGTCTTTCTGTTTTGCTTTGTTGTTTTCTGTGTTGAATCATCCAATTTATTGTCTATAATTCCATTAAAGTCTCCCATCATAACTATATCAGCATAGTCCACTTCAATTATTTTCATATGTAATTTTCTATAAAAATTTTCTTGATTGTCATTCAGGGCATAGATTGCAATCAGGAGTGTTTTCATATTATTGTCCATTATTTCCACCCATTAATAATCTTCCATTGTCATCTGTATGGATCAATTTTGCTGGAATAATATATTTAATGTATAAAACCATTCCTCTTTTATTGCATTGTGTCAAAGAAATAAATATTTTCCCTAACTTTGGCTGTATCAACAGTTGTTCATGTTGCTTTTTAATATGTACTTCTTGTAGGCAGATTATATCAAATTTTAATTTCTCTAATTTGTGGAAAGTTTTCCTTCTTTTAACAGCTGAATTAAGTCCGTTTATGTTAATTGTAATCAGTTTTTTTCTCTTCCATGGTAATACTTTATAGGTAGGTTTGGCAGCTCTCGTAGATCTTGGTTCACGTTGTTCTTTAGCTTCCACCTTTCTGCCTACTGAACCTTCTTCTTTTTCAGTCGCTATTTGGCAGTCCTCTTGGAGTTCAATTAGTGACACTTCTTTTTCTGTCTCCTCTTCTTTCCCTCCAAAGTATTCTGTATAAAATAATTCAGCTTTCTCAATTGAGTCAATTCTGTGTCTCTGTTCTTGCCATGTAAACATTAAACCTTCTGGAATCAACCATCTATAATTCACCTCTTTTTTAAGTAGAATTTTAGTCAGAAATCGGTATTCTCTTCTCATCTCTCTCACTCTTCTGGGCACTTGTTTCAGGATCACAATCTCCTTATCTTTATATTTCAATGTTTTCTCTCTTTTTTTAAAAACAAACTTTATTCAGTTTTTCACATTAAAAACAAAAATCTCTTTTTAGTGGACAACATATTTCCGGGTCATCATCTTTACATACAAATATGACAGCAATTATACATTAATATATGCATACTTAATTCTATTATTGCCTTTTCCATTCCAAATTTTCAGTAAGGAGAAAAACAAACACATTAATTCTGGCCTCTTTCATTAATCTCAATTGATTTTGTTTCATTTCAATTATTTCAAATATAATCCTTTGGTATTTGTTTTTAAACATAAAGATAAACAATATGTGTTTTCATAATAATAATAATAATAATAATAATAATAATAATAAAGTTTAATTCTAAATTCTTTCATTAATCTCAATCTAAACATCTTTTTATTTCATTTCAATTATTTCAAATATAATCCTTAATATTTATTTTAAAAATAAAAATAAACAACATATATTTGCCTAATAGTAGTAATAATGAAGTTACCAATGTCTCTCCTTGCTTTTAATAATCTATATTAAATTTATTAATTTAGCTGGTTCTTTAGTCTGTCATATTCCCTTTCCATTACACATTTTTTTTGAATTCTAAATTAATACAAATTTTAACACACCCACACAAAAAGAAAAAATAACAAATATAAGTTTCCCCTCTTTTACTATTTGGAGTGTGGCACCTTAATGATTAGAATATACCTTTATTCCCCCATCTTAATTCCCAATAAACCATTAATCAGTACATCTTTTCAATTGGATTCCACAGCATACCCCCCCCCCTTTAATAAGAGTTATCAGTATCTATATTACCCTATTTTCTAAATATTTTAATTGCAGAAATATTCTTATTACCCCTTGTCACCCTGTGGAATCCCCTTTTTAATTCATCAACCATTATCTCTGAAAAAGCAATTTCTTTTCAACATTTTACTAGTTCTGTGTTTCTTTCTTTCACATGCCTGTTTCTTACTGCTTCTCCTCCCCCTCTTTTCCCCATATCTTTTCTCATTGCAATTTGTATCCCTCTCTTTCTTAATATCTTCCTTTCCCCTTTTCTGCTGAGTCTTTCTGCCTTTCCTGACTTCACAGGTATTCCTTCTTTTAGTTGTAAAGAAACAATTTCCTTTCAACATTTTACTATTTCTGTATTTCTTTCTTTCATATGCCTGTTTCTTGCTGCTTCTCCTCCCCCTCTTTTCCCCATATCTTTTCTCATTCCAATTTGTATCCCTCTCTTTCTTAAAATCTTCCTTTCCCCTTTTCTGCTGAATCTTCCTGCCTTTTCTGACTTCACAGCTATTCCCTTTTTTAATTACTTTCTTAAAACTCAACTTTTTAACCTTCCTTCTTTCCCCACTTCTTTGTAGCATTCTTTGTGTTAATTGTTTATATAAAATGTCTTCTCCTTGGGTCGATTCCTCCTCCTCTGAGAATCTTTCTTCTTGTTCTTCAATCGCCATTTCCATTTTTTCTAGCACAGAGCAGTGATTCGCCTCTTTCCTGTAGTAATTCTCTCATATTTTTAAGTTCCATTTTTAATTCCCAAAGAAATATCATCATTCTTATATTTTATCATCGTTAAAGTCCACAAAAAGAAACCACTTTTACTTTCCTTCTTTCTTCTTTCAGTTTTTTAAAGTTCTCAGTTATTCCAGTCCAGGGTTTATACCAAAAACATCAATCAGTCCCACAATCTTTCCTTGCTTTTTCCTTTATTCTGGTTCTGCTTTCAACTTCTAAAATTCTTACTTTGTTTCAATATTTCTGTAATGTTATATCCACACCAGTTCATTCAAAAACAGGATGCTTTCCCTTTTATTTGGACCAAATTTTTATCAAAAGGTGACACTCTCCATTATACAAAGTCTTCACCTTTCCCTCCTATTTTTTTATTTAAGGTTTTTCGAACCTCAATATTCCAACACAATCCAGTCTCCAATTTGTAAACTTTGTTGTTATTATTCTTTGTCAATCTTAAGTCCAGCTTTAGTTTTATACTTGTTTATTCCCAAATTATTTTAGTCCAATTTCATTAAATCTTTAATTCCAGCTTCTTTCTTTCCCAGTTCGAAGCCCCATTTAGCTGTCAAAAGTATTTTTCTTTTTTTTCTCTGTCCCTTTGTAATTTTGCCGCTCACTTTTCTTTTCTTAAAAATTCTATGTTACCTTAGTCCCGGGGTACTTTTGTTTAGTTATATTGTCCAGTTGTCCCGGTTCAGATGTTATCCACCTCTTTCTTCCCTCCTGCACAAATCTTAGTCGAGCTGAGTCATCCTCTTCGAGATGGCCATTTTAGACCACCGCTGCAGTCGTCTTCAGGAGGAAAAAAACCAAGCCCAGGGGGGGGGGGGAGATGCGGCTCCCCACAATCAGGCTTGCTGCTTCCTCTTACTCCGCTGCCCCTCCAAGGCAGTTTCAGCCCCTAATCAGAATGATTGGGGCTCTCCGATGAAAGAGCACGAACTATAGCCGCAGAGAGTTGCAATCTACTGCCCGCCAGCGAGGAGGCTCCGCCTTCTTCCAATGTTTTCTCTCTTACCACCTGCAATATTTGCGTTTTAATGGCTTTCTTTGTAAAATTGATGTGAACTTCTCTTGGTAGGCTATTTCTCATTGCATATCTTGTGAAGACTCAAAAAACCTAGTCTATTCCATCCATCATCTTCTCTTTGGTTATTTCCAGAGCTTCAGCCAAGATTTCTATCATTATCTCAGCTAGGTTTTGTCCCTTTTCTTCCTCTATGTTTTGGAATCTGAGATAAAATTCTGATCTGTCCATCTCCCATCTCAGTATCCCACTTTTATCTTGTTCAACCACAATTAATCTGCCATCAATATCTCCAATCTTCTTATCTCTTTGTTTATCTTTTTCAATTTTTTGGAATCTTTCATCATACTTCATCATCATTTGTTGAATATTCTCCACCCTTTCATCAGTTTTTTCTATTCTTTTTTCAATATTCTCTGTTCTTGCTTGTATGCTTTGAATTCCATGCATTATCATCTGCAGCGTCACCTTTTCCTGTTCTTTTTCTTGTTGTAACATCATCTGTATTGAGCGTTGTCCTCCAGATGGTGAAAAGGAAGAAGTAGGAATTGAAGAACCAGTCGCTGTTAGTTTCCTGCTCATTTCAGATGATTCAAAATCTTCAGGTTCTTCTAGACCTTAATCCATTCATGAAATAACCAATTATAATTCCAAGTAAAAATAGTGGAAAAAAAGAAGAAAGATTTAAAAAAAATTCTTCAGGTTCTTGTATACCTTAATCCAATCGATTAGTTAAATAGCAGTAAAAATTCAAAAAAGGAAGAAAAAAAAACCATAAACAGAAAAAGGAAAAAAATGTTAAGTCTTGTAGGAGGCAGAAAAATAAAAAGTAAAAAACTAAAGAAGAAAAAAAAGAAATTCTTCAGGTTCTTCAACACCTTAATCCAATTAAAAAGTCTCAGGTATGAAAAGGTGTTCTGTCTCACCTATATCCACAGGTGAGAGTCCAAAGTTCCAAAGTACAAATGCTCAAACAGACAGTCTCAGACACGGCAGAGTTAACTGCTTTTGTTTACACAGTCCTTGGCAGTCTTCCTGGAATCTGTCTGGCAAGTCCGAACTAACCATAAATCAAGATGCTGCAGCCGAGTGTATCAGACGTAACACCAACCGAAATGACACCTTGCTTCGAACAGAAATTCAGAGCTAGCACGCTTCCTTATATTCCCTAAGGGGCATGTCAGTCTCTTTTCTGTGTCCGTTGGATGGCCCGTTTCTGCTTACGTCTTTGCCGTGCGTCTATCCAACATTGCTCAGTTTGTTCTTCAACTAATGACTCCAGCACGCTCTCCTGATTGTCTGTTAACACCTGAGGTTCAATCAGGGAGGGAGATTCAGGGGAGGAAGATGACTCTGAAACTTCCAGTAAATCAGGCTCATATCTCAGTCAAGTCCTCTTCTTCCTCCTGACTCCCTTCAATGTCGCTCAATAATGCAGGCTCGAATCTCAATGCCAGATCTTCCTCATCACTCGAGCCTAGATCTGCTGACTGACCAGGTTCAAATCTCAGAGGCACAACAAAAAGGTATATAAAAAAAGGAAGCCACAAAAAGAAAACCAATATGGAAAGTAAATAAAAAATGCAGGAGAGGGAGAGAGAAAAAAGAAAAAAGACTACTCCTTAAAAAAAAAAAAGAAAACATTAATATTAAGACTTGTCCTTTAAAATGAAATGCAAAAGTAAAAATTAGGCTCCAAAAGCAAAAAGAAAGACAAAAGCAAGTTCCAAAAGGCCAAAGATCCAAATGACTATTACAAATAATAAGCTGATAAGGAGGGGGTTTGTTAAAGTAAGGAATAGCCCAGCTAAAAAAAGAGAAAAAGAACACACTGCACCTATTTAGTTATCCAAGGCTTTTGTTAAGTTTTATAGCTCTCTTCTCTAGAGTCTTATTGTCTTTTTTCTGGAAACTTCAACACCAGACTCCAGCTACTGATAGAAACCAAGAAAAGCACCTGCAATAATACTCTCCCATGCTCTTCCCGCTATCTTATAAGACAGGCTCAAAGTCCTTGAAAAGAAGTCTGAATTCTTTCTCAGCTTTGTCTGGTCAAGAGAGAGAGAAAAAAGAGAAACAATATTTCTAAGCCTCTAGTTGGCAGTGTTACAGTTTCCTCTGCTTTCACTTTCCCCCTCCTTTTCCAAACAAAATATAATAAAAATTAATTAAAAAGGAAAAAGGATTTAGAAAAAAAAGCTAAACGGGAATCTCTAGCCAAGAATATTATAAAGACAAAAAGGAGAAGAGACAAAAAAGAAAAAATAAAGTAGAAAAAAAAGACCAGTCCAGTTCAAAGTAAAAAATCATATATGAAGAGTCCAGCAAAAGAAAAAAGAAAAAATTAATTTGACTTCCCGTTTAAAATCGCCGCTTAATCACTTCTAAGATTTTACATATTCTTTCTTTTCCTTAGGGTGTCCTTTCAAATCTTAAAGTAAAGAAAAAAATTCTCACCAAACCGACACACTTTCTCTTTCCGTTCTCTTCTGTTTCGGAGCTGTCCCAACTTCAGCAGCTTTCATGGCTGCCTCTTTGCCGCTGGCAAAAAGAACTTCTCCTGGATCTACCAGGAACTTTGCGATATCCCTGGGATCGACAGGATGCGCTCTTTACATTCACCGTCTCTTTGGGATGGTTTAGATCCATTTGGATCGTCCAGGAGCAAAGATATCTGCAGCGATCTCAGACCTTCAAGATCGCACACCATATCGTCGCAATGCCAGCTCCGCCCTCTAGGAAATTTTGAGTAGTTTGGAGAACCAGCAAATAGCTGCTCTAACTGGAGATTTTACAGTATCCTTCCCCTGCCACACCCACCAAGCCACACCCACAGAACCAGTAGTAAAAAAAAATTTGAATCCCACCACAGGACAGGTCCACTTGGCCTTCACCTGCTTTGCAAATGGGCTACCTGTAGTGGTTGTTTGCATAGGATTCTTGCACCTTTTCTCAGGAAAAATGGAATGCTGAGTAGGTCAGCAAAATTGGAAGGAGGGAAAAGGTGACATTTACAGTTTTTTAGTAATGTGAAAATTTATAATATGAACTTCATTTACTTAATGTATACAACTTAATAAATATTATTACTTAAATAATTTAAAGTACTATTATATTAATAATATAAATTGTTATATGATGCTTGGATAATCTAGCTACTGTGCAATATATGAAATGTATAGGAATTGAATGACATTTTCATTTTAGTTTAAAAATCTGTCTAAATATTTAAAACCTTGTCAATAACTGGTTTTACAAATCACAAATCAATGTGGAGAGCTACTTACTGAACAATTATTGTTGTTCACTTTGTTTTCAGGTGGTATTTAATCACAAACTCCTTTATGTGCATGCATGCATGTGATGAATCAGTCAATTTAGATCAGGGGTGTCAAACTCAAGGCCCGTAGGGTGCTTTGATCAGGCCCACGATGCCAGTCTGGAAATAAAGAACTGGCCTGCAGTGCCTCTGCCTCTGCCAGCCAAAATGGGATGCGGGGGTGGGGTGGGGGACTTGCACAGTCTGTGCCCCATTTTGGCTCACAAAGTGCTGCAGGAGGCCATCCAGGCAGAAAATGATGCATGGGGAGGGGGCATGCGAGGCTCCCTGCACCCCATTTTGGCTGGCAGAGCACTGCAGGAGGCAGCACCTTCTTCACCTTCTCTTTAGTAGATTTGCCAACTAGACTAGGTACCCTCCAAGATCTGGATGGCTGTTGTTCAGAAGAGCCAAAAACATCTGACTCTTCAGATGTTTGATGAGAGACAGTGAGCCGCTTCATATCACTGGGTTTGTCATCTTTTACCTTAATCTTTTACCTGTGATTGATTTACTTGTAATTTTTTAAATTGTTATGAGACACCCAGGGTCATTGGGAATTGGGTGGTATATCAATTTTATAAATTATTACTAATATTAAATCCTCCTCTAGGACTGCGTCAGAGGTAGTAACAAATATTTTTTTTGTACAAGCTTTTTATTTTATTTTTACAACAAATCCATTTTCCATTTAAACAGTGTGTCGACTGGGTATAAACATTTTGTGCAATAATTACATTACAATTATAATTAATACAAACATCTTACTATAATATCAATAACTAAATTCTTGCTCTATATTACTATATTACTATATCTAATATATCTTATCATTGTCAATCTTTATTTTCCAACCATTGATAAAATAAATCCCATATCATATAATATTCAGTTTGTTCTTTTTCTTTAATTGCCAAGGTTAATCTATTCATTTCTGCACATTCTAGTATTTTCTTAATCACATTCTCTCTTATTGGAATCTTCTCGCTTTTCCAGTTCTGAGCAAATACTATTCTAGCTGCAGTTAATACATGTATAACCAGGTATGTTTTTCTAGTAACAAAGATTGATAGACAGTTGGACGGACAGTTTTTAGAGACATGTGGATAAATTTTCAGTTCATTTATGCTCTGCTCCTATACAAAAGAGTCAAGCCCCATAGCAGCTGGGGATGCTACATGTCTTTAATCTCTATATTATGGAATTGAGACTATTTGTGCCAGAAAGTAAATCTCCTTTTGTCTGGAATAGCTGTTTTGAATGCAAAGCAAAAAAAATGCATCTTGAGCCTATGTCAAACGCCCACAGCCACAGCCACCCCCGGCCCTCTGAAGTCAAACACAATCCTGATGTGGCCCCCAATGAAATCGAGTTTGACATCCCTGATTTAGATGAGCTGGATAATTAGACCATTGTACAGTAATCATGGCTGATACAAAGAACAGAGGAAGATATGGCTGAACTGGAACATGAAAAGCAGGAGGAAACCAAAGCCTTTATTATCAAATGAATGGATAGCTGCTAACTAGTCTCTGAGCAGAAGTTAGAAAATATAAAACATTTCCAAGTCCACAAGAATAAAGACATATGTGAGCTGACAGACAAAAGCAGCAATAACCAGGTAGCCACCTGTTGACTCTGATAATTACCATGATAACCATTTTCCTAATTACATGGTATGTAGTCCCTATTACATACCACTAACTATTATTCAATGATATAACATACTGGGTTGGAAAAACTGTTATAGTTAAACAGCATAACGTACAATGGTCTTTTTTATTCCACAACTATTTAATTTTCTTTGATACACAGTACAAGAAGAGACAAAAATCACTTACTTCCCCACCTAAATGGCCTTCAAGTCAAAATGTGGTTTACACTTTTAAAAACTTATATCTTGTCATGTATTTAATTAGTCCATTTGTACATATTAAAAACCAAAACAAAATCTGTGTTGTGTATGTGCTTGTCAAACTGCCACGTGACTAACTGCCAAGAACATTATACTTTTTGGAAAAGCTTTTCAAAATAGAATGTTATAAATTTAAGCAGATCTTTCTTTGCTCTTCATTTCCCCCACCCACCCACCCCATGCTATTTATTTCTATTTTTTTGCAAACATTTTAGAACAGCTGTGCCTCAAGAGTGTTTTTAGAAGTAACAATTGACTTTTTTGAACTCATTTCAACACCATTCAAAATTTATAGCATTCAAACTCCTCTGACATAATTTATGCCTTCTTATCATGACTGAAATTGGCTGTAATTATTTCAATCAATTTTCACAACATTCAAGGCGGCATGATTAAAGGCTGTTGGAAAGAGCCAAAAATAATCACACTCTGAACTTTATCCATGGACAATGATAATACTTTACAGTGCTCCAAGTTATAAGTGCCCCATATGTTACACTTGCCGACAATCTTGTTCTTGAAGACCTTGAAGTTAAGTTCCAGTCTTGTACAGTGAAACTGTAAAAAGCATTATGACGCCACAGGGTATCATTGCCTTCCTACATAAAATATGATATTTCTAAAGGAAAGACACACAACAACTACTGCAAAGCATACAACTACTACATTCATTCATACTACATTTCTACTACTACATGTAGGTACGAATGACACAAAAAAGGATTTAAAAACAATATTGAGTGATTAGAAGCAGCTAGGCAAGAAAGTTAAGGAGTTAGGTGCACAAGTAGTTTTTTCATCTGTACTGCCAACAAAAGGCCAACATCTGGTAAGAGAACAAAGGATTGAAGTCAACCACTGGCTAAAGGGTTGTTGTTGCCAAAAAAAAACCTTTGCATTCCTGGACCATGGTGTGCACTACCTCCATGATGGGCTTTTGGCAAGGGATGGGCTGCACCTCATAAAGACTGGGAAGAATGTTTTCAGAAAACGACTATCTCAACTTATCAGGAAGGCTTTAAACTAAAATTGAGAGGGGGCGACCAATCTTTAGGATCTCCAGGACCTACATAATTCTAAGCAAAAACCCCTAGAAAACAAATCAAATAATGAGATAAGGAGGGAGGGATGGGATAAACTCAAACACCAAATAGAGGACATATGAAGCATACCCAGAGTCAGACATAAAGATCTCAAGTGCCTTTATACAAATGCACAAAGTCTGGGGAACAAACAGGGTGAATTTGAATTTCTTACCAGTGCAAGATCTCTGACTAACAAAATGGATGAATTAAGGCTACAGATTGTAAAGACTAAATTCATCAAGAACTGCTGTGTTTTGCTAATCACAGAAACTTGGCTTCATTCACTCATTCCGGATCCAGCTGTTGAGCTGGAAGGCTACATAGCTCACCAGCAAGACAGGAATAGAGCAGGGGTAAAATTCAAAATTTTTCCCTACCGGCTCTGTGGACATGGCTTGGTGGGTGTGGCTTGGCAGTCATGTGACTGGGTGGGTGGGTGTGGCCAAGATGATGTCACTTGGCCTCTCTCATATCTATCTCATCTCTTTTTTTAAAAAAAAAAAGTTTTTTTTATTTTTATAACATACAAAATAACAAATAAAACCATATTTCAGGTGTACAGTGTGTCGGTTTGGTATATATATCATGTGCACAATATCTATAATCCTTTCCTCTTAAGTTTACATTCATATTATATTCTAATCAACATTCCATATCATATTATCTCGTTATTATACTATCATTAAAATTTTACTTTCATTTGCTATCTTTAAAAGCAAATCTCAATTCTTACTAAATTATATTCATAGTATAACTTATTCAAAAATAATCAATTACTATCATTACTATTACAATATACTTCAATTTCTTTCTCTTCTATAGAGCCATTAATAAAACAAATCCCAAATCTTTTAATAGTCCTTTTCTTCTTGCTCTCTAATTGCTAATGTTAGTTTACTCATTTCTGCACATTGCATTATTTTCTTAATCTGTTGGAATTTTCTCATTTTTCCAATTTTGAGCAAATACAATTCTAGCTGCAGTTAAAACATTAATAATCAGATATGTTATTTCTTTATGATATAACCTTCAGATAAAATCCCCAATAAAAATACCTCTGGTTTTAAGTTTATATGCTGTTTTATCATTTTTTCCAATCATGTGTGAATTTTAGTCCAATATCTTTTAGCTTCCGCACATGTCCACCACATATGGTAATATAATCCAGGTATCTGATGACATTTTATGGTTATTTATATTATTATAATTATTTATATTAAAATTTATATTATCATATCTGATGACAGTTTATGGTTATTCAGCAACAGATTGGTCAATGTCTGGAATGCTCTACCTGACTGTGGTTTCTTCCCCAAACCCCAAAAACTTTAACCTTAGACTGTCTACTATTGACCTCACCCCTTTCCTAAGAGGTCTGTAGGTGGCATGCATAAGCACACCAACGCCTACCGTTCCTGTCCTATTGTTTATTTTTATTTTTCTTATGTGTATCCATTTCATCTATTCATAACTATGTTTATATTTATACCTATTATCTTGTAAGCGATTGACAAATAAAATAAATTTTAAAAAAATAAACATTTCCAACATTTTACTGATTTATCCTTGAACATCTTTGCTATTCTTGTAGAGGTTAAATGCCACATATAAAACATCTTATACAAATTCTCTTTATAAGCTGTTGACATTGTTAATTTATAGTTTCTAGTCCATAATTTCTGTCATTTATCCAAATCTATCCCATATCCAAAATTTTCCCCCCAAACGATCATCGTTTCTTTAACTTGTTCTTCTTCTAATTTCACTCCTAATAAATAACCATAAATTTTTTAATCATCCTCTCTTCAGTACCTATTAAAATTTTATCTAATTCAGTCAATTCTTTGTAAAACCCATCTATCTTACTATCATTTTCATATCTAGAATGTATTTGCATATATGAATACCAATTCATTTTATCGCTTGTTCATCTAGTTCTTGCTTTGTTTTGAGATCACCCTTTTCATTTAAAATTTCAGTATATCTGACAATATGTTCCATTTTAAATACATTTGGATACGCAAATGCATCTGTTGTTGATAACCAGACTGGTATTTTCAAATAATGTTGTTCCCTTATTTTCTCCCACGTTGATAGTAAAGCATCTCGAATATAATGTCTCCGAAAGTATCCATGAGCTTTACTTTCCTTATACCATAAAAATGCATGCCACCCCAACTGCAGATCATGACCTTTCAATGTCAGCAGTCTAGTATTTCTCAAAACAATCCATTCTTCCATCCACATCAATATTACTGCCTGATAATATAATTCCCAAATGGATAGTCCAAAACCTCCTCTCATTCTAGTGTCCTGTAGTAGTTTTAGTTCGATTCTTGTCTTCTTTCCCTGCCATATATATTTCAACATCATTTTATTTAAATCCTCAAAGTATTCTTTCCCTAATTTTATTGGAATCATCTGAAACAAGTATAATATCATTGGTAGTATATTCATTTTAATTGTAGATATTCTCCCTGTTAAAGATAGTTGTAATTTTTTCCATTTTTCTAAGTCTGTTGCAATGTTGTTTTAGTTGATAATTATTGTCTTCCTTAAGTGTTCCACATTTTGCTGTCAATTGTATTCCCAGGTATTTAACTTTTTTGTGATCTGGATGTTTAGACTGTCCATTAATACTTGCCTTTGTTTTTCCATTATGTTCTTCACTAAAATCTTAGTTTTTTCTTTATTTATTTTTGCAACTTCTGCAATTTCTCCATATTCTTCTATCTTTTCTGTCAGTTTAGAAGCTGTTTCCAATGGTTCTTAAAGACTAGAATGGTTCTTAAAGACCAGATCGTCTATAAATGCCTGTAATTTATACTCCTCCTTTTTTATTTTCATTCCCTTTATTTCTTTATCTTTCGTAATATTTCTATTTAATACTTCCAAAGTCAATACAAATAATAATGGCAACAGAGGACATCCTTGCCTAGTTCCTTTTTTAATATTGATATTATCTGTCAAACCTCCATTTTTCATTACTTTTGCTGATTGTTTATTATTGCCTCAATTGTTTTAATAAATCTTTCTCCATTTCTTCCATTTGCAGCAACATAAATTGCCAATTTACATTGTCAAAAGCTTTCTGTGCATCTAAAAACACCCAGGCAATTTGCTTCTCTGGGTGTGCTTCATAGTATTCCAAAGTATTCAATATTATTCTCATGTTGTCTTTTATTCTTAGGCAAAAATCCATTTTGATCTGTATGTATAAGATAGTTCAAATATATCTATCAGACTTCCGGTTTGTCGGCTTCGGCAGCGGCAGGGATTCGCGATACTGTGCGATCCCTGTGGCGCTAACCGTCTTGGTGCCTCCGATCCGGACAGGTCTGGAGGCTAAGGCTGCCCCGTAGAGGCAGCCGAAGATAGGAGGGAACCGGACAGGGGGTTGGGGTTTTCGCAGACCCCCTTCCCCACCCAGCTTAACCCTCTTTTCTCAAGGCGGTGGAGCGGCGGTCAGCAATGGCCGCCACAAAGAAGCTGACAGCTGGATAAGATTGTGCTGGAGGAAGAAGGAGAAAGTTCTGAAGCGAAAGTTTTTTGGCTGAACTGGGACTATAAGATACAATTAATATCCTGAAAATCCTGACTTTTTGAAAGATACTTTGTTTCCAGAAGAGATTTACAAGCGGCGAGTGAAAGTGCTTAAAGAGAAAGTTTACTCTCCTTCCACATGGATTTAACAAATGGATATTGAAAATCTTGCTATTTTATAGAAGGTAAAAATTTAAAGCTTTCTGTTATAAGTGGGAAGGGAGAGGACAAAAGGAAAATTTATATTAAGATTTTGTTGGAGGAGATGCCTGGAAGATTTTGAGATTGGAAGTTAATTGCAATAAGACTTTAAAATACAGATTGGGTTTTTTCCCCCTTTTCAATTGATATTACCCCAGGAAGAAAAAGTGTGAAGGGAAGAACTTTGTGCTCTGTTTGGACTGTTTGATGACTTTGGGATTTGGGAATTGTTTTAAGCCTTGAATTATCTTGGTTGTTTTAAGAAGAAAAAGAAGGGAAAAAGAAGGGAAAAAAAGGTTTATAATGACTTTATCTGTTGATGAACTGAGAGAGGAATATGGCAAAATAAAGAAAGAAGGAAAAGACACTGTGAAAGAAATTTTTCGCTTTTAGAAATGGCGCTGCTACTTATCAGAAAACACAACAATTGATGGAGGAGGAGGAGGAGGAGGAGGAGGAGGAGGAGGAGGAGGAGGAGGAGGAGGAGGAGGAAGAAGAAGAAGAAGAAGAAGAAGAAGAAGAAGAAGAAGAAGAAGAAGAAGAAGAAGAAGAAGAAGAAGAAGAAGAAGAAGAAGAAGCCATCTTTAATGAATCTACAAAGTTGATTAAGAAAGGAAGGAGAAAGAGAGGAAGGAAAAAGGACACAAGACTTAAAAAACATCCAAGAAAGTGAAAAATAAAATGCAAAATCAATACAATGTTAAAAAGCAAAAGAAAGAGAAATACAAGAGAGAGGGGAAATTAAGGGGGTAAAAAGACCAGATGGGATAAGATAGGGAGGAAGAAGGGGGAAAGCCATAAAGGTATGAAACAAGATGTGCAAAAGAAATTTTTTTTAGGGATAAAGGGTAATATAACTTTGTCTTAGGATTCTGCAAGGTACATAAGATAGTATTGTAGTATCTGTATTAGAAATAGAAAATTAGAATCTTATAAGACTTGAGTAAAGATTAAAACATTAAAGGTTTAATAACTTAATAAAATATTAAAAGGAATGTTTAAAATATTTAGTTTAAGTATAGAGTTCAATTGACTATTGTGTGGATGTTAGTATGAATATATTATTGTAGTATTTGTTTTTGAGATAGATAATTGGAATGTTATGAGATTTAATCTTTAATTATATATTTAATTACTTTGTGGATTTATTATTTTCTTTCTCTAAGTAGTATGTACTAAGCAGAATCAGATAGGGAACTAGGTGTTACCTTAAATGTTAATTTAGGGGTGCGATGGAAAGGCATCATACTTCGATTAGTGATTTCAGGAGAAATCTTTTTTTTTTCTTACTATAGGGAATGAGATAAATAGATAATTGGAAAAGAATGGACAAAAGATACAAATATAATGATTCAAACTAAGATGTAATAAATAAAATAGAATTAAGAAGAGTGGAAAGCGGGGAGAAGTTATAATGAAGATATAGAACGGTAAACAAGATAGGTAATGGCATATAAGATGAACATGAATTTAATTGAAGTCCATACAAAGAGAGGTAATCCGGGGCCAAGCTACTTTTTTGAAAAAGAAGTTTTATTTTTGTGTTTTGTGTGTGTATGTTTATTTGAGATTTAATAAAACCTTGGAGGAAAGCGAGAGGAGAATAATTGCAAACAAGACAGAGGGAAATATGAATAGGATGACTAAGTGCAAAGAGAAGTAATGAGAAATTTGCTAAAAGATATTTAAGTGGAAATGAGATATATTAGAATCGTATTGTATAAAACAATGTTTTATCTGCCTTGTAAAAATTTATAATGGAAAGAGGTTTATTGTCTACAAGGTTTAATGATGTTTTGTTTGTCTTTAAAAATTAATAAAATTTGTTTAAAAAAAAAAGATAGTTCAAATATCTTTTAAGTTTTTCTGCCATTACTGAGGCAAATATTTATTATTTTCTTTAAAGAAGAAAGCCAGTTCTTTTTCCATATTTTTTATAAATTCTTTTTCCTTCAAAATTGAATTGTTCAAAGTCCATCTTGATCTTTTCTTTTGTCCTTTCTATTTGACCCATATTGGATTATGGTCTGCCCAAGTACTTGTTTCAATATTTACTTCTTTTATATTTGAGATTAATTCCATTGACATCCAAATCATATCTATTCTTGACCATGATAAGTGTCTATTGGAATAAAATGTGTATTGTCTATTCTTAACGTTCATTTCTCTCCAAATGCTTAATTCCTCTACCATCTTGAAAAACGATTTCGGCAATGTCTTTCTATTTTTTTTATTTACTTTCTGTTTTGTAGTCCAACTCTGTGTCCACTATAGCATTAAAATCTCCAAGAATACATATATTGTCATATTCCAATTCTATTATTATCTTGTGTAACTTTTTGTAAAATTCTTCTTGTTTATCATTTGATGCATATATTGCTATTAAAAGCATCTTTAGTTTATTGTCTATTATTTCCACCATCAGTATTCTTCCTTCTTCATCTGTAAAAATTAATTTAGCTTTTATTGTGTTCTTAATATATAGGACTACTCCTCTTTTATTTTGTTGTGCTAATGTAGTATATAAATTCCCAATTCTGGGACAGTCCAATGCTTGAGGATGTTGTTTTTTAATGTGTACTTCTTGTAAGCAGATTATGTCTAACTTTAATTTTTCTAGTTTATGAACCTTTTTTTCCTTTTGATGACCAAGTTCAGTCCATTTATATTTATTGAAATTAACTTCTTTTCTTCTTCCAATGTTTACACTTTATATGTAGGGTTTATTGCTCTCGTTGATCTTTGCTCTCTTGCTTCTTTTGATTCCACCCTTCCACCCATTGCTCCTTCTTCTCGTGTCCTTTCTTCTCTTTTTTCTTTTTCTCTTTCTTCAGCCATCTCCTCTCGAAGTTTAATTATTTCCTCATCTCTTGTTCTCTCTTCTTCTTTTCCTCTAAAATATTCATCATAAAATTGTTCTGCTTTCTCCATTGAGTCCAGTCTATATCTTTGTCCTTGCCAAGTGAACATTAAGCATTCTGGAATCAACCATCTATAGTTCACTCCTTTCTTAATTAGGATCTTTGTCAAAAATTGATATTCTCTTCTCAAATCCCTCACTTTTCTCGGTACTTGTTTTAGGAGCTTTATATTTTAATAGGTCATTTCTTGCTTTCTGTAATATTTCTGTTTTAATTGCTTTCCTAGTAAATCTCATATGCACTTCTCTGGTTAATTTGTTTCTCATAGCATATCTCATATACACTTGGAATATTTCATCAAATCCATTCATCATTTTTTTCTTTTGGTATCTCCAGAGCTCCTGCCAATACTTCTATCATTATTTCTGCAAGGTTTTCTCCTTTTTCTTCCTCAATATTTTGAAATCTTAGATAGAATTCTGCTCTGTCCATCTCCCAGGAAATCATTTCCTTTCTCTTATTTTGCTCAACTGCTGTCAGCCTGTTGTCTATTTCTCTATTTTTTTCTCTGTCTGATCTTCTTTCTTCTATTCTTTGCATTCTTTCTTCATTCTTCATCATCATCTGTTGTATATTTTCCATTCTCTCCTCCATTTTCCCATTTTATCTTACATACGCCTCACTTGTTCTTGTATTGCTTGTATTTCATGTTGAAGTTGAACCGTTTGAAGTATTGAGCCCATCGGACTTGTTTAGGGGATAGTTTCTGATTGGTTTTTAGAGCCTTGAAGTTTTTGTGATCAGTCCATACCTCAAACAGCTCCTTCACCCCTTCTAGGAAATGTCTCCAGGTCAACAAAGCCCATCTTACTGCAAATGCTTCTTTCTCCCAGACCACCCAGTCGGTTCTGAGAGTCCTTTTGTAGCAGAACGGTCGCTATCGCCACATCACTAGCATCAGCTTGGGCTATAAAAGGTTTGGTTGGGTCTGGATGTTGAAAAATGGGTTCAGCTGCAAAAAGGCATTTTAGAGTTTCAAAAGCTTTCTGACAGTCCATGGTCCAAGCAAGGGGTTGTTTGGGTTTTGGTTTGAGGCATTTTTAACAAACCCGTCAAAGGGAGAGTGACCTCGGCAAAAGAAGGAATGAATTGTCTATAAAAGTTGGCAAACCCCAAAAAACTTTGAAGTTGCTTGCGTGTTTTGGGGGTTGCCAATCCAGTACGGCTTTTATTTTTATTTTTTCTGGATCCATTTCAATTCCCTGGTTGGGTATTCGGTAACTCAGGTAATCCAATGACTCCTTGTGGAATTTGCATTTTGATAGTTTTACGTATAATTTGGTGGCTAGAAGTTTTTTCAGCACTCATCTGACCAATTTAACATGTTTTTCTATGGTTTTGCTGAATATAAGAATGTAAGGTAGACTAGGACCCCCTTGTACAAGTGCGGATGTAACACTTTGTTGATGAGTTGCATAAATCCTGTGGGGGCTCCTTGGAGTCTGAAAGGCATAACTCAGAATTGGAAACTACCTAAAGGGCAGTTGAAGGTTCTTTTCCATTCATCTCCTTCTTTTATACGGACTCTGTAGTATGCCTCTCTCAGATCTAGCTTGGTGAAGATCTTGCCTTTTGACAGGTGGTTTAGTAAGTCTTTCATGTGAGGGAGAGGGTACATGTTTTTATGCATACAGCGTTTATGCCCCTAAAGTCGACACATAATCTCAACCCGCCATCTTTTTTCTCCTTGAATAGCACGGGGGCAGCTAACCTTGATTTGGCAGGTTCAATAAAACCTCTGTCCAAATTTTCATCGATGTATTTCCTCAATTTGATCATTTCAGCCTGTGTCATGGAATACATCTTTGGTTTTGATAGTTTTGCCCCAGGTTCTAACTCTATGGCACGATCAGTTGCTCGATGTGGAGGTAAAACAATACATTCCTCTTCACTGAATGCTTCAGCCAAGTCTCTGTATTCTTTGGGTATTTGGGTGTACCTGAGAGAAGGTTCGAGGCTGTGGCTGCTGGTTCAGGTTTTGGATTCGAGTCGGGTGGTGGTTTCTTAGTGGGAGGAAGGGGGCAGTGGGCCCACCCCAATAATGATTTTCCTGAATCCATCCTCCCAGTTGATGGTAGGGGCCCATATATCTAGCCAAGCAAGTCCCAATATGATTGATTCTGACATTTTGGGACCCACTATAAAGCGTATGAGTTCGCGGTGAGGACCCATTTCCATTTTGACCAACTGTCGATTGGGTTGCTGTGGTCCCCCCCAATTAATGTCCCATCCACTTGTTCAAATCTGATTGGGCGTCTTAGGGGTTAGTCTTTATGCCCAATTGTTCAATAAGACATAAAGAGCATCCAGTATCAATGACAGCTTCTAACTCCCTGCCTCCCCTGTGTTAGGTACCACCAACTTGACTTTAACAGTAAAAGGTATGTCGGAAGCACTCACCATTGGGTCGTTGTCGACGGTCGGGTTTTCGGGGAGGTGGTGTTGGTCTGGAAGTTGGTTGCACCCTTCTGCGTAGAGAGGACCTTCCAGGGTGTGCTTAGCAAACTGGCTAGTGTCAGGAGGTTTTCCTTGAATTTTCTGACCTCTGACAGCCATGGTAGACCTGGGTTGTGGTGCTTGTGGAACTGGTGCGGGAGCCAGACAGTCAGCTGCTCTATGGCCATCTTGGCTACAACAGTAACATTTTATCATTCTGTTGGGTCGGATGCAGGTGGCTTCAACAGGTCTGGTCAGCGGTCGTCTGTCATGGTTCTTTTAGGTAGGCCTTCCAGAAGGGGTTTTTTATGTGGGTTGATATCGCGGTCTAGTCTGAGGGCAGTGGCATACCATGCTTGCAGGTCTCTGGTATTCCCCTAATGTTACACGCCTTCTTTACTTCTGGGTCAATGGCATTCTTAAAATAGTGTAATGTCATTCTTTCAGGCCAATCCCTGAGATGGCTCGCGACCCTTCTAAAGTCTAAAGTCCCAAATAAAGTCTGATAAGGGTCATTTTTTTCATTTCCATTAATTTCTCTTCATTTTCTGCTACCCTCTCTGGATTTTCAAATCTGAGTCTCAATAATCAAATAAATCCATTAACGTCATGTAATTCTGGGACTTGTTCATCATGTAGCTGGGCCCCCAGTCAGAAGCATCCCCTTCGTTCATCCCATCTGTTATTGCAGTAACCAAATCACGCTCTGTCGCGTATTGGTCTCCAAATTGGTCTATGTGGGACCAGATTCGAGTAAGGAAGTAAGAAAAATGCTCATGGCGCCCATCGAATATGGCCTTGAACTGTATCTGGTCTGGTCTGGGTTGTGAGTCGGGAGGTGGTACTGGCCTGGCACCTGCAGGTGGAGCTGGAATGAAAGGAACCTGACGAGATGCATATGTAGAATGGGCAGGTCTGAGTCCTGGCTGGGGTGTGTCTGTGAGGGGCCTCTGCGGGGTTGCTCCAATTTGGGGTTGAATGGGTGGTTGCCATGAGGATGGTGGGTATTGCCTCATTCTCTGCCTGGGTGGAGGGGGAGTGACTTCTGTCTGTGGTCTGTGCAGATTCCCTTATGGGTCAAGGATTGATGACTCCCCTTTGGACCAGGGCTTAATTAGTGCTGGCGTCCATTGGCATTAGATCCACCCTGGCCTGGATAAAACCCCCACCCTGAAGGGATGATCTCTGCAGGGGGTAAACTTCTTTCTGGGTGTAGGGGAGGAGGACTTAGAGGTTGCAACATACCTCTTGTAGCCAGCATCTCTGGTCGCCATGGGCTGTCACGCTGGACCTCTCCAACTGACATCTGGGCAATTTCCTCTCCCCTCATCAGTCTTGGGAAAGAAAAGACGGGCTGTGCCAGGCTCCAACTTGAACAGGTAGGTTGTGGCTTTGAGACAAAACTTTCCACTTTTAATTGCTGGAATTCTTGTGGTAATTCTGCCAATGATTGGTTTCCAGAATAAATCAGGGGGTTGTCATCTTGAGAGAGTTCCGATCAAATTGAGGCTCATCCCTCCAGTCTGACTCCTTTGCTGTGTGCAGAGGGCTTGTGAAAGACTTTTCCCCCAGTAGTCTGGTTAGCGTCGTTTGACAGCTCCCCCATGAGTTAGAATGCCTTGGGTCTGGCTCCTAAATCATGTCTCTCCTCTGCATCTCTAAATGCCTGCATTAGCTCCTCCAAAGGGGGCTGAGAAATTCAGCTAATGCTCCAGAGGGCCCTCCCAAGTTCCCTCCATCTTACTTTCTGGGTTGGCTGAATTTTGGGCATCCTCCATCATTGGAAAAATTCCCTGGTTTTTTTTTTCAGCAACCCCTTTTTAAATGACTTTTGAAATAATGTCAGGGTTCCAGAAATTGTTCGGTTTAATCAGTAACTCCGAGACCCAGTGCATATTCTCAAAAAACAAAAAACTTGGCACATCTGTGAGATTTTGAAACTAAAGTTTCCTCCCAGACCTCCCACAATACTCAATCAACACCCACCCATTTTCTCCCACATTATCATTCACGTGAACCAATCACCCTTCAACTACAATTCTTGCTGCATCATGAAGAATGACCTTGATATTCTTAAGTATCTGTTCTGTCTACTAAAAATTACTCAAATACTAACAGCCACCCCTTCCATCCTCCGTATCAGTGTGGCAGCTTTTAATAGGGATTCTAAAGCTGACAAAATTCTTTTGAAGTTTTGGAAGTTTGGCTCGAGACTCATGAGTTAAATGGAGTTAAGTGCCAGAATCCTGACAGCGACCCCAACCCCATGAGCCCCCAGACCCCATAGTCATAGGAGGCCAAGCCCATTATGAGGTGCAGCGAATCCTCAATTCGAGGTGGCACAGGAGACAACTCCAATATTTGATTAAGTGGCCTTATCAGAGGCATCTTGGGTAAAGAGTAGGAATGTCCAAGCTGATCGCCTTGTGACAAGGTTCCATGCAGAAAACTCAACCAAGCCTGAGGGTGGTTCACAACCCTAAATTCTATACCTGCAATAAATTTGATTTATCTTTGTGTTGTGCAGGTCACCTTCAAGAAGTGAGAAGAGCCAAATGTCAAATCATAAAATATTTCTATGGTCTTTTAGAGTTGCCAACAGAAAGGGAGTGGGGAGCAGTGCGACAGCTTGCAAACTGAAACTGCTTTACATAAATGTTTTCAAAGATAGAAACTAGGTGACTGGAGTTTCTGCCATGCAAAATTCTAACTGAAGAACATGATTGATGACTCTTGGATATGAATGTGTCCTGTTGGAGAATATGAATTATGATACACCGAGGGGATGGGGGAAAACCTGGGTCAAGGGTGACAATTAATGATGTGTCTCAGAGTCGGCTACACCCAGGCAATGCCACATGTTTTAACTCCCAATAAATCCTTTTGAAGTTTTGGAAGTTTGGCTCGAGACTCATGAGTTAATTGGGGTTAAGTGCCAGAATCCTGACAGCGTGACAGGACCAAGGCCTTTAGATCTGGTGATGGGGCAAGATACAGTGTTGCCAGAGCTAGTCTGAAGAAAGGTATTTGGAAGGCCAAGATTGATTATAAGAAGAAGATTGAGGATAATTTTTATAACAATAACATGAGGCAGGTGTGACGAGGGATTCAACAAATTACCAACCATCAACCGACCAATGTTATCCCTGCTGAGGGGGTGTCAGGTTACAGAACTTTTCCCATTCAATCAACTAGAATGAACTTCTGAAAGTGTACCAAAAGAAATCCTTTATTGAGATGAGACAATTCATGTAGAGGTTAAAAGCAGCATCTAAGGTCTCTCAGGCATGCAGAGATAGATAAGGGAATTTAAAACCCCTCCTCTTATCTTGATGTGTATTTAGTAAAACAAAGAGCCAACATGTTAGATCCCCCACCCCCTTTTAGAAAAATCTTTTTCAGAGGTTCCCAGGGCATACCTAATTCCCACCCCCTTTTAGAACGATCTTTTCCAGAGTTTTCCAGGACACATCTCACTGTGGAATTTTTATGGTCTCTTCATCTCCTGGCTATCTCTCTCAGAGGTGATTGGTTCTGGCCATCTGGGTTTCATCCCTCCATTGTATCATGTGTAGGTTATACAAATTTGATATATAAGATTAAATATATTCAGGTTACATCAAGAAGGATTTCTTTATCAGTCTCCCCCCTTTTCTTCTTTCATTGAAGAAATGACAGATACATGGATCTGACAGGGAGGATGCTTCATTGGCAGAGGAGCTGAATCATTTCTCTGCTCACTTTGAAGTGGAGACATCAGAGACAGCTAAAATACAGCCACCAGCCAATTGTAGCCCCCACCTCATTGTGGAGAAACAGGAGGTGAAGAGCATTCTGAGGGCTGTGCACCCTAGAAAGGCTGCTGGTCCTGACGGTATCTCTGGCCAAGCACTTAAAGATTGTGCTGATCAGTTGGCTGGAGTCTTTATCAGGATCTTCAATTGGTCTTCATCCCAGTCCACTATTCCATCTTGTTTGAAGACTTCCACCATTGTTCCACTGCCAAAGAAGTTCCCTATCAATAATCTCAATGATTACAGACCAGTGGTTGTTAAGCCTGGATTCCCCAACGGTTGTTAAGGAAAACAAACTAAACAGAACGTGCAGCGAAGTCAGATAGGAAGACAGGTAAATGTGTGAGATAAGTTTTCTAGTTAACACGCAGTAAAAATACAGATACGCTTGTACTATCAAAAATATTGTTTATTCCATTTAAGAATTATAGCATAGTCAAATGTAACGGTCCATTAGTCATATATCAATTTCAGTCAAGTCTTGTCGGGGATACTCTATTTGCAAAGTCCGTGTTGAATAGCCAATGTCAGTACACTTACAATAAATCAGTCCAACCTTATCTTCTCTCCGTTGAGAAAATCAACACTCCTACAAGAACGCAGTCATCAATCCATCCAGTAATTAGGGATCAGTAAGCCAGAAAGAGAGAGAGCTGCATTTGCCTCGCTTCATATATAGTGCTTTTACAACCACACCCTTAATTACATTCTTGCAGTTAAAGTTACACACACTTTAACCAACAAACCATGATACCATATTTATTATTTTTACCCAAACCAGTTAGGTAAACAATGTTATCCCTAACATTCTCCCCTTTTGGGTAATAATAATAATATTACAATAATATAACCATTTACACCTTTAAATCATAATTGTTACAACTCTCTTTAAATTTTACAACACCTTGAGCTTTTGTAAACTGGTCTGCAATATTTTCTTCCGTCATGCAGTACTCAAGTTTAATTAGACCATTTTTAACAGATTCTCTAACATTTAAGTATCTTAAATCAGTATGCTTTGATCTAGTCTTTACAGCAATATTAGTAGCTAATTGTATAGCTGACTGGTTGTCCTCGTATACAATAATAGAATCTTTAACAGTTATACCCATGTCTAATAATAACTGTTTGTACAGAATTAAGTCAGTGCATAGTAATGACAGACATGAAAATTCTGCTTCCATCGTTGACAAGCTAATATGCTGTTGTCTGATTGACCTCCACCCTATTAAAGTCTTTCCAAATAATATAACCATCCCAGATGTTTTTTTTAAACAAGTTTTATTTTTCAAGACAAACAATACATAAATACACATAAACACAAAACATAAAAGTATAAAAATCTCTTTTCTGAAAGTTGCTTAGTCCCGGTTAAAACTCTTGGTACAGACACAAGTTCAATTTCATATTCATTTTACATACCATTTCATATCTTCTTAACATTTTCAATTTTCTATATAACTTCTCCTCTCCTTTAAATTTTCTCAATTTTATTTCATTTTTATTTTTTTATCTCCTCTCAATTCATATCTTAATATTTATTATTCTTTGTCTGTTCTATTCCAGCCAATCATTTATTTTTCTTCTTTAAAAAGAAGAAGAAGTACTTCTCCTATACACTATATGGAGTATGATGTCTTTTTCCTCTATATTTATAGTACTTAATATAAAATACATAACCTACATTGGTATTCTGTCTGGTACATTCTAAAATTATACTATATTATCAAAAATAATACAAATCTATTCATTAATATTGATATTCATTCATATCTTAGATATTTAACTCATTACTTTTCAATTAAATCACATGCTTTTATGAGAGCCCTATTTTTCAAAATTATTCCCCCCCACACCACATATTATAGCTCAATATTTCATTGAAATGTTCCTCCTTCTTCTACTTCAAATCTCATTTCACAAAAGGTTTGCTAATATACCATCTTCTAATTATTAATATTAACAATCATTTATATCTTAAAAATTTTATCCATTTCAATTGAATGTCATGCCTTTGTGGGAACACTTATGCTTTCCACGATTATTACCCCCCACATCATAATCTTGGATCATATTTCATTACAATACTCCCTTTTTCTTAACAAAAATTTCACTTGTTTATGTTAAATATTTTATCACCTTTTAAACTACATATTATTTCTAATTTTCTATAATTACTTCTAAATACAGATATAAAAATGCAATCTTATGTACCTTCTAGAATCCCATTAACAATAAGACTTATCCATTATCTCTGAAAAACTTTTGCTTCTTAATATCTTGCTCCCCACCATCCTTTCTCCCTTGCTTCTTCTTCTCCTTGTCCTCTTTAACCCCTTGTCTCCCCACCTCCCTTTTATTCTGCTTTCCCCCTTTCTGTTGTTTCTTAACATAATGTCCCTTTTCCACCTTATTCTTCTCTTTTTGGGCTGTTTTTCCAGATCTTAAAGACCTCCGCTTTTTCCCTTCTTCAATCAAAGTCCTTTTCTCATCAAAGATGGCTTCTCCTTCTTCTTTATCCCCATCATCCTCATTCTGCTTCACATAAATATAAATCGCCATTTCTAAGTATTGGAAAATAGTGCCAAGTCCATCTTCACCTCCTTGTTTTTTTCTCTTTCAAATTTTTGATATATAAGTTCCAATTCATCCATAGATGATGCCATTGTGTAGAGAAAAAGTTTTTCCAAACAACCACCCAGATGATTTAATCAGAAATAATTTCCAAAGGTTCCAAAATCACCAAACAATCTAAACAGACTGTTTCTTTTAGATACCTTCTTCTTCTTGACTTTCTCTTTCTGGGGTTAAAGTAATCACAAATCCTTTTCAAATATATTTTTGGAAGTTTTTAAACTCTTTGCAATTCTAGGCAATCTTCTCCTTATTTTCAAATTTTGCTCAGATTTTTTCACTCTCCCTTCCCACTCACAGCCAAAAAGATTTTTTTTTCTGGTGTCACTTTAGGAAGGAGAGTCGAACAAAGAAAAAAACTTTTCCCTTTAGGGTATTCGCAGCTTGTAACTCTCGCAGGAACAATAGATACTTAACAGCTTTCAAGGTTCCAAATAACTTTCTCCCGTCTTGTCCCAGCCAGAAGCAACTTTCACTTCTCTTTCAGCTCTCTCCCTCCTGCTCTTGCTTACCCGGCTGCAGCTTTCTTCGTGGCGGCCATTGCTGACCGCCGTTCCTCCGCCTCAGGAAAAGGGAGTTTAGCCGGCTGGGGAGGGGGTTTGCGGTACCCCCAAACCCCTTGCCGGATCCCCTATCTTCCGCTGCCTCTACAGGGCAGCTGTATCCCCCAGATCCAAATGGATCGGGGAACCTTGGAGTGAACGCAGCAGGGATCGCACAGTGGCAAATCCCTGCCGCCGCCGAAAGCTAGCAAACCGGAAGGGTCAACCATCCCAGATGTTGATTTTCTAGTGTTTATGTCAGTTGCAAAACTTGCATCTGCATAGGCACTAAGATTCAAATCACCTTTTGGCTCTAGATACAATGCATGGTGCATTGTTCCTTTAAGATATCTTAAAATTCTCTTTAATGCTTGCCAATGACTTTGATGTGGATCATTATTAAATCGTGCCAGCTGATTAATACTATAAGCTATATCTGGCCTAGACCAATTGCTTATATATGATAAGCTACCAATCAAAGATTGATATATGGTCTTATCAAATTTGGGACTTTGAGCATCAATTTTGCAAATTTCCTGACTCATTGGAGTCTTTGCAGGCTTACAAAGTTCCATTTTATACAATTTAATTAATTGGCAAATTTTATCTTCTTGAGATATCTTAAATCCTTTTGTGGTTTTGTTAATTGTCAATCCTAGATACTTTTTAATTTCACCTAAATGCTTTAATTTTATCCTTTTGGCTAATAATGAAATAATCTCAGTAGCTTCATTATTGGTCTTAGTAATCAAAGCAATATCATCTGTAAATAATAACAATAATGACACCGTTCCATTATTTTCTCTTTTAAACATACATGGATCTGCTAAACCAGATTTAAACCCTATATTGTTTAATTCTTTCACAATATATTGGTTCCATTCATAGCCAGATTGTTTCAATCCATATAAACTCTTCTTGAGTTTCCAACAATCATTGCTATTTACTTTATTTTCATTTATACCAACTGGTTTCTTCAAATATATTGTATGCTGCAATGGTGCATGTAGATATGCAGTTTCTATGTCTAAATGGTTAACAATATAATTATTCTTAGCTGCCCACACTAAAGCGGCTCTTAAAGTTGTAGCCTTAAGATTTGGTGCAAATACCTCATCATAATCAAATACATTTTGGTTAAATCCTTGTGCTACTAATCTAGCCTTATAAGTTACTTTCCCATTATTTCCAGTCTTTACTTTGAATATCCATTTGCACCCAATGGATTTTTCTCCTGGAGGTAATTTGGTTTCTTCATAAACCTTCATTTCCTTTAATGAATTTAACTCTTTTTCCATTGCCTTTTGCCAATTCTCCTGATCCTTAGCAGGATACATCTTAAGTTCATCTATGCTAGTTGGAACTTTATTTACTTGGCAAACAATACTTGCCTGATACCTTTCAGGTGGTCTGGATATACGCGTTGTGCGCCTAGGTATAACAGGACTTACAGGTGGACTTTCCTTTATTTCCTGTTCTTGACTATCTATCTCTTCTTGATCAATTATCTCCTCTTGATCTGGTTCTATTTGCTCTTCGTGGACTTCTTCTTTAATTGGACTTTTCTTATAACTATTCTTTTCTTTCTGCCTCTTGTAGTGTTCTATAATAACATCATTATCTGAATCTTGTTCTAATCTATTCCCTCCTATATGTTCTAGGAATTGTGCACTAGCACTGCAGTATACTCTAGATGTACCTGGTTCCCAGAATCTATAAGATCTATGGTTTGCTTGATATCCAACAAAAATTAATCTTTTAGCTCTACGTTGTCCTTTGTGCCTGAGTTGTGTAGGGATATGCACCCATGCTGGTGCACCAAATGTGTGAATATAACTCAAATCAGGTTTCCTACCATGCCACAGTGTGAATGGTAATTCACCTGTTGTTGAATTAACAACATTGTTTAATATGTGATTACCACACATTATAGCTTCTCCCCACAAATTGTCAGGTAATCCAGAATCAGATAACATTGTCCTTCCCATTGATTGCAGTGTTTGGCCTAGTCTCTCTATAAATGCATTATGTTGAGGCCTATATGGTGCAGACTTTTTATGTTGAATACCTGCCATTCTAAGTCTACTCTGGAATTTATTATTTGTAAATTCCGCACTATTATCTGTTATAAGAGTTACTAATTTCTTTTTAGTTTTCCTCTCTGCAAATTTTAACCAATTAAAGAAATTTGTATACGTTTCAGTTTTTCTCTTCATTAGAAAACAGAAACCATACCTAGAATAGTGGTCCATTATGCTTAATATGTATCTAGCACCACCTACACTTGGCTTTTTAGGACCTATTATATCGGCAAATACTACCTCTAAAGGCTCTTTGGTAGTAAATCCATCAACTCTATTTGCCGGTATAACTTTGCTTTTGTTTTGATTACAAGCAGAACATTGCAAATACTTATTACAAGGTTTCAAACTTATTCCTTTAGATAGTTGAACAGTTCTATTAATCATTTTAAAATTTAAATGACCTAACCTTCGTGTAACAAGTGAATACATTCATCATGAGGTTTTTATTATCATAAACTGTGTTAGCCACTTCTAAACCATTATCATTTAACACATATAAGTCACCTCTTAAAGATGCAGTAATTTTCTTACCTTCTTTTTCAATTAAACAAGTATCTCCCCTAAAGGTAACTATGTATCCTAATCTAACCAACATTCTAACTGAAAGCAAATTAAATTTAAGTTGAGGTGCATATAACATTTTTACGTTCTCATTTATACAAGAACAATGTGCAATACCTTCACCTTTTGCTTTAATTTTCCAGCCGTTTGCCAATGAGATATGCTGTGAACTCATGGACATTTTTATAAATTTTTGTTATCATTTGTAATACAGTGGGACGCACCACTGTCAACCACCCATAAATTATTTTTTACTAACTCCATTACTATACATTGCTAACTCATAATTCTTATTTCTTCTTTGATGGCTTACAGTATTCTGGCTTGCATTCTGGCGCTTTGGTTTCTTACAAAATCTTGATAAATGTCCTCTCCTTCCACAATTAAAACACTTTTTAATTGCGTATGCAGTAGGAGATTCATTAACTTCCTTTGAGGTTGCTCCCTCCTTAACTGATCTCTTTCAAGCCTTCTTCTGGCCTCTTCAATCAATCTGCCAGTGATATCAGTTAAAGTTAGGCTTTCTTTAGGCAATATTTCAAGGGAAGTTACGTAGTCATCAAAACTTTCGTCTAATGAAGATAGAATTATGTAGACCTGGTGTAGCTCAGAGAAAATTAACTCCTTCTCATGAAGTTCTTGAAAAATGCTTTTCATAGTATTCAAATGACTCAGCATATCACCATTCTTTTGGAGATACGTCCGAAAAGCTTCCGTGTTAGATTTATGTGAGCACCAACGTTATCTCGGACATAAATCCTCCTCAGTTTTTGCCAACACCCAACAGCAGTTTGCTCTCCACGTATATGAACAAGTTGCTGATCAGTTAATGTTAATCCTATGATGCAAAGTGCTTGTTCATTTTTCTGTTTAAATTCTTCTATCTTTTGACTATCTTCCTCATCTTCAGGATCCCATTCTTCTACGTTTGGTGGGTTTTCAATTATGTTCCACAGACCTTCTCTTCGTAGAAGTAGACTACATTTCATAGACCATGAAACATAGTTTGTTCCATCCAGCTTGGATATAAGGGACAAACTTTGTAGACTGACTTGTGCCATATTTCTCTATATGGATATAAAACTTTAATTGATAAAACACAGCTGTCTGTTTACTGTAACGTGTAACAACACAAAATCTCACTTTTTACATAAACCTGTTTTTATCCTAGTTAAACTGACTTTGCAGTCTCTCTGGGCCCATAACCAGTGTTAAGCCTGGATTCCCCAACGGTTGTTAAGGAAAACAAACTAAACAGAACGTGCAGCGAAGTCAGATAGGAAGACAGGTAAATGTGTGAGATAAGTTTTCTAGTTAACACGCAGTAAAAATACAGATACGCTTGTACTATCAAAAATATTGTTTATTCCATTTAAGAATTATAGCATAGTCAAATGTAATGGTCCATTAGTCATATATCAATTTCAGTCAAGTCTTGTCGGGGATACTCTATTTGCAAAGTCCGTGTTGAATAGCCAATGTCAGTACACTTACAATAAATCAGTCCAACCTTATCTTCTCTCCGTTGAGAAAAATCAACACTCCTACAAGAACGCAGTCATCAATCCATCCAGTAATTAGGGATCAGTAAGCCAGAGAGAGAGAGAGCTGCATTTGCCTCGCTTCATATATAGTGCTTTTACAACCACACCCTTAATTACATTCTTGCAGTTAAAGTTACACACACTTTAACCAACAAACCATGATACCATATTTATTATTTTTACCCAAACCAGTTAGGGTAAACAATGTTATCCCTAACAGTGGTACTCATTCCTATCATCATGAAGTGTTTTGAGAAATTGGTCTGCCGGCACATCATTTCTGGTCTTCTGCATACATTTGATAAACACCAGTTTGCATACAGAAGAAAAAGATCTGCAGAGGATGATACAGCCATCACTCTTCACACTGCTCTGATTCATCTGGAACAGCGGGGGGGGGGGGGTTATGTGAGGATGCTTAGATTTTAGTTCTGCATTTAATACAATTCTTCCATATAGATTATTCAATCTGCCTTTGGATTATGGATTTCCTGTCTGGTCCCTCACAGAGAGTCAGATTAGGTAATCATACCTCTTCAGTGTTATTCTTAACACTGGTACACCATAGGGTTGCATGTTGAGACCCTTACTCTATACTCTTTATGTGCATTCCCATTCACGTTAGTAATACTATTACTAAATTTGCAGATGATACAACAGTGGTGGGACTCATCTCCAGGAGGGATGAGTCTGCCTACCAAGATGAGGTAGACCAGTTGCTTTTGTGGTGTGGAGACAATAACTTGGTCCTCAACACCAATAAGATTTATAGTGGACTATAGAAGGAACAGAACAGACATCCAGCCTTTGCTTATCAATGGAGATGAAGTGGAGCAAGAGGGCAGTTTTAAGTTTCTGGGTGTTACCATAAAAGAGGACCTGACCTGGGTTGCTCACATTGCAGCACTGATCAAAAGGGCCCAGCAGAGATTATACTACCTGAGACTTCTCAGAAAACAACAACTGAATGCAAAACTGCTTTTGACTTTCTGCCGCTGCACCATAGAGAGTATCTTAACTTACTGCACCTGTGTATGGTTTGCCAATTGCACAGTGGCAGATAGGATAGCATTCCAGAGGGTTAATGTCATTGCCCAGAAGATGGATTGTCTTCTCCCCTCTTTGGAAGAGCTTTATACTCCTGCTGCCTGAAGAAAATTCAAAACATTCTCAAAGATCCATCTCATCCTGGGGACCCTTTTTATGAACTATTACCATCTGGCAGACAGTACAGGATAATAAAAACAAGGACAAATAGACTGAAAAACAGCTTCTATCCCAGGGCAGTAACTCTATTGAATTCTACTGTATAGTGCAATATTAATGCAATATCAGGGGTTTTCAATTCAATGTACATAATGTGAAGGATGTGTGTTTGTGTTTATTTTCATAGTCATAATGTACACTGAAGATGGTATTTATATTCATTGTACGAGGTGTAATGACAATAAAGTAAACTAAATTTTAGGCCTGTAGCAGTGGACCTGGAGGAAGGTGGGGGCATGCATGCCTGGTTTTGGTTGTTGAGGGGCAGTTGTTGGGCCACTGATCTTGTGTTTGATATAGTCAGCACAGTAGTTTATGTACAGGTCAGTCTCTCTTTGGTCCTGGTGTCTTTTGAGCTCTGAGCGGAGCTCGCAGGTGCAGGTACATTGCAGTATGGACAGGTCAGGCCGCGAACAAAGTTTCCTATGGTTTGTGCAGCTTTTGGCAAGTTAGTTTATTGTGGAAATGAATTTGTGCTTGCTGGTTTCACTCTTGCAAATGACTCTGCAGAAGCATGGGGCCACCGATCCGTCACTGTTCTTGAACTTGGGGCCATTGCGGGAAACATAGATGATTTCATCAGGAGTGGTGGTTGATGCCTGGAAGTTGCTGGTAATGTCATGAACCTTTGTGATGTCATCGGATTCATTGGTGTCATCAAGTCCAAATAAGACAGTGTTGGGATGCTTCTGTTCACATTCAATTGCATATTTGACAAGAATGGAAATGAAAATTAAGCAAGATTAATTGGCTTGGGTTCAGTGGCTTGGGTTCTTGTGCTGTGTCATGATTCTGAGATACTGGTGCTTCACTTTTCCATTTTTATCCTTTTCTTCAAGGAATGCTAGACATGCTTCTAAAGTGTCCATCTGTTCAAGCAAAACAATAAATTTGTCAAGTCTGGGCTTGCAGGATGGGTAGAACAGTGGAAATGCAAAGAGGGAGGTTTTTAGTGATGTTGATTGAAGAAACTGGGCTACACCTTTGGTTAACACTTGTAGTGGGCATATGAGTCACATAGGGAGCAATTCATGGTACTCTCATCCTCCTCAAATGCTTCATCATAGACAAAGCATGTGCAGGAGTCATAAGACAAATCTGTAGCAGTCCCCTTCTTTTGGGGTGGGGGTTTGGCAGTAGAGTGTTTGCCAGTCATGACTGTCTATGGATTGTCTGTTTTTTTATTAAATTATTGTTTTTTATTTTATTTTGTGTGGCTGGGTTCTTCACAGCAGCCAGTGGGAGCTTTGCCCTCCACTTAGCTCACCTTGTCAACTTCCTCTCAGGAAGTTGGCCTCCCTTCACAATGGTAGCCCAGCTCACTCCCTGGCTCTCCCTGGCTGCCCAGCTGTTTATTGCCATTATTTAGTTGTATTGCTTACTTTTTGCTGGAGGGGCTCCTTGGATCGCCTTGGCTTCCCTCCCTGTTAGTCTCTGGTAGGGAATTGTCTTTCTGTTTGTTTAGTCTCAGGAGCCTCTCCAATGTTATTCTTCCTTCTTTTGGTCTCCAATGGGGATTTATTGCACCAATGGCTGGTGTTGAGGAACTGCTCTGGTTCACCGATTCCTCACTTGATAGCTGCAGATTGGCTTGAATTTTGCCCTTTTGGGTTCATTTCTCTGTTTGTTTGGAGTCTCAGGGCCTCCAGAATGACTCTCATGTGGGCAGCTGGATTTGTGGTTGGTTTTTAAGGACTTATTTGTCTGAATCCTTTCGCTGCTACTTTGTAGATCCCTAGGACCTAATCTATGTATTTTTTGTTGTTTTCGTTACTTCTACTATCTCTGAATTTGGTTTCTGGTACTTTTCTCTCCTTTGGGCTACCAGCGGCATGGCTATGCATCTGCTTTGGCTGCCAACTTGGAGTTATCCGATGTTGTGGAAACAGTCATCCTGAGAAAGAGATAAGGAGTTGTTCCCGTGTGCTTTTTCTGTGAAGCTTCTGATTGAGAGAAAATGGATGGCTCTCCTCCCTTGTACATTCCCCAAAGTAATGTACAGGGCAGAATAGGTGACAGGGTAAAAGTTATAAACTAGGGAAATTACAGGATACATAGGAAACAGGATGAGAGCAATAAATGAGTAAAAGAATCTGGGGTTCCCTCCCCATATGAATGGCAGTATCACGATAGGGATCTGACATGCTGACCCCCTTCAAAAAATGAGGGGATTACCTGTAAAAGAGAACAAAAGATGAATATCATAGAGAGTTAGTTCGGTTTATTAGGATATTTCGAGTGAAACTTTTTCAGCAATGCAGGGGCTCTAATATGTTTCTTAGCTACCCAACTCATTTTGTGAGGGGGGTAAATGTTTCCAGGAGACTAGGTATAGAGTTGAACTATAGTGGGTGTGGAAGTCAAGGATTTCTTTGATTTCAAAGTGTTGTTCTCCTTCAACCATAATAGGAACTGGAGGAGCTTCTGCTTGAGGTCTCAAAGGGGATGTAATTTTGGGTTTCAAGAGGCTGCAGTGGAAAACTGGGTGGACCTGTCTAAGGGTTTTGGAGAGTAGTAATTCCACGGTTACAAGGTTGATGATTCTATGATTGGGAAAGTAACTATGAATTTGGGTACCAATTTCTTTGACAGTTGTAAGGATTTTAGGAATTTTGTGGACAGGTAAACCCTATCACCTATTTTAAATGGGTTTGGTTCTGTCCTTTTGTCAGCTTGGGCTTTAAAAGGGGTTCTAGCCTCATTCAGGGCTAGTCTCACTACTGGCCATGTGTTTTGTAGTTGTTGTATTCACTCCTTAAGGGAGGGTATAGTTGGTTCCTGTCCGGATAGTTCTGGCATTAGGATGAAGTCCTGACCAGTGGCAACTTGAAATGGGGTGAACCCAGTGCTAGAGTGCACAGAGTTGTTGTAGGCAACCTGCAAAGAGAGGAGGTCAGTCCAGTTATCTTGTTAATAGTTAATAAAGCATCTCAAATATTGTTCCAGAACCAAGTTCAATTGTTCTGTCAATCCATTAGTCTCAGGATGATGACTAGAATTTAGGTCCTGGCTGGTTCTGAGAAGGTCAAAAAAGGTGTTTCAAAACTTTGAAGTTAATTGGACCACCCCCCCAATCAAATATTATCCTTTGTGAAGCCACATGTAGCCAATAGATATGCTGCAGAAACAGTTTGGCAAGTGCCTTTGCGGTGGGGATTTTTTGCAGGAAATGAAGTGGGCCTTGTTGGAGAAAAGATCTGTTACGACTCAGATAACAGTGTTCCCCCCACTTTCAGGTAACTTTACAATAAAATCCATAGAAATCTCTCTCCAGGGTGCTGAAGGCTTGGCTACTGTCTGTAAAAGACCGGTTTTTTTTCCCATATGTCCTCTTCGCTGCTGCACAGACCGCACAACTGGCCACAAAGCTTTCAACATCTTTCTTAAGAGATGGCCACCAGAATTGCCTTTTCATAAGGTGTTGGGTTTTCATGAACCCGAAGTGACAGCCAATTTGGAGTTGTGGTATGTTTACATGAGGGAAATTCTCTGACTGGCTGGAACATATAATTTTCCTCCCACCAAAGCTAAGTCACCTTTAATTAAACAGGTGTTTTTATGGGCTAGGAACCAGTCATTGGTTTGTAGTGCTTTTTTAAACTGCCTGAGTGGTAGCATTGCCCGTTAGTGGTTCTTGTTTGGCTTGTACCTTGGTTATCACTTTGGCTGCCAGTTGGGAGGCTGGGAGCAGGGGTTTGATCACTTCAAGTTTCCTGCTATTAAACTGAGGCTTTCTGGAGAGTGAATCTGCTCTAAAGTTTTTTCCCCAGGGAAATATTTTAGGTTGAAAGTGAAACATTTGAAGTATTGAACCCAGTGAACTTGTTTTGGGAAGAGTTTCCATGGGGTTTTTAGGGCCTCTAGGTGTTTATTATCAGTTCAGACTTCGAAAGGGATTTTATTCCCCTCTAGGAAATGCCTCCAAGTAAGGAGAGCCCACTGCAAAAGCTCCTTCTCCCAGATAGCACATCTCTGTTTAGTGTCGGTTAGTTTTTTAGATGTGTACGCGCAGGGCTGCAGTTGGCCCTGCTGGTTTTCTTGGAGTAGTATGGCTCCAACTTCTAAGTCACTGGTGTCTGCCTGTATGGTGAAGGGCTGTTCTGGATCTGGTGTTTTAAAACTGGTTTGGCTGAGAACAATTATTTCATTCTATCAAATGCTGCCTGGCATTCCATGGTCCAGTTTATGGGCTGCTTTGGTTTTGGTTCCTCCCCCTTTGTTTTCAGTAGTGATTGGAGGGCAATTTGTGTAAATGCTGGGATAAATTTGCAAACCCCAAATTTTGTAGTTGTTTGCGGGTGCAGGGGAGAACCCAATCAATCACTGCTTGTACCTTCCCTGGGTCCATTTCCATGCCCTTGTGAGAAATTCTGTATCACAGGTAGTCAGTTCTATCTTTGTGGAATTCACATTTGGAAAGTTTTGCGTAAAGTTTCACAGCACAGTTTGTTTAGGACTGCTCAGACAAGCTTTACATGCTCATCTTTTGTCTCAGTGTATATTAAAATGTCATCTAAGTTATACCAGAACCCCTCTGTACAGATGCTTATCGCACAAAGATCCATCTTTCTTTTCTCAGAATAGCACCAGGGTGGCAATTTTTGTTCATGTGGGTTTGATGAAACCTCTCACCAGATTTTTATCTATGAAGGCTCTCAATTCCTCGAGTTCCCTGGGGGACATGCTATACATTTTTGGTTTTGGTAGTTTGGCTCATGGGAGGATCTTGATAGCATAGTCTGTGGGGTGGTTGGGGGGGAGCTCATCAGAGCCCTCTTTGCTGAACACCTCAGCTATGTCCTTGTACTCCCTGGGGATGTCCTGGTCTGGTGCAGCCATTCCCGCCATCGCTACTTCTTTTTTGGGTCTCCCCCCATTTCCTCCCTTCCACCATCAGTCACTCCCCATTGAAATCTTAGAGTCCCCTGCTTCCAGTTCATTCTGGGGTTCCACTTCCTCAGTAGGTGAGCCCTAGAACTAGGAGCCATTCCATTCCAGGTGCCACAATGAAAGTGAGTCTCTCATCATGAGTCCCCATTGCTATGTCCAGGGGTTCTGTAGAAAAATGGCCAGTTTCCCCACTGCAACTGACCCATCTAACTGGCAGAACACAATGGGTTCTTTTTAGCTTCCGCAAGTGTATGCCCAATTTTCCCACCAGGCTTGGGTTAATCAAATACTGGGTGCACCCTGAGTCCAAGAGGGCTGAGATTTTTACTCTTTTCCCCCAACTGGGGACAAATAGTCTTAGTGGCTCAATTACCAGTGGGTTGTCTTCAGGGTCATTCTTGGATGGACCCGATTCCTCTCCAGGTGATGCTGGAGTTCCTTACCCCAATTTTGTGATGGGGCAAAACTCTGTGGCCTCTCTACTTCACAGTGCGGTGTCTTTTCCTTAGGGGGTTGTTTTTGTGGGCTTTCCTCCGGACAGGTGTTCTGGCTTTTGGGTGGAAGTTTTTGAATGACACTCAGCTGCACGGTGCCCCTCCTTCCTGCATTTGAAGCAGGCAGATGATCTTGGTACCAAGGGGTTTGCGGCTCGAATGGCTCTCTCTTCCCCTGGGGTGGAGATCTCTTCCAGGCTTTTCCCCCGCGGTACTGGTTTCTAGCAATGTCAATCTCCACTTCTTTGGTCAGGATGTACGTCGTGTAGGTGGTCTGTGCCCCTCAAGCCAGGCAGGTATGGTAGAGTTGGTCATTCAGGAAGTCTTTGAACCAGCTCACTAGGATGTCTTCTGGCCAGTCCACTCTGCAGGTGAGGTCTCGGAACTTTTCAACTACCAGCCAGTGCCCCTGTTTCACGGTTCTGATGTGATTGAGAGCTTTGCAATCTGCCAAGGGGGCCTTCAAATCGGTGGTGGAGAGCCATCATGAATCAATTGAAATTCCGCAGTTCAGGAGCGTCTGCATTGTGGATGGTCACCATCAAACAAGCAGCTACCCCTTCCAGGGCCAAGGTGATAACTCAGACCTGAGTGCTGTGTTTCTGGAAATCCCTCCCGTACTCCTGCATGTATGTGAGGACATGCACCAGGAAAAAATCAGGTTGCTGCGGGTTGCCATAATATTTCACTCCAAAGGGGGGGTCTTCATCTCCTGTTGTGGCACTCTGGGCTGGCCAGGAATGATTGCAAGGGCTGGTGCTGCATGGGGTGGGTTCATCTGAATGGATGCTGCTCCCCTGCCACGTCTGCTTGGCCTGCTGCTGCTGGATCTGGAGCAGTGGCCCCAGCCTCGTTGGCACCCCTCTCTGATGTCAATCTAATTTCCTCCTGGTTCTGAGGTTTTCAAGAGCCTCCAGCATGAACCACATAACATTTCTCTTGAGGCAGTCATCTCCACCAGTTCTTCGATCAGCTCTTCCTGTTTGGACAGGCCTTTCAGCTCACATTTCCAGCCTGGTTGTCAACTGGCCTGAGTAAGGGTGACTCCTCAGGTTCTTTCATCCCAGTTATCTTTCTTCCCCACTCTGATCAACCATCTAGTTGGGGGCCTCCAAACTAGCTTTGATGTCTTTGATGGGGCAGAACGAGCTTGCTTTTGCAGGCATGATATTCCCCTCTGAAAAAAAAATCAGGGCCGGCCAAAAGAGACCCCCCCCCACCGCGCGGCAAGAAATCGCTGCCCAGCTCCCTTTTGCTGCCGCTCAGTGGGCTCCGCTCGCACCGCCCGCGCTCCGCCCGCACCGCCCGCTCTCTGCCCGCACCGCCCACGCTCCGCCCGCACCGCTGGGGCTGTCAGGAGTTGCTACCGCCGGCGCGGCTCCGCACTGCTCCAGTCCCGCGTTGCCTTGGGAAGGGAAAGGCAAAACCAGGAGCCGCTGCTGCCATTGCAAAGCGCCGCTGCGGATCTTCCTTTTGCCTTTCCCTTCCTGAGGCAACGCGGGACTGGAGCCGCGCGGAGCCGCACCAGTGGTAGCAACTCCTGACTCGGGGCCTCCGAGGGGAGGGGAAGGAGGAGAAGGGGGAAAGGGGGGCGATTCTCAAAAAATTGGAATTCCGATTTTAATCGGAAGAATATCATGTCTGCTTTTGGCTGGGTGGTGGAGGTCTCAACATTCTCCCTCTCCTTGCTCGGCGCTTTGCTTGGACATTGTGTGCAGGATCCCCTTGGTAGACCAAGTTTGCTTCTCCAGATTGATGACTTTTGCAGATCCTGCTTTATGTAAGGTCCTGCCTCTACACTCCAATCAATAAATAAGAACTGAATGTAATCTTCTGTAACATTAGAATTTTGTTTTACGTATTTTATGTGGAATAAAAATAAAATCAGAAAGTATAAAATCTATGTAAATCTTATACAATTAAATTATGAACATTTCAGCAATAAATAGTATAGTTTATGAGTCATGTGACATCCATAAGCTAATTTTTTGCATTAGATAGACAATTTGACTTTTTGGTATGCTTCTAATAAAAACAGATATCTTGAGATTGGAGAAGTTTATACATTTGTTTCAACCCACAGAGTTCATGCCCACTTTGATTCCTGCTGAAAGAAATCATCAATACCCTGTACAAAATCTGATGCACTCCCCTATTACACACACTTCATCACAATGGAAAATTTTCATTTGTTTGCTTATTTGTAATAGCTTATAAGTAAAACTCTCATAATCTCAATTTAAAATACCTTCCAAAGTTATTTTATTTCAAAAGCATTCAACAGCATAATTTGTGTATTTTACCACTTAAAATTAATAAAATATTAAATAACTTTAATATTAATTAGTCATTAGACTATCTGAAAATATATTACATAATTGAATTTATGCTATCATTACCAGGTAGAATATACATTGTTAATAAAGTGTGTCATACAGAAATATGTTTCACATGGAAATATGGAATAGCTAAAATAAAATAACAAAATGAATGGGAAATTCTGACGCAAATTCTATATGCTTCAGTCCCAATTTAGATGGAAAGTATAATCTATCAGGTAATATTAAACTGCCCCTCCCCAACCAATTGATTAACAAAACATTTGGAACAATCTATGTATAAGTTGTATGTTCTAAAAATCTTATATAGATATTCAGAGGCTCTTTTTGTTTCTGAGAAACAAGAAAACAAAAGTATGAGTCATGGCAGCACAGTGGTTAGAATGCAGTACTGCAGGCTATTTCTGCTGACTGCCGGCTGACTGCAGTTTGGCAGTTCGATTCTCATTCTCTATATTCTCATTCTCTAAAAAAGGTGACTGTTAAGAATGGTAGTCACCTAACAGTTGGGTTGGCAATATATAAACCAGGATAGTCATTTAATACTGTTGTATCTTTAAGAGAATGTTGTAATTGTGATTGGCTGAGGTTCCTCCAACGGCCATAAAATGGAGCCAGAAACCTGGTTTGTTCCCTTTTTGCATTTCCTTTGCTTCCCTTTTGCCTTTTGCCTGATCGTCATTCTGCTTGAATTGCTGAGAGTCTTGCAACTGTTCGCAAACTCCGTTTACTGAACTCTGTTTATGATACTGGTAAAGAAAAGGACTTTGTTTTTTTATTATCTTGAATACTAACTGCTTTAACCGTGTATGATTTGGACTGTTTGTTGGACTTTGTTTACCCGTTTACAGGATGTAAAAGTTACATTTTACTATTCAGTGTATCTGTGTGCTGGTTGTGTGTTATTCATCACCATTCTCACTATGTTTCCTTGAGTGCACTCATTCTCCTAACGAGGAATACCTCAACAGTGACCCCAGCCTGGTTGAAAACTACAGACCAATCTTACTGTGTTGCGTCATGTGCAAAGGCATGGAATTAATCATTAACCAATGCATTACCCTCCACCTACTCTCCAAAAAACAATTTGGTTTCAGAAAAAAAATTGTCCTGCAATCTGCAACTCCTACACTGCAAAAACATATGGACTACACTACTTGACCAGGGTAAAGCAATAGATGCAATTTACATAGATTTCTCCAAAGCCTTTGACTCAATGGTACATGACAAACTACTGTTAAAACTCAACTCTTACAGCATTTCCAGACTCCTTCATAAGTGGATTACTGCATTTCTGTCAAATAGACAACAAATAGTAAAAATAGAAAATGCCCTATCAAACCCTGCACCAGTTAACAACGGTGTTCCCCCCAAGGCAATGTTCTAGGACCCACCCTCTTTATACTCTATATAAATGACCTTTGAGATCACCTTATAAGCAATTGTGTCCTCTTTGCTGATGACATAAAACTATTCAACACCACCGACAATGCTACCATCCTTCAAAGTGACCTCGATTATGTGTCTGAATGGTTAAACAATTGGCAACTCCAAATCTCGACCAACAAATGCTCTGTCCTACACATTGGTTAAAAAAAATCAGTACACCAAATGCAAACTAGGTTGATGTGACCTCATTGATGATCCTCACTCTGTCAAGAACCTTGGAGTACTCATATCTAATGACTAAGCGCCAGAGCTCACTGTAACAGCATTGCCAAAAAGCTTCAAGAATTGTAAATCTAATCTTAACAAGCTTCTCCTCCGGTAATACTGAATTACTAACTAGGGCATACAAAACCTTTGCTAGACCAATACTTGAATACAGTTTGGCTGTCTAGAATCTGCACTGTATATCGGACATTAATACTATTGAGCATGTCCAGAAGTATTTCACAAGAACAGTACTACACTCCTCTGTTCGCAATAGATTACCCTACACCACCAGGCTTGAGAGTTTGAACTTGGACAACCTAGAACTACACCACCTACGGTTTGACTTAAGCATAGTATAGAAAATTATCTGCTATAATGTACTACCAATCAATGACTTTTTCAGCTTCAACCGCAACTATACAAAAGCACACAACAGATATAAACTTATTGTAAACCACTCCAAACTTTATTGCAGAAAGTACGACTTCAGCAACAGAGTGGTCAATGCATGGAATACACTACCTGACTCTGTTGTTACATCCTCAAACCTACACTCCTTTTCCCTCAAACTAACCACTATTGACCTCACCCCATTCCTAAGAGGTATGTAAAGGGGCATGCATAAACGCACAATCATGCCTACCGTCCCTTTTCTATTGTCCCCAATTATTTGTACCTATTTCCTGTATTCATACTTATGTTTATTCTTATCACTATTATCTTGTAAGTGATTGACAAATCAAATCAAATCAATAAAATAAATATTCTATCCTATAATTCATAAAATGTAGAGGCTGCGTAGACTCAGATGAAGATAATGATAGTGGCAAAATGGGCATTGGTGCTTACCTGATAGGCCCTTTGTCATCCAGCTGCGTAGAGCATCCAGAGTGGGAGGTGCTCCAGTCTCCGCTCTTACAGGCTGAGCTATAATTGAAGAACGCTCCTCCTCCTCCACATGACACCTCCGTAGCGTTCCCCAGTTTTACGAAGACAAGAAGACAAGCGACTATCCTCTCCTCTCAACTATGTAGCAACTCACAACTACTTAACTGTATAAATCATTGGCTGAAACAGGATTCCCCACCAGACGGACAATTTAGGGTGGGGCTGGATGCTCTACGCCAGTGGTCCCCAACCTTTTTTGTACCAGGGACCAGTTTCAAGCACAAACACTTTTTCAAGGACCGGGGGTGGGGGAAAGAATCCGAGTTTGGTGGTTTGCTTGCAGACGTTTCATTACCTGACTAGGTAACATCTGATGTTGTTACCTAGTCGGGTAATAAAACGTCTGCCAGCAAACCACCAAGTTCAGGGAGCACCTCGGCCCTGCCTCCCTCAGCCCCATCCCTCAGGTGTCTCCCTCCCTCCCTCCCTCCCTCAGGTGTCTGTCTCGTTCCTCTCTCAGTCGCTCTCTCGCTGCTCCACCAGCGCAGGAAGAAACTGCTTCAAAGAAGCCGGGGGTGGCTTTTCCTGTCGCCACAGCTCCTCCGAAGCGCCCATTTACCCCCACCCCGCCGCCCGCGCGCGGTTCAATCCACAGTGCTCCGTTCTGCCTGCCTGCCTGCCTTCTTCGTTTCGGAGCAGCTTCGGCTGATAAAAAGAGGCGAATAGTTATTATTCTCAGCCGAAGCTGCTCCCAAACACCAGAAACGAAGGCAGGCAGGCAGAACGGAGCACTGTGGATTGAAGCGCGCGCGGGCGGGTGGGGTGGGGGGTGGGGGTAAACGGGCACTTCGGAGGAGCTGCAGCGACAGGAAAAGCCACCCCCCCCGGCTTCTTTGAAGCAGTTTCTTCCTGGGCTGGTGGAGAAGCGAGAGAGCGACTGAGAGAGGAACGAGGCGGGAGGAAACCAAAGCCGCCGAGCCAGAGAGCAGGGCAGGCTTCGGTTGCTTCCTCCCTCCCCTTCTTTCATTTGTGTCCTTGATCCCCGATCCCAGCAGCATTCACCGAAGGCGAAGAAAGCCGCCATTTTTTTTTCATTTTTTTTTCTTTGCGGCCCGGTACAGAGTGCTCCACGGACCGGTACCGGTCCGCGGCCCAGTGGTTGAGGACCCCTGCTCTACGCAGCTCGACGAGAAAGGGCGTATCAGGTAAGCACCAACGCCCATTCTCCATAGAGCTGCTGCGAGCATCCAGAGTGGGACATACCAAAACATGGCCTGTCCTACGGGAGGGACTCCGTCTGGGTTGGAATATCCTCTGATTCTCTTGCCACTTGTTGAAGGACTCGCCTACCAAAAGACGCTTCTGCTGAAGTGAATACATCGATTTTATAATGACGAATAAAAGGTGATGGGGACGCCCAGGTAGTCGCTCGACAGATATCATTTATCGAAGCCTGGGTAGCTCAAGCTGCCGAGGTAGCCGCACTCCTTGTAGAATGTGCGGTTATCCCACTGGGAACAGGAAGCGCCTGAGTTAAATAGGCCTTGGAGATTGTAGCTCTGATCCAATGGCCTACAGTAGACGGGGATACTTTGAAACCCAGCGTCTTTGGTTGGAATGACAGGAACAGTGATTCTGACTTTCTGAAAGGATGGGTGCGACTGATGTAAATACGAAGCGCCCGTCTGACATCGAGGGTATGCCACTGCCTTTCCCTTTCTTGAGAAGGCTTGGGGCAAAAGTTAGGAAGAATGAGTTCCTGTGACCTGTGAAAGGCTGAGTTAACCTTGGGAAGGAAGGAAGGATCTGGTCGCAGGACCACTTGATCAGCGTGGAAAACGCAAAGATCCTTTCTAACGGACAGAGCTGCTATTTCAGATATCCGTTGTGCATATGTAATTGCTACGAGAAACACCACCTTGAACGTAAGGAATTGGAGTGATGCTTCCCTTAAAGGTTCGAAGGGAGGTTTAGTCAGTGCCGTGAGAACCTTGTTAAGGTCCCAGGTTGGGTACCTGTGCATTACTGGAGGATGTAAATTGGTGGCCCCTCTAAGGAATGCTCGAATACGAGGGTGGTGTGAAAGTGGGTCAGCGGAGTTGCCAGAAATAACAGTTGATAAGGCTGCCACTTGCCTTCTCAAAGTATTGGGGGATAGGCCCCTGTCCAATCCTTCTTGCAAGAAGGCCAAAATTTGAGCCATCGATGGGGAGAGCAGATTAATGCGTGATTTGTGGCACCATTTGCAGAAAATGCTCCAGGTAGCATTATATATCCTGATGGTTGAAGGCCGTCTCGCTGCCAGATGGTTTCAATGACCTGATTGGAGAGACCCTCCTTTCTTAAACGCTCCCGCTCAACCTCCAGACGGCTAACTGAAGCCACTGAGGATTTGGATGCTGAAGAGGTCCCTGGGATAGCGAGATCCTGTCCGGTGGAATCCGCCAGGGAGGATCCACTGACAGGTTGCGAAGGTCGGCAAACCACAGTCTCCTGGGCCAGTACAGGGCAACCAGGAGAAGTTCCGCCCTCTCGTGAACCAGCCTTTGGATCAGTTTGGGGATTAACAGCAGTGGGGGAAATGCATATAAAAGCCCTGTGGGCCAGGGGCAGCGTAGGGCATCGTGATTCTCTGCCCCCTTGGTGGGGTACCTCGAGAAGAACCTCGGTATCTGGGCGTTGAGCGGTGATGCGAATAGGTCCACTAGCGGGTGGCTGAATATCGCTGAGGCCTCCCTGAACAGGAGGGGATGTAGGTGCCATTCTGCCTGGTCTAAGGTGGCCCTGCTCAACCAGTCATTTGAGGCCCCCGAGATGTAATCTGCCCTGATGGATAAAAGGTTGGTCTCCGCCCAGCGACAGAGACGCTCGGCCTCCCTCATGAGATGGATGGAATGAGTGCCCCCCTGCCGGTTGATATGGGCCTTGGTCGTAATGTTGTCCATCAGGACCAGGACATGGCGGCCGCGCACTTGAGGCAGGAAGGTGCGTAGGGCCAGGTATACTGTGTGAAGCTCCAGCCAGTTTATACTGCACCGTTGCTCGGCTGCTGACCAGGTGCCCTGAGCTGAGAGCGAAAGGATGTGGGCCTCCCATCCTGATAGGCTGGCGTCTGTTGTGAGGGTGACCATTTGGGGCTCCTTGAAGAGATGTCCCTTGTTGATAGCGAGTCTGGTCCACCACAGAAGCGATGCGAGAACTCTTGAGGGAACCTTCACCACGGCTCTTGAATTGCCCCTTCCGGAACGCTGATATGGCAGGAGGAACCACTGCAGAGATCTGGTATGCAAATGGGCCCAGGGAATAATGGATATGCATGAGACCAATTTGCCAAGTAATTTAGATAAGTCCAGCAATGACGCCTTCCTCGCTCGTCTTATCACCCTGACTAATTTTTGAATGCTGAGGAATCTTTCAGAGGAAAGGAAGACCCTTTCTTTAACTGAGTCAATCACTGTTCCTAAGTGAGCGATTCGAGTGGAAGGAGAAAGCTGACTCTTCTCCCAATTTACTAGCAGGCCGTGGGCCTGAAGAACCGAGAGAGTAGTTCTGGTGTCCCTTATGGCTTGGCCTTTGGAAGGAGAGAGGATGAGAATGTCATCCAGGTAACAGTGGATACGGATGGGGAAATTTCTAAGGTGGGCCGCTAGGGCTGCCAGGACCTTGGTAAAGGGTCCTCGGGCAGAGGCTAGGCCAAAGGGAAGAGCCACATACTGAAAATGGTGACCGTTGTAGCAAAAACGAAGAAATTTGACAAAGGAGGGTGAATGGGGGTGTGGAGATATGCTTCTGAGAGGTCAATGGAAGTGAACCAATCTCCCTTTCTGATGCCCTGAAGAATAGACTGAAGGGTGGGACTTCCGGTTTGTCGGCTTCGAAGCGGCAGGGATTTGCGGCTTACGCGATCCTGCCCGCGCTAGCCGTTTTTGGGGCTCCGACCCAGCCGGGTCTGGAGCTAGGCCACTGCAGGGGCAGCTGAAGGTAGGGGATCCGGAGAAGGGTTTGGGGTGCTGCAGACTCCCTCCCTGGCCGGCAGAACTCCCTTTTCCCAGGGACGGTGCAGCGGCGGTCTGTAATGGCCGCCACAAAGAAGCTGGCAGCCGGGTAAGAATGCGCAGGAGGAAGTGGAGAAAGTGATTGAGAGGAGAAAGTTTTTCTTGGCTCCTAGGACTCTAAGACATATCTAATAAAATTCCTGAAAAGTATGACTTTCTGAATAATACCTGCCAGAAGAGGAAAAAAGCGGCTGTGAAGGTGCTGAAAGGATAGCTTTCCCTCTTTTCCTACGGAATAAATAACTGGATATTAAGAAACCTATTTTTAGGTGAAAATTGGTTTTAAGCGATGAGTGGGAAGAGAGGATTAAAAAGAAAACATTTGTATGCTAAGATTTGTTGGAGCAGATGCCTTAAGGATTTGAAGACTAGAATATATTGCAATAAGATTTTAAACAGATTTGGACTTTCTTTCTCTTGGATTGATATTGCCCCAGAAGGAGAAAGTGAGAATTCTGCCTTGGTTTGGACTGACTGATAACTTTGGGACTGTTTTATTTTTTTTTTATTTTCTTTTGAATATTCTGGTTGTTGTAAGAAGAAAGAAGGGGAAAAGAAAAGAAAAGATTTATAATGGCTCTTTCTGTTGAGGAACTAAGAAAAGAATATGAACAAGCAAAAAAAAATGGTAAAGATGGTGTGGAAGAAGCTTTCCTTTTCTTAGAAATGGCGCTTATTAATTATCAACAAACATTACAACAGATGAAGACAGCAGAGGAACAAGAAAGAAAGAAAGGAGCCATCTTTAATGAATCTCAGAACTTGATTCAGAAAGAAGGAAGAGAGAAAGAAAAGAAAAGAAGAGAAAAGAAGAAAATTAAAGGACTTAAGGACTTAAGATCTAAAAAACATTTAAGAAAGGGAAAAATAAGGTGCAAAACCAATATGATGATAGTAAACAAAAGGGAAAAGGAATACGACAGAGAAGGGAAGCTGGCAAGGCAGAGGCTAGAAGAAGGGGGGTAGAAAGGTTTGTTGGGAGAAGAAAGAAAGGGAAAAGGTGGAGAAAAGCTACAATGTCTTGAAATTAAATGAAAAAAAGAAACTTTTTTTGGATAATGGATAAAGTATAATTTTTTTTTAAAAAAAAAAAAGATTTTGCAAGGTACATAAGATGAGATGGTAGTATTGTAATGATTTAAGAGTTGATAAGAGATTAAAATGTTAAAATGTTTAAAAATGATTGGCTTTAAAACTTAATAATAGGGGAGGTTTAGAATATTGTTTTAATTAAAGAGTTTAATAAGACTATGGTATTGATGTTATTATAAAATTTTTATTATAGTATCTTTTTTTTTTAATATTTGGATTTATTGTCTAATTATGTACTTAATTATGTTGGATGTATTAGTTAGATAGAATGTACCAAGCAAAATCGGATTGGGTATTAGATATTATTTTAAAGATTAATTTGATTAACTTAGGGGGAGATAGAAAGGCATCTTACTCTGATTAATGATTTCAGGAGAAACTTATTTTCTTTTTTTTTTTATAAGGAATGAGACAAAGGGATGATAAAAATGGACAAAAGATATAAATATAATGATTCAAATTAAGATGATTAATTAAGATAGAAGTAAGAAGTGTGAAATATGTGGGGAAGTTAATATAGAAGGCTTAGAATGGTAAATAAAATAAGTAATGATATGGAAGATGAGCATGAATATAATTGAAGTCCATGAAGAGAGAGACACCTGGGTCCAAGTTACTTTCCAAAAGATTTTTTTTTTTATGTTTTGTGTGTTGTGTGTATATGTCTTTTGGGGGAGAATTAGTTAAAATTGTAGAAATATAGATTGAGAATAATGGTAACTAAGTCAGAAAGAAACAGATGAAATAATAATAATGATATTGAATAAGAGTAAAGAGAAGTAAAGAGAAATTGAATAAGAGGTTTTGGTATGTTGTATGGAAATGGTTTAAAACAGAATTATAATTTATCTGACTTGTTAAATTGACAATGAAAAAGGTTTAAACATGTAATGAATAATGACAATTTGTGTGTTTTAAAAATTAATAAAACTTGTTTTAAAAAAAAAAAAAAAAAAAGAATAGACTGAAGGGTATGCATCTTAAACTTATGCCGGACAATGTAGCGATTAAGCCTCTTCAAGTCTAGAATGGGTCTCCACCCTCTGGAGTGCTTTGGAACTATGAAGAGGTGGGAGTAAAAAACCCTTCCCCGCTGAGAAGATGGGACAGGCTGAATGGCCCTGATTTCGGTGAGGTGCTTGATAGCGGATTCTATTAAAGCCCGCTTGGTGCGGTCCTTGGAAAGAGGGGAAACCATGAAATGCTCCGGGGGGGGGGGGGAATTGGAACTCAAGGGATAGACCGAACCTGATGGTGTCCCTAACCCAAACATCAGAAGTGGATGTTTCCCATTGCTCAGCAAAATATTTAATGCGCCCACCAATGGGATAGGGGGTTAGGGACTTATCTGGGGTGCCGGGACGGCTTACCTCCTGTGCCCCGGAAAGGTCTCCTGTAGTTGGCCCCTCTCCTATTCCTGTCCCCGGTGTCGGGGAGGACCTGGTAGGCCGGTCAAAAGGACGGGGCTCTCTGAAACCTGGGGGGGAAGGGTATCTGATAGGGGGTACGAAAGGAGCCCCTTCGAAAGGGCTGGGACACTCTGGGCTCTGGCCTGCGAAAAAAAGATGGAAGATATTTCTTTTTATTCCGGCTTTCCATCAGCAAGGGTTCCAGGGCCGGACCAAATAGTTTGCCTCCCGAGAGGGGAGCCGAAGCCAATTTAGATTTGTTCTTGATGTCTGCTTGCCAGTGCTTAAGCCAGAGCAGACGACGGGCTGTAACATGTGAAGAGATAGCCCGGGAGGAGAACTTGACGGCGTGGAAGGTGGCGTCGGACGCAAATTCCGCTGCAGCAGTAAGTTTGGCAATGTCCTGGTGTCTGTCTCTTGCGAGGCTGAGCTAAAACTGGGGAACGCTACGGAGGTGTCACGTAGAGGAGTAGGAGCGTTCCTCAATTATAGCTCAGCCTGTAAGAGCGGAGACTGGAGCACCTCCCACTCTGGATGCTCGCAGCAGCTCTATGGAGAATTACTTTCTCTTCTTCAATTTCAAAACTTCAAAAGATACAAAAATGTATCCCATGTTACCTTTACATGCACAAAAACATCAAAAGATTTTGTGTTTTGTAATCCTTCTCTGTTTAACAGGATAAACATTCTTTCACCTTTTACAGTTTAAGTTTTAAAATGTTTAGATTTGACACAATAAACTCTAATAATAGTGGCAATAGTATGTTGCCAAAGACAACTATTCAGTATATATGTGTATACAAATCAGACAAAACTGCAGAATTATATTAAGTTGTTTCTCTGTTTCCTCCAACATACTTATAAATTAAAGTGATTTTTAAAGGACACATTCAATATAAAAAAATATTATTAGAATGAAAACTGATGTAAAAAATGAAGTTTTTGTGCCATTTAACATAGGTTAACTTTGAAAAAAATGAGGAAGAATTGAAGTACATTAATCTAACTAATTATCTTTGGCACGAATATCAGCCTTATGACCCTTATAACTAACTTGTTATAATTTCTACCGCTAATTACTAGAATTACTAATATAGAAGACACTGTTTGAATAAGTTAAAAAAGATTTGTCCTTGATAAATTATAATATTAGTAATATTAGCTTTGCTTCTTTTTGTGGGTATGTTACAGAAAAGAATTATCAAGTTATCTTGTCTTTAAGATACAATAATTTTCTAATACACATTTGGTTATTCTTAAATGCAGGGGTCCCCAACCACCGGTCTGCAGAACCGGTCCGTGGAACAAATCCTACCGGGCCGCTGGTTTGCTGGGCGCCGCCATCTTGTTTTGATGAAAAAGTGCTTCCGGTGAGCTTTTCCGGGTAGAAAGCTCACCGGAAGCACTTTTTCATCAAAACAAGATGGCGGTGCCCTGCTGATGCCGGTACCGGGCCGCGGCATAAAAAAGGTTGGGGACCACTGCTTAAATGGATTATTAAGTTGAATTATTTAACTATTATTCTATGTTATTTTAACCCAGAGGTGTTCAATCTTGGCAACTTTAAGACTCATGGACTTCAATTCCCAGACTCCACCAGTTGAAGTTCCCAAAGTTGGACATTCCTGGTTGAAACTGATGTGAGAAGAGGCAGCAGAATCCATACATGGGACAATGGGAAGGAAACATTTTCGGACGCCTTCATTAGTTTGCTAAGTCTGCCTAAGAAAACTTTTACAAATTTCAAGATTATGTTTTTTACTCCCAACTAGCATGACTTTCTGACATCTGTGTAGCTTTTGCTTCCTTGATTTACTAACTATATAGCTGTTGAGAGTTTGGTATACGGCTGTTTGAATGTACTACGTTTCCTACACTAGTTTAACTTTTTTAACAATCCACTTATAAGCCACAATTTATACTGTACAACTCTTTTCTTTTTTTCTTGACAAATTGATTGGTTATATAAGCAATCACGCTCTCCCCAAAGCTCTATTTATAGATCTATCAGAAGCTTTCAAAGTCTAATAGCAAAGATTACTTTGGTTACTTTGAACTGTTATAGACAGGTGCATCTTTTCCACATTTTTTATAAGGCGACATTAATTTATTTGTGTTAAATTTATATCCCATTTTATCCCTCATGTCAGCATATTCTGCTCTGAAGCTATAAATGAAATATCTAATATCTAAACTAAAATGTATAAAGTTAATCACAACACATTATACAATTTACAAGGTCCAGTTTAGAATATCCAGTCAATAATTGTCTTCATAAGCATAATATATTTTATTAAGCTCAGAAGACCCCTTATATTTTATTTATTTAAGAAAATTTATATGGCTTCTTAACTTACCCATAATGACTCCAGGTGTCTTACAAAGATAAAAAGCCAATATAAAAACAATAACAAGCTATAACTCCCCTTTCAGAAATATCAATCAATCAATTAATTAATCAAATAAGCCACTTGATGGGCTCCATCCCATTCTGGATTCCCCAGGTGCAAAATGAGGCCTTCAGGGCCTTGCAAAAAAAAAAATGTCAAAGGAGATGATGATGATCCAGAGGGAGAGAGCCACTATGGAATATACCCTTCTTGTTCCTGCTAGATCAGGGTGAAACTCTATTTCATTGAGGACTGGATCAGCATTGGGATTGTCCTCCAGGGGCTGGGGGGAGGAGAGTCATGATCACCCTGGTCACGTCTGACTGGGCATGGCCTGGGGACATGACCAGCTTAACGTTGCTCGCATGGGTGGTGCCTGTGATGGCTTGGCAGAGTTGGGAAGGGACTCCAGGAGTCTCCAGTGGGTGGGCGGAATGGGAGGCTCATCCTACAGGATGAGGTGACGTGAGGCAGGGGGCAGGGCAGCTACAGCCAGTGTGCCTTCAGCTGCTTTCGGCACCGCTGTTTCCCACCCCACCTCGCCAGGCTGGTCTGGTCTGGTGGTGGTGGTGGGATTGCCTTCTGCCTTCTTCCTTCTCTGCTGTGCCACAAATGGGGATTGACCATCCCCAAGCCCCACTGCTGTCAAAGTAAATCCCAGGCACTGCACTGCAATGGACAGACAAAAAGTGCAGCTTTTGTCTGAAGGAGGAGGAAGAGCAGGGAGAAGAAAGAGGCTGAATGAAAAACATCCTCACTCCTCCCCAGCCCTGGTATAACTCTCTGAGGTTGGATCAGATCTCCCTCCCTCTCTCCCCCCTCTCTCTCCCCCTCCCTCCCTCTCTCAATCACACATAGGATCAGATCACACTTGTTCTCTCTCTCTCTCTCTCTCTCTCTCTCTCTCTCTCTCTCTCTCTCTCTCTCTCTCTCTCACACACACACACACACACACACACACACACACAAACACAGAGGTTAGATTGGATTGCTCTCTTGCTCTCTCTCTCTCTGTGGTGGCAGTGGCAGCGCTTCAGTGCCTAGCTGGTGGGGTGCTTCTCACTTGGCTGTTTTCCTCTTTTTTTTTCTCCTGCTCCTTCTCCTCCACGTTAATCCCCAATTGTGGCATGGTGGAGAAGGCGCCTGGTGGGGGAATGGAGATTGACCATCCCCAAGCCCACTGCTGTCAAATGTCAGGGTTTGCTCTCTCCCTCCCTCCCTCTCTCACACACACACACACACACACACACACAGAGAGAGAGAGAGAGAGAGAGAGAGAGAGAGAGAGAGAGAGAGAGAGAGAGAGAGAGATTGTTCTCTTGCTCTCTTACTCCACCTCATGGCAGCGGCACCAGCCATGCTCTCCAGGGCGGCTGCAACTGATCTGTCCTCCACCCCTCTCCACCTCAGTTTCTGGCTGCAGCACCAGTGCATTGCTCAGCCTCCTGCTCCATTACAGTGGCAAGCAAGGAGAAGAAGAGGCAAAGAATGAAGAACGAAATGAGGGGGTGGAGGGGGTGGAGCATGAAACAAGTCAGGGAGTGTGGAGCTGCCCCACCCGCCCCACACTGGCTTACCTGAGGTCCCTTCAGCCATGCCAGCCATGCCAAACCCTCATCCCCCATCCCCAGGGCAGCCACATTCCTTCATTTATCTGCTTGCCAGCTCTGTTTGCCGCCGCCGCATGCAACACAACAAAAGTAGGCTGTGGGACTATGGTAAAAAAATAATAATAATTCAGACCTTCTGACTTCTCATGAAAAAAAAAAGATTTCACGAGGTTGGAAGGTCTGAACTATTTTTTTTTTACTGTAGTCCCACAGACTACTTTAGTTGCCCTGCATATGGCAGTGGAGTTCTAGACCTGTGTGCGCATGCACCCGCTGCCTCCTGTGCTCACGCAAGCTCACCTGGATTGTATAGGCCTGGCCAAAGCAATGCAGGGTGGCCCCTTAGTTTCCAGGGTGGACATGCAGGCCAGATATGATCTCATCACAGTCTGGTTCTGGCCCATGGGCCTTGAGTTTGACACCCCTGTGCTAGATGGATCTCCTTAGGAGAGGAAGGATACATAGCATTTCCTGCCTCCCCACTCTATTTAATAGATATGCTATATACTCTATATGTATGTATATGTAGATATATAACATAATTTTAAATCTGAATTATGGCTTAAAATAGTTGGGAAGGGACTCCAGGAGTCTCCAGTGGGTGGGCGGAATGGGAGGCTCATCCTACAGGATGAGGTGACGTGAGGCAGGGGGCAGGGCAGCTACAGCCAGTGTGCCTTCAGCTGCTTTCGGCACCGCTGTTTCCCACCCCACCTCGCCAGGCTGGTCTGGTCTGGTGGTGGTGGTGGGATTGCCTTCTGCCTTCTTCCTTCTCTGCTGTGCCACAAATGGGGATTGACCATCCCCAAGCCCCACTGCTGTCAAAGTAAATCCCAGGCACTGCATAATGGACAGACAAAAAGTGCAGCTTTTGTCTGAAGGAGGAGGAAGAGCAGGGAGAAGAAAGACTGAATGAAAAACATCCTCACTCCTCCCCAGCCCTGGTATAACTCTCTGAGGTTGGATCAGATCTCCCTCCCTCTCTCCCCCTCTCTCTCCCCCTCCCTCCCTCTCTCAATCACACATAGGATCAGATCACACTTGTTCTCTCTCTCTCTCTCTCTCTCTCTCTCTCTCTCTCTCTCTCTCTCTCTCTCTCTCTCTCTCCACACACACACACACACACACACACACACACACACAAACACAGAGGTTAGATTGGATTGCTCTCTTGCTCTCTCTCTCTGTGGTGGCAGTGGCAGCGCTTCAGTGCCTAGCTGGTGGGGTGCTTCTCACTTGGCTGTTTTCCCTCTTTTTTTTTCTCCTGCTCCTTCTCCTCCACGTTAATCCCCAATTGTGGCATGGTGGAGAAGGCGCCTGGTGGGGGAATGGAGATTGACCATCCCCCAAGCCCACTGCTGTCAAATGTCAGGGTTTGCTCTCTCCCTCCCTCCCTCTCTCACACACACATACACACACACAGAGAGAGAGAGAGAGAGAGAGAGAGAGAGAGAGAGAGAGAGAGAGAGAGAGAGATCAGATTGTTCTCTTGCTCTCTTACTCCACCTCATGGCAGCGGCACCAGCCATGCTCTCCAGGGCGGCTGCAACTGATCTGTCCTCCACCCCTCTCCACCTCAGTTTCTGGCTGCAGCACCAGTGCATTGCTCAGCCTCCTGCTCCATTACAGTGGCAAGCAAGGAGAAGAAGAGGCAAAGAATGAAGAACGAAATGAGGGGGTGGAGGGGTGGAGCATGAAACAAGTCAGGGAGTGTGGAGCTGCCCCACCCGCCCCACACTGGCTTACCTGAGGTCCCTTCAGCCATGCCAGCCATGCCAAACCCTCATCCCCCATCCCCAGGGCAGCCACATTCCTTCATTTATCTGCTTGCCAGCTCTGTTTGCCGCCGCCGCATGCAACACAACAAAAGTAGGCTGTGGGACTATGGTAAAAAATAATAATAATTCAGACCTTCTGACTTCTCATGAAAAAAAAAAGATTTCACGAGGTTGGAAGGTCTGAACTATTTTTTTTTTACTGTAGTCCCACAGACTACTTTAGTTGCCCTGCATATGGCAGTGGAGTTCTAGACCTGTGTGCGCATGCACCCGCTGCCTCCTGTGCTCACGCAAGCTCACCTGGATTGTATAGGCCTGGCCAAAGCAATGCAGGGTGGCCCCTTAGTTTCCAGGGTGGACATGCAGGCCAGATATGATCTCATCACAGTCTGGTTCTGGCCCATGGGCCTTGAGTTTGACACCCCTGTGCTAGATGGATCTCCTTAGGAGAGGAAGGATACATAGCATTTCCTGCCTCCCCACTCTATTTAATAGATATGCTATATACTCTATATGTATGTATATGTAGATATATAACATAATTTTAAATCTGAATTATTTAAAATATACCTTCATGCAAACATTTTTTTCTTATAATACATTTTACTATATTTACAAGGCAATAAGCAAATAATAAAGTGAAAAGCTGCTAGTGAAACATTATTTCACACAAACAAGACATGACCAATTTTAAGTATGAATTACCACAGTTGAACCTAGGAGATCCTTAAACTTTATTAGAACTTTCTTCTCTGCTTTTCTTCTCTGCCTCAAATAAACACTTCTATGATTGAGACAATATTTTATTACTATGCTTGTTTCTAATACTGGGGAAATTGGTTTGTTCTCAAAATCAGAGAGGATAATATCCATATCTGAAAAGTAAACTCAAAGATTGCTCCTTAAAAGAACTAGCTTGTAAACAGATCCAACATTCCCCCAAAAAACAGTTTTCAATAAAACACATAATTTTATATTGATTTTATCAGAACCATTTCCGAAACCATAGCAGTGAGTCACATCAGACTCAGTCCTGCAAACAAGATTAATTTATTGACAATTTCTTATATCTATAATTTATTATATAAATTAAATGTTTGTTTTCTTCTAAGCATTTTAACATTACCTTTCAATATTCCTAAGCACAGAAATATTTTCTCTGAATAATATTAATTAATAAAATTAATAAACATATTACAATTGACCTATGGATTCAAACACCTAAAAATTTCTGCCAAAGCTACATTTCTACCTAATTCCAAAGTTAATACATAAAGACTCTCTACTAAGCTACAAAAACTCATTTTTTTATTTCAAAACCTAATCTGATTCATAAATAGTATCCCCAATGAATACATAGTATTGCATTAGTTTCCCCCCCCCCCCCGCCAAAATGTTATATGATAAAAGGAATGATCATTTGGAAATGATCACTTATTACTTTTGTTATTTTGTATTCATTTGGTTTTGCATTCATTTTTTACAAAATTATTCAAGAGAGGAAACTAACACAAACTAAAGCTATACAGGTAGTCCTCAACTTATGACCACAATTGAGCCCAAAATTTATGTTGCTAAGGGAGAAATTTGTTAAGTGAGCTTTGCCTCATTTTACGACCTTTCGTGCCACGTTTGTTAAGTGAATCTCTGCAGTTGTTAAATTAGTAACAAGATTGTTAAATGAATCTGGTTTCCCCATTGACTTTGTTTGTCAAAAGTTTGCAAAAGGGGATCACATGATCCTAAGACACTGCAAGTATCATTAATGTGAGTCAATTGTCAAGCATCTGAATGTAAATTACGTGCCTATGGGATGCTGCAATGGTCATAAGAGTGAAAAATGGGCATAAGTCACTTTGTGCAATGCCATTGTAACTTTAGATGGTCACTAAGTAAATTGTTGTCAGTTGAGAACTATCTGTACTGGTTGAAAGCCTCCTTAAATAACAGCTATACAATATGATTTATTCTTTAGTTACATATTATTTTTAATATAAAATGAATATTTTTCTTACCTTAGAAAACTGTGCATTTATCCATTTTGTGAATGTTTTCTTTTGAACATCTTCCCTTTCATCTATAAAAGAAAGCACAATTGTTCACTTAAAATGGTTATTAAAGAAGTCATTTCTACACTATTTTGCTGTTGTTCAATATTATTATTAGCACAAGTCTCAAGAGATGCAAACTATATTTCTAGAAATTTTTAAAAACTTTTTAAAACTATCAAATAATCTCTAATTAAACTAAAAGGGCTACAATATCAAAATGCTTAATATCTCAAAATCAGGTCAGATTAGTTCTTACTTGGACTATCAAATCCACCCAACTATTGGAAGGAGACAATAGAAATACTTTGATGCCTACTGTCACAAAACTATATATGGATGATCATAAAGTGCAAATATTTCATTAGCTATTAGGGCATATCAAAATATAAAACAAAAACAGTAATAAGATCATAGTGTAATAATAAAAAAATATCAATAAAATAAATGCGGATACTATTCTGACCCCTAAAATTTACTCCAATCAGATTCACATATGCATTTCTCAACTGTACTGTTTTGTTCAGACAAAGGACCACATTATATATTATTTTTTTATTCTGGCTGCATATGAAATATATTTTAATATAATCTCAATATTGTATCTCCATATAATATTATGTAATAGATACATGTTAACTAGAGACACAGGGAGTTTGGCCTATAAATTTAATAAATAATCATTATGTCACATAATCAGCCAGATGTTTAGAGTGGATCTGGCATTTTTATCCACTCACTGAGTTCTTTTCAAGGACCTGGGATAGGCAAATATTGTTTCTGTTAATGGTAATGCTGTAATAATGTAAGTACTTCCAAGTAAAGGTGACTTTTGCAATTGATTCATGGTAATTTTGTTGAGCCACCCTGAGTTGCTTAAGATAGGCTGCCATATAAATGTTTTACATAAATGAATGGAATGGAATGGAATGGAATGGAATGGAATGGAATAGAATAGAATAGAATAGAATAGAATAGAATAGAATAGAATAGAATAGAATAGAATAGAATAGAATAGAATAGAATAGAATAGAATAGAATAGAATAGAATAGAATAGAATTCTTTATTGGCCAAGTGTGGTTGGACACACAAGGAATTTGTCTTGATGCAAATGCTTTCAGTGTACAAAAAAGAAAAGATACATTCATCGAGAGTCAAGAATCATAAGGTACAACACTTAATAATAGTCATATGGTACAATAAGCAATCAAATCATACTAGGAAACAGTCAATATAAATCGTAAGGCTACAAGCGACAAAGTTACAGTCATACAGTCACAAGTGAGAGGGGATGGGTGATAAGGAGTGATAAGAAGATTAACAGTAATTGTAGTGCAGACTTTGTAATAGTTGAACAGTGTTGAGGGAATTATTTGTTTAGCAGAGTGCTGGCTTTCGGGGAAAAAACTGTCCTTGTGTCTAGTTGTTCTGGTGTGCAGTGCTCTATAGCATCGTTTTGAGCGAAGGAGTTGAAACAGTTTATATCCAGGATGTGAGGGGTCTGTAAACATTTTCACAGCCCTCTTTTTGACTCGTGCAGTATACAGGTCCTTGATTGAAGACAGGTTGGTAGTAATTGTTTTTTCTGCAGCCCTAATTATCCTCTGAAGTCTGTGTCTGTCCTGTTGGGTTGCAGAAGCACACCAGACAGTTATAGAGGTGCAGATGACAGATTCAATAATTCCTCTGTAGAACTGTATCATCATCAGCACCTTGGGCAATTTGAGCTTTCTGAGTTGGCGCAGAAAGAACATTCTTTGTTGTGCTTTTTGATGACGTTTTTGATGTTAGGTGTCCATTTTAGGTCATGTGGTATAGTAGAACCTAGAAATTTGAAGGTCTCTACTGTTGATACTGTGTTGTCTTTTTTCACTGAAAGACAAAAGGCAACAGAGTACAAGCAAGTATGGTTTGTAAGACAGAAAAATATCAAGTATATTGAATGGTGTTGGTATGCAGTTTATTTAGCTGTTTTTTACTCTTTTTGTCATGCTCTTATTTTCTTTTGCTTTCCTTTTCTTATATTTTGCATGTTTCATATGATGTTGCTCACCATGAACAAGAACATATTGGATATGTATCTTATTTTCATAAGAGTAAGCAAGGGTTTTTTTCTAATAGCAAGTAATTTTTTGGACTTTTTAGATTTAGCAAAGATGTAAAACATTCTGTGAGAAGACTACAAGAGAAATATCATCCACAAGATAAGAGGAAAGTAGCAGAGGTGGTATTTAACCAGTTCACACCAGCTCGAGCAAACCGGTAGCAGTGATTTGGCGTGGGTCGCCGAACCGGTGGTGACCCCTGGCTGGCCATGCCCCTGACTCAGTCACCTGGTTGCCCAGTTGGTCTCCTAGCTTTCCCTACCACATGGCGGCCGTGGCGCAGCTTGGGCAGATGTCCCAGGGCTGCTGCACATGTGCAATCCATGTGCAGCCACTACACATGCAGTGTGCATGTGCACTAGCCCTGGGACATCCGCCCGCCTGCCCGCCCTCCCGGAGCATGATTTCTTCCTTCTCCCAGCAGACATGCCTCTTCCAGCCCGGCCCGGCTCAGCCAGCCAGCAGGTAGGTGAGCAGATGTCCCCGGGCTTCTCACCCCCCTTGTCGTGAGTTGCCTGCAGCTGTTGTGTGCTTTTTTCAGTGCAGCTGCAGTCCAGCAGCCACAGTGAAAAAAGCACACTCTGTTCTATGTGCCGGGCCTGGCAAGTCTGAGCAGCCGGTGTATAGAACAGAGCGGCGCCGGACTGTTGGAGAAGTGGAGCGAAGCTGGAGATCATTAGCTGCCTATTTCATAGTACAAGAAGCCTCCCCCAACTGGCCGGCTGGTCTCCTCTTTCTCTGCCTGTTTGTTCTATATGGCTGAGGAGGAGAAGAACAGTTGGCTGGTTGGGGGAGTCTTTCTGTGCCGAAAGAGGAGGCTGGAGACTGAAAAAGAGTCACCTCCAGCAGCTGTCCCTTTGGCCGGCTGATCTCCTCCTCCTTGGCCATACAGAATAAACAGGCAGAGAAAGAGGATAGGAGGATTCAGGGAGGCTTTCTGCACTGAAAGAGGTGGCTAATGATCTTTGGCTTCACTCCACTTCTCCAACGGTCTGGTGCTGCCCTGTTCTATGCATTGGCTGCTTGGACTTGCCGGGCCCAGCACATAGAACAGGGCGTGCTTTTTTGGTGTGGCTGCAGCTGCACTGAAAAAAGCAAGCAGCAGCTGCAGGCATCTAGTGACAGGAGGGGCGAGAAGCCCTGGGACATGTGGCCACCTGCTGGCTGACCGGGCGAAGCTGGGCTGGAAGAGGCGCATCTGCCAAGAGAAGGAAGAAAGTGTGCTCCGGGAGGGCGGGCACTGGGCAAATGTCCAGGAACCACTTAAAGGTCGACTTTAAGAGCACCCTCTTGGAAGAAGTCGAGGACCAAGAGCAAAAGTAGTGGCAGCAGGGGTGACGAGTGTGTGTGTCCCTTCACAAGGAGTGTGAAGGGAGGCAGACACC